>NC_057720.1:82220730-82263232 GCF_004010195.1 Chiloscyllium plagiosum | reverse complement strand
ACACCTCCAATTTTGGTGTCATCTGCAAACTTACTAACTGTACCTCTTATGCTCGCATCCAAATCATTTATGTAAATGACAAAAAGTAGAGGACCTAGCACCGACCCTTGTGGCACTCCACTGGTCACAGGCCTCCAATCTGAAAAACAACCCTCCACCACCAGCCTCTGTCTTCTACCTTTGAGCCAGTTCTGTATCCAAATGGCTAGTTCTCCCTGTATTCCATGAGATCTAACCTTGCTAATCAGTCTCCCATGGGGAACCTTGTCGAACGCCTTACTGAAGTTCACATAGATCACATCTACTGCTCTGCCCTCATCAATCTTCTTTGTTACTTCTTCAAAAAATTCAATCATTTAAATGACTGTAAAACATATTTGGATGTTCCACAGTACTAAAAGGTACTGTAGGCATACAAGTTTTCCCTTTTTTCCCCCCTAATACTAAAGTCAAACTAATGAATCTCTCAGTTGCCCCAGCTTGTCTTATCTCTTCCTTCCACTTGTCAGTAAATTGCCCCAGAGTGGAGTGAGCTGTTACAACTATGGGCAAGAGGTGTCATTTGCTCTATCTCCCCGAAATGGACATAGGTAGAGCAACTGTGCTGGACTATTTTCAAGTTCCTAGTTCTATTAAAAATAATAAATAATATGTTCATCTGTGTTAATATTTGGTTTTATTGTTAGCACCAACATTAAATTCTAACAGCTGAACTTCATCTTCAAGAATGAAGACTAGCGCAAAGTAGTTTTTAAAAATATTTTTAACATACCCTGCAACTCTTCAAACTGATGCTTTAACTCACTGCAATTGTTGCTAGTTATGGCACTTTGCCATTTCCACTGCCCAGACAGGCCAGTGCACACGTCAGAATTTTAGGATTGATTAAAACACCTTGCTGGTTTCTTTGTTTCAGTCTTACAACGTGCAGAGGCTTTATTAATCGCACTTTGGCTCAAAAACTGCAGAATATTTATCTTAAGGATTTTCAGAATTTTTGGTGTAAATACTGTGTATGGTAGGCACGTTGAATGTTGCTGAAAACAAAGTTGCAGAAAATGTATGTCATTTATTTAGAATAGAATGGTTACCACATAGAAGCAGGCCACACATGTTTGTACTCTGTCTCTGCAAATGCTTTCAACATGTCCCAGCCCCATGCATATTCTTTCTTTCCCTGTTGCCCTGCAATGTTTATCTCTGGGTTGTTTGTACAATTCCAATTTGAAAGCTGCAATTGAGTTTACCTCTACTGAACACTCCATGCTCAGTGACATAAGCAAAAAAAATTCTTCCTTATGTCACTGTTGGTTCTCAGCCTGTCACCTTAAATTCGAGTCCCCTGGTTTTCAACCTCCCACCAATGGGAAGAGTTTCTCTCCATCTGCTCTCCAGTGACCCCTCATGCTTTTAAACACCTCTATCATGTCTCACCTTAACCTGGTTTTGCTAAGGAGAGCAATCCTGGTTTCTCCAATCCGACATAAGTGGTTCCAGTGATAGGCATAATTGTAATAAATCTATCTTACAAGTTGTCTAAAGCTTGCATTTCCTTCCTAAAGTACAGTGTTCATTAAGGTTTTCCACAACTTCCTTGCTTTTGTGCTTTTAAGCCCAAATTTATAAAGGCCAGTATGTCATATGTCTTTTCCACTGCTTTCTCAGCCTGCTTGTCACCTCCAGCCATTCTATATCGCCAGATCTGTGAAGTATTTTCTGTCCCTGCATCTCCTTTTGGATTTTACCCTTTAAATTGAAAAGCATTTTATTGTGCTTCCTAGCAAAATACATGACTTCACATTTGTCATAAGTTTCAACCATCAGGTGTGTGCCCTTTCTATCAGCCTAGCTTCCATTTCACGATTATTCCAAGTTTTAGCTGCAAATGTGCCATGCATGCCGAAATCTAAATCATTACTACATATCAAGAAAAACACTGTTCCTAGCAACAAACACTGGTGAACTCTATTGTGTACCTTTCTCCGGTCTATACTTCTATAGAAGTATTCATGATTGTTTCCAACTCATCAAAGTTTGTACCCATGCTGACACTGTCCCATTTACTCTGTGGGCTTCATCTTTGTTTTGAATATGAATACATTAAATTGGCTTACACGTCATTGACAGAGCTTTAACAAGTTGGTTGTCCATTTCTTGGAAGCTGATACAGTGCGAGGCAATTTAAAGTTGGATTGATACTAGAAATAGAAGAGTAGAACTCCACCTTGTGGTGTACCGAACACAGGCTCGAACTTCCAAATACTGTAAATAAAAGCAAAATATTGCAGATGTTGGAAGTCTGAAATAAAGAAAATGAAAATTCTGAAATGCTCTGCAGGTAACTGGCAGCATCTATGACAAGAGAAACAGTTAAGGTTTTGGGCCTGATTCCCAGGTTGAGTTGATAAGGTTATCGCAACATCTAATCTGGGGCTGTGATATTTCAGTGATCTTAACATCCTTGGACTTGGGAGAGAAGACTTCAATCATGTTTGCCACTCACAAAACTCATTTATGTGATTTTGGACATCAGGTGAGAACAGTACCAGGCTCAAAAATGATATCCTCTCCAGACAAAATATCCGCAGTCATAGCTTAATCTCACAATGAATAAATGGTCACTTGCTCACAGTATCAGACAAAAGGCTGCACATATGGAAATGAATGTGGAAAAAGAAACCATTTATTCTAAAAACTGTATTGAAAACGTTACATGGGCAAGGAAAAATGAGCAGAGAAAAGGCGAAAAAAATTGCACATATAATGTCTGAAAATCTGCATAACTGTTTGAAATCCAAAAGATTTAATGGCTCAATTAGAAGACATGTTAGCCTTCAGTATTCTGTTCTCTTGGGTCTCATTTTCTGGCAAGTGGCCAGAGAAATATTACATAATTAGACCTCATCTTTTCAAAATAATAACTCTACTCTCATCCTGTTGTAGCAGCTTGTAGTTACTTAACAAGCTACAGCGCTATGGATTCAACGCCATTGCAGCTGAGGAGGTATTTTCTGAACAGAGTATTTGGATCCCTTGAGAAGCAAATATTTAGATTCATAAGTTCATAAGATAAAGGAGCAGAATTAGGCCAATTGGCCCATTGTGTCTGCTCCGCCATTCCTTCATGGCTGATATGCTCCTTGCCTCCATTTTCCTGCCTTCTCCCCATAATCCTTCAACCCATTACTAATTAAACATCTCTCTAACTTCTCCTTAAATTTACTCACTCTCCCAGCATCCACTACACTTTGGGGTAGTGAATTCCACAGATTCACAACCCTTTGGGAGAGGTAGTTTCTCCTCAATTCTGTTTTAAATTTACTGCTCCTCATCCTAAGACTATGGCCTCTCATCCTAGAATGCCCCACATGAGGAACCATCCGCTCCACGTCCATTTTATCCAAGCTTTTATCATCTTAAATACCTCAATTTGATCTGCCCTCATTCTTCTAAATTCCAGAGAGTATAGGTCTAAACTGTTCAATCTCTCTTAAAACAACAAACCTCTCATCTCTGAGATCAATCTCGTGAACCTCCTCTGAACTGCCTCCAATGCCACTACATCTTTCCTCAACTAAGGGGACCAAAACTGTGCACAGTGCTCCAGGTGCAGTCTCCCCCAAGCCTTGTATTGTTGCAACAATACCTCCTTACATTTATATTCTATTCCTTTAACTATAAAAGCCAACATTCCAATTGCTTTCTTTATTATCTGTTGTACCTGTATGCTAGATTTCTGTGATTCATGAATGAGGACACCCAGATTGCTCTGTACTGTAGCACCCCAAATTCTCTACCCATCTCAATAATAAGTCACCTTCCAACTTTTCTGACCAAAATTTATGACATCGCACCTATGTTAAACTCCCATCTGCCACATTTTGGCCCACCATCATAACCCATCTATAATCCATTTTTGAGGTTCTTATTTCTTCATTGCAGTTTACTGTCCCACCTATTTTTGTGTCATTCACAAATTTGGCTAAAGCGCCTTCTTTCTCTGTATCCAAGTCATTAATGTGCATTGTAAATAGCTGGGGCCCAAGGACCAAACTTTGTGGTGCTCCATTAATAACTTGTTGCCATCTGGGAAATAAAAACGTTTATCCTAACTCTCTGTCTTCTGTCCATGTGCTAGTCACCTATCCAAGCTAATAATTTGCCCCAATCCCATATGATCCAACCTTGTGAATTAAGCTTTTGTGTGCCACCTTATCAGACACCTTCCAGTAGTCAAGATATATTGCATCTACATGATCCCCATATCCATTTTGCTTGTTACATCTTCAAAGAACTCTTGCAAATTAGTCAAATATGAATTTCCCTTCATAAAACCATGCTGACTTTCCAAATGACCTGATATTGCTTCCTTGATAGTTGATTCTAACAATTTCCCAAAGCATATTCTAACAGCATTATTAGTAACGCATGCAACTCACTAGCCTAATTTGATTCCAGCCTCAATATTGAGTTCTCCAATTTCAAATAACCTCCTTTCCCATCCCCGTCTCCCTTTCCAACCCATCCCCCTACCTTCCATTTCTCTGATCAACCCTTCTTCCAGCTATGAACTGGATTGATTCTTCCCATCAACCAACAAGGTAGTACTCTCTACCTATGTTCACCTATCCCTACCTCACCACCCTCTCCCTCTCCCCAACCAAACTCTCCCCCCACCCCTTTATCTACAGCTCCTCTTACACCCAGCCCCAGTCCTGAGGAAGAGTTATACTCAAAATGTTGATATCTCCACCTCTTGATGCTGCCTGGCTTGCTGAGTTCTTTCAGCCTCCTGCTTGGATTCCAGCAGCTGCAGGTTTTTTTTGTCTCTGATAAGGTGATAGTGAACTGCTTTCTTGAACTGCTGCAGTCCATGAGGGTACAAACAACATCCAAAGCTGCTGGGAGATTCTAAGCATACTAGTCAGTGTGCTGATGCTTGAACTTCCACTACTGAAAGCTACTGCCATGCGTGGACTTCTGAAGTCCATGTAGCAGCAAACATAATTGGGGGCAACATTGGATATAATGTGAGGTGAACTGTTTTGTCCTTGTAATAGGTTTTAGTCAGGTCTCACTTCACAAAGTTGTGTAAGACTACCAGCAGGACAGATCGAGCACAGAGGTGGTGGCACAGTGCTATCAGGTGAAACATCGGAAAAGAGACTTCTTGCCCGATTGGACGTCGCCCCTCCACCCATCTGCCTGCCCACCCCACCAAAGTAGCTGATGAATCAGTAGTCCTCCATGTTGGGGAGCCACAGAGCAGGAGAAGGTACAATATTTATGCTATGTGCGAGATTTCAGTGTCCATCACCAAGAGTGGCCTGACAGCACCACTACTGACAGAGCTGATTGAGTCTGAAAGGACATTGCTGCTACGCTAGGTCTGCAGTGGGGGAACCAACGAGATGGAAGAAAATACACTACCTCATCCTCCACAAACTGCATCTGCCCATGACAGTATTGATAAGAGTGACCAATGCAGAGTCCTGGTGGAGGCAAAGTCCTGTTGTCTTACTGAGAAAACCATCCATCGTATTGTCTTGTACTATCACTGCTAAATGGGATTGAATTCAAACAGATCCAGTAGCTCAAAACCAGGCAATTAATGAAGTGCTGCGGGGCCATCGACAGTAGCTGAATTTTACTCCCAGCATGTTCTACAATCTCATGGTCCAGCATATCCGCGACTCTACCATTGCCATCAAGCCAAGAATCAGCCCTTGTTCAATGAAGAATGCAGGAGGGCGTGCCAGGATCAGCACTAGGCATAGCTAAAAATGAAGTTTTGAGCTGCTGCTAAAACAGGACTATTCACCAAACAGCAGAACCCAGAAATGATAGCTGTGATTCCACATTAGTGGATCAGATCTAAACTCTGCACTTCTGCCACGTTCAGTCACAAATGGTGGTGGACAATTAAACACTGGAGGAGAAGGAAGCTCCACCAATATCCCCATCCTTAACAATGGGGACGTCAGCATTACAGCGCAAAAGATAAAGCTGAAACATTTGCAACAATCTTCAGCCAGAAGTGCCGAATGGGTCCATCAGAGTGGGCTGAATCTTGTCTACACCAGAGCTCTTCAGTAACACTGATTTCAGTTTTCAGTCAATTCCGTTCACTCCATATGATATTAGGAAACAGTTTGAGACACTGTTGCAAATGTTATGGGCCCAGAGGTGAGGTGACAGTGAAAACTCTTGATATCAACGCCACATTTGATCAACTCCTAGCAAAGCTGGAGTCAATAGGAATGGGGGAAATCTCTTTCCTGCTTGGAGTTGTACCTGGTTTTAAATCTGTCATTCTTAACTCCAGGACCTCTTGGCAGAAGCTCCTCAGAGTATTGTCTTCAGTCCGATCATCTTCAGCTGCTTCATCATTGACCTTCCCTCCATCATAAGGTCACAAGTGGTGATGTTCACTGATGATTTGCAACTCCTCAAATGCTGAAGTAGTCCATGCTGAACTGTAGTCTAACCAGGACAATATTCAGGCTTAGTCTGAGAAGTGGCAGTTAACTTAACTTTTCTTCTTTAAACAATTGTCATATGACATGGGCATCACTGGCTCGAACAGTGATGTGTCCCATCAGTAATAACCCAGAGGGCAGTTAAGAGTCAGTCGCATTACTATGGATCTGGAATCACATATAGGTCAGACCAGGTAAGGACGGCAGATTTCCTTCCCTGAAGGACAGTGAAGCAGATGGATTTTTACAACAATTGAGAGTTGCTGACTTTTTAACCCAGATTTTTTTCAAATTCAAATTTCACCATTTGTCATGGTAAGATTTGAATGTGTGACCCCAGAACATAAACCTGGAATGCTAATGATGGCAGAGTGGAGACATTCTTGACTTCATTGCTGTGTATCTCGCAAAACCATTGAGATTGTACTGACCTAGGGGGCAAACTTTGACCAGACTGGTGTCATGAATTCCTCTGCTGGTTCTTGGGGAGCAGTCCATGTCTGCAACGCACCATCTACCAGGACTTGCAGGTTGCTGCCTACAAAGAAGTATGCAACCTTTTCTTTGTCCGAAACCATGCAGGGAAATGCCCTGCTAACAATCCTTGCCAAGGTGTGCAATGACCTATTAAAGGTGGTGCTGATGCTAGTCAGTGGATATCCTGGTAGTGGTGAATTGTTTTGGGATGTTGAACGGCATAATGGGAGGCTAGAATCGCACAAGAGGGGTGTCATGGAGTCGTGGTGTTAGTTATCGAGGGGCATCTAATATGGCAAGAAAATTTGCTCAGCCTCAGTGAGAAGCCCTCCATGAAATTCGACAATATTGAACTTAGCCAAAACAGTGTAACATTGAGCGCATTTGTTGCTGAAGTTCTACCTGGTTAAGGGTAAACAGTCTGAATATAGGAAACTGGCTCATAAGTGTTGCTGTGTCACAATCTGACTTACGGTATGCTAGTGTAGAAATTTCTTACTGGGGTAGTCAGGTGCTTATCCATAGAATGAATGTAGCTTCTCTTCACATCTTTCTCAAATGACACTCATTATCCATATGTAATCTATTATATTTTGGATATCTGTTAAGAACTCACCACAATGTTTAGCCCCTATGTATATAGGTCATTTATAAAAATGAACGATACATCTTTAGAACAATCTTCAGCAAACATCTCTGAGCTACCATTAAAACTAAATGTTGAGCAGTGTGTTGATGGGCATGTTTGAAAATGTCTGGTTTTCTCTTATTTTTAATTAAACTAAACCCACTGCACCTAAATAACTGCTTATCTGAGATAGCTAGCCATCAAGAGGTATAATGAAGAAAAATATCACTGCTGCTCGCAGTAACCTCACCAATGGTCACAAGTGCGTTGTAAGTAATAATTACACTTCTTCAGGGATACCTCTGGGATTGGTGATGCATTAGAACAAACATATTACATCAGTTGTTTTCAGGAGACAGTAGTTACTTCAGTTATCATTTACCAGTAGCTATTAAGAAAAATGCAATTGATTTTATGCCTTCATATTAGAATGGAAAGATGGAGAGAGACAAATATTTCAATAGTTTGAACACTACTCCTGATTTTGAGGCTTGTGAAATATTGCAAAGTCCACTGTTTGCTAGATTTATCGGACTTGCAAATTTTTAAGTAACACTGCACTAGAACTGTATAACAAAATGTGCATTGTGCTTTTCAGTATTGATTGAGTATCAAGTTAGGAATTATCATGAAAACAGTGTCATTGCACTATAGAATCATGGAATAATGCAGCACAGAAGGAAGCCAATCAGTCCACCGTATCTCTAGCAGCACTCTGATCGGCTATCCATTAAGTCCCTACTCTTTACCACTCTTAAACACAGGCCAATGTACAGACTTTAAAACTATTCCATTTATGATAGTGCTATTTTCACATTGCATTGTGACAAAAACATTTAGCAAATTATTCACAATTAATGAAGCTCTAAGAATGGTTAAATCACCATTCTAATATTGCCTTGAGAAAAAAGAGGAAAGGTTGTGATGAAGCCTAGTGACAACATGAAGTGGCACAAGTTGAGTTTGGCTTGCTGTTACCCAAGTCAAATGAACAGCCAGGAGATACTAAATCTACTTGGTTATTGGTTTTGTGCTATCACTAGCCCTCAGCACAACAATTATACAGTCTGTGTCAAAACCAGTGCTGCATTACTTAAGATCATCAGCTGGGGAAAAAGATGGCAGAGGAGATGAGTCTCTTTAATGAATCTGGCACCATTTGCTGGGTTAAGTCTCAATTAATGCTAACCTGTGTATTACCTAATGAAGGTGTATGGAGCACTATGATTAAGAGGACCAGTCATAAAGATGTAGAATTCCAGAGGCGCCAGTCTGCTTTAGGTAACAATTAAAACTGTACAGTGACTCCCTAAATTTGTTGTGCTGAGAAACTATGTAATTATATTTAGCACAGAATTTAATCATTGTATGCCTTCCACCATGACAGAAATGAGTAGATGGGAGGGAGAGAAAAACACAATACCTCAATAGCTTGAAAGACACTCATGATTTTGGGGGTTGCAAATATTGCAAAGTCCATTGTTTGATAGATAGTGTACCCTCTCTATACTTGTTCACACCAAGTATACTCAGAAGGCATGAGTGCTCCATCCATTGAGGATCAAAATGGGCTACTTCGATCATTCACCAACCAATACTGCACATTCAAAACAGTGCGGTTCTTAGCCAATGATAGCACTAAAAAACCCAAGAGTTTCAATATTATACTTGATTCTTTCCCTTTAGTGCACCACAAGAGGCTTTATTACTTTAACTCAAAGACTCAATTGCTGATTCTCATATCCTACATGTAATTTGGTGCCATTGTCAAGGTTTATGTGCTGTACTTCGATATTGAATTTTCCATAAAATTCTGGCAAATCAATGCAATCTGAAATTGTTTAAAAGTTTCTTAGCAATCTATTCCAATTGAATGATTCACCGAATGTTTGTGCATACAAAGTGAAAACTTCCTGCTTCACACCAAACTAAATATGAAGAACAAAGGATAATTCTGATAACCAAAACAAGTGGTAGTGTGCAACCATCCTCCTTTGCTTTAATTGTGATATACCTAAATGATTTGGATGAAGGTATTGAATGCCTAATTAGCAAGTTTGCAGATGATACCAAGATTGGTGGAGTAGCAGATGGTAAAGGGGACTGTCAGAGGATGCAGCAGAATATAGATAGATTGGAGAGATGAGCAGAGAAATGGCAGATGGTATTCAATCCATGCAAATGTGAGGTGATGCATTTTGGAAGATCTAATTCAAGAGCAAATTATACAGTGAATGGAAAAGACCTAGGAAAAATTGATGCACAGAGAGATCTGGGTGTTCAGGTCCATTGTTCCCTGAAGATGGCAACGCAGGTCAGTAAAGTGGTCAAGAAGGCATATGACATGCTTCCCTTCATTGGACAGGGTAATGAGTACAAGAGTTGGCAGGTCATGTTGCAGTTGTATAGGACTCTGGTTTGGCCGCCTTTGGAATACTGTGAACATTTCTGGTCGTCACATTACCAAAAGGATGTGGATGCTTTGGAGAGAGTGCAGAGGAGGTTCACCAGGATATTGCCTGGTATGGAGGGTGCTAGCTATGAGGAGAGGTTGAGTAGATTAGAATTATTTCCATTGGAAAAACTGAGGCTGAGGGGGGACCTGATTGAGGTCTACAAAATCATGAGAGGTATCGACAAGGTGGATAGCAAGAAGCTTTTTCCCCCAGAGTGGGGGACTCGTGACCCCTAGTAATCGAGTTCAAAGTGAGAGAGAAAAGGTTTAGGGAAGATATGTATGGAAAGGTCTCTACGGTGGTCGGGACCTGGAACGTGTTGCCAGCGGAGGTGGTAGGGGTGGGAACGATATTGTCATTTAAGATGTATCTCGACAGATACATGAATGGGCAGGGAGCAAAGGGATACAGATCTCTAGAAAATAGGTGACAGGTTTAGATAGAGTATCTGCATCAGCGCAGACTTGGAGGGCCAAAGGGGGTGTTCCTGTGCTGTAATTTTCTTTGTTCTACTTTCATACAGCACACTGATGCTGTTGTTGTCTACTAATGTACACTGACAAAAACATGAAATCTGTCATACCATTGAACTGGCCTAGATATTTTTGCTCATCATATACCCAAAAGGGAAACACCAAATCAATGTTTGAAGTGTAGTGAATGCTTAGGTGTAGTAGCTAATTGGTACGTAAGATCACATGAATAATAGCGAGGTGAATGGCAGATTAACTAAGTTATTGATTGTTGAAGGTTGAAATTTGGTCAGAATATTAGAAGAAGTCCATGCTTGTCATTTACGACCACTTTCTGATAGGACGTTGATTTAAAATCTCATCCCAAAGCAGAATCTTTAAACATTCCTTTATTGTTGCATTCAATGCTGGCAATGTGTTTCTTATGTCAATGTGCACTTCGAACATTGGAGCCCTGAGTGAATGTCCTGAAAGAAGTGCTACTGACTTCTCCAAATTATGACCACGGAACTGACCCCAAGTCTGGCCCCCACAAACACTGAATCTTAGGTTGGTAACAGAGTAGATCAGGGACTGAACTTGGACAGTCATGGTCTGTACCACATTATGCCCACTGATTCATCAGTCTTTTATGGCTGTTACTTGTCCCATATATTGAGTGCAGAGAGGCTGCTTTAAGTCATGTTTTCCACTTTCACTTCTGTATAACTTGAAATGGAGCATGAAATGTTTATGCCTTTTTGCAAATTGTTGCTGTGATGCCAAAGGGCAAAACTGGCTTGGGACACTGACTGGAAATGATACGAATAGAAATGACATTAACCTAGAGCATTGTAGCTCTAACTGATCATTATGTAGTTATCTGGCTCTTGCTGCCAGCTTCCATTTCTATAGGTTAGCTCCATGTGGATGTATTGTGCTCACTGTTTGGACGTATAATTCTTGCTATAATCAGACTTCAAAACCAAGAAGGCCAGTAGCTGAATCACATCTACAGCAAATATCTTACTGTACCTGACAAAAGGAATGAAAATATCCCGTTGCGCAACAGTGAATGATAGTGGTTTGTGAAAGGCTTGGACGTAAGGTTGCAAGTTTCTGCCTGACCTGCTGTGCTTTTCCAGCACCACTGATCCAGAATTAAGGTAATTCAGCTGATCGAGTCTGCTCTACCATTCGCTCATGGCTGATAGGTTTCCCAAACATATCCTCCTGCCTTCTCCCCGTAACATTTGATCCCCTTACCAAGCAACAACCTATCTATCTCTGTCTTAAGTGCGCTCAATTACTTGGTTTCCACAATCCAATGCAGCAATGAGCTCCACAGATTAACCACTCTTTGGCTGAAGATATTCCTCATCTCGCTCCTAAAGGGTCATGCCTTCACTCTGAGGCTGTGCCTTCTGGTTCTAGTCTCTCCTATTAATGGAAGCATCTTTCCACATCCACTCTGTCCAGGCCTCTTAGTACTCTTAAAGTTTCAATCAGATCGCCCCTCACCCTTCTAAACTCCATTGAGTCAAGCTCCAGAGTCCTCAAACGTTCCTAATATGACAAGCCCTTCATTCTTGTAAACCTACTCTGGAACTTCTCCAATACCAGCATATCCTTCCTTATATCCAGGGCCCAAAATTGCTCACAATGTTCCAAATGAGGCCTGACCAGAGTCTAATGCAGCCTCACCAGTACATCTCTGCTGTTGTATTCCAGGCTTCTTGAAATGAGTGCCAACATTGCATTTACTTTCCAAACTGCCAATTGAACCTGCATGCTAATGCCCATTAATATTGTTTTTTTGCTTAAGTGAGTCAGTGAGAACCTGAAGTCCTTTTAAGTCTATCTAACTGTTTTGAAGCAAATATACCATTTTTTAATATCTCCCTCCCATGGGGATACAGTTCATGCCCTTCCGATTTGGCTGTGTTCTGACCCTGTTAGCCATTCTTCATATGTCTAGACAGCAACTGTTAAATTGCTGGCAAACTATAAATCTTCAGAATTCATTGTGTTGTGGCATTTGATAACATGCATCCAGTCTACGATTGTGACCATAATATTCAAGGAATGTAATAGAGTATTAATAATAGAAACTTGAGACATTTAGATGTTGTTGTTCATTTTCAGTTTTCTGCCAATTGAATTCGCCTTACTAGTTTCCTTGTTGTTAAGTGCAGCACACCCACCAACAATGGGTAACATCGTTAGTATGTTTTCATTAGCAGTTCTTTGATCCTCTTTTGCCATCTCAGGGATAACTATAGAGTCCCTGCAATGAACTCTTCTCTAACCATACTTGTGAGTGGAATCATGCAGTGCCTTGGTTTAGTTTAATTGTTTTAATCATAAATCCATTCGTGCAATGAGAATAGTTTTTTTCTGAGGAATGGAAATACTCTCACTTTGATATTTCAAACCTTGTTTCATATGACAACTGGAAAAAAAGTCTCAAATTGATAAATGATTGAGGAAAAATTAGTGTTTCAGAAATGTAGAATGCTGAATAAATACTCAAAATGAGCTTGTTGCCAAGGAACATTTCAGACAAAGGTTTGGTTCTGAAGTTCTACTTGAGTTTCATGTAATTTATGCGAGTTTGACTGTAAATGTTCCTTCACCTGACAAATCGAATAATTGAAAAGCAGCATTCTTCATCATTCTTGAGCTTGGCAATGGTTTGGTGCAAATGTTTTCTGTCAGATTCAGACCGGAGTGAGGAACCACTTAAGTCTGATTTTCCATTTCTGATGGACTTCAGCCTATTCCATTGATAAGGGACCATTTTGGAAGGACAAATTACTGTTCTATGGTCCACTGTGGAGACCTGTTATTAACTAAGACAGAACTAGCATGGCTAAAACTGATTTCTGGGAGTTGACTGTGTGCAACGTAGGTGATTGGAGCAGTTGACCATTTGGTGTGACAAGCTTCCACCCTTCAGTTGGACTGTGGCTCATTACCTACCTCAGTTCCCACACTATCCCCATGTCCCTTATATAAATATAGACTAGATAGCTTAACTTCTGTCGTTGGGAAAATGTGACAGCAGAGCATTTAGAAATACATAATATAGCCTAGCAAAGTCATTAAGGCTTCACAAAGGGAAGGGTTTAGAGGGATATGGGCCAAACTGGCAAATGGGACTAGATTAGGTTGAGATATCTGGTCAGCATGGACGAGTTGGACCGAAGGGTCTGTTTCTGTGCTGTTCATCTTTATGACTCTAAACAAGCTGGATAGATAAAGGAAAGCCAGTAGATGTAACATAATTGTATTTCTAAAAGGCATTGGTAAGATACCACAAGTGAGGCAAGTTAATAAGATCAGAGCCCCTGGTGTTGGGGATAGTATTCATATGGATAGAGAATTTGCTAACTAATAAAAGACAGAGGGTTGGGATAATGGGAGCATTTTTAGGATGATATTTCAAAAGGATTGAAATATAAAAATGTTGCTGAAACTGCACTCATTAGACCACACCAGGAATACTGTGAATGGTTTTGGCCCCCTTATCGAAGGACAGATATACTGGCATTGGTGTCAGGCCAGAGAAGGTTCACTCGGCTGATCCTGAGTACGGAGGGACTACCTTATGAGGAGAGGCTGAGTAGGTTGAAACATGCAAGAGTAGATATGAAGAGGTTATTCCCCCTTGTGGGAGAGTCAAGGACCAGAGGGCAGCATCTCCTTTCAGGTCCAAATGAAGAGGTACTACTTCTCTCAAAGGAGAGTGAATCTGTGGAATTGTTTACTGTGGAGGACTGTACAAGCTGCATGATTAAATATATTCATGGCTGAGATAGGTTTTTAATCAGCAAGGAATTGAAGGTTTTTGGGGAAACAGCAGGAAAGTGGAGTCTAGATTAAAGTGGTGCTGGAAAAGCACAGCAGGTCATGCAGCATCCTCGGATCCTGCCTGACCTGCTGTGCTTTTCCAGCACCTCTCTAACCTAGAGATTTTCCTGCTTCTCGGATGCTGCCTGACCTGCTCTGCTTTTCCAGCCCCACTGTAATCTAGACTCTGGTTTCCAGCATCTGCAGTCTTTGTTTTTACCTAGCAGGAAAGTGGAGTTGAGAATATAGTTAAAAATCAAACAACACCAGGTTACAGTCCAACAGGTTTATTTGGAAGTACTAGCTTTCGGAGCGCTGCTCCTTCAGGTAGTGCTTCAAAATAAACCTGTTGGACTGTAACCTGGTGTTGTGTGGTTTTTAACTTTGTACACCCCAGTCCAACACCGGCATCTCCAAATCTTGAGAATGATAGATCAGTCATGTTCTCATTGAATGCTGGAGCACACGCAAGACCGAGACAGCCTACTTCTGCTCCTACTTTTTATGGTCTTATCAATAGGATGCACAGCGGCCACTTTTATCAAGGAGCCTTTGACAGCACCTTCTAAGCACTTAGCCTCTATTCCCTAAAAGAACAAGAAAAGCAGATGCATGTGAATACCATGACCTGCAAGTTGCTTACAAGTCACACGCTATCCTGACTTGCAACAATATCACCATTCCTTCCCTGCCAAAGGTTTAAATGCTGGAACACTCTTCCTAACTTCACTATAGGTGTACCTATGCCAAATAGGTTGCAGAGGTTCAAGAAAGCAGTTTACTACAACCTTCTCAAGTCAGTTGGGTAGGGGGTGATCCTCTGATTTTATGCACAAATTTAAAGAGATTCAACTTTGCCTCCAAAGAAGATTCATATTGGGCTCAAAACGCTGACTTTGTTTTTCTCTCTCTACAGATGTTATTAGATCTGCTGACTTTCTTAACACACTGTTTTTACTTGAAACTTTGCTTCATTTGAAATTCTCATTACATAAACAATTGGCAGATGTGACATGTTCTAAAACCTTTTGTGATTCTCATATTTCCCTCAAGTTGTGTGCCTCAGAAAAGTTTTGATAATGAATGTCTCACCCTGCAGATGGGCAATTAACTTTAATGTTGGGTATGAGCAGAGGATTTTGGATTGGCAGGATGCTTTGAAGGGGCAATTATTATAACTTAGTGGTGAAATGTAATTGTAGTGGAAAACCTGGGTAATAATTTTCCTCTTACATATTGTTACCATTCAAAGAATTCTAATGCTATTTTGGCAGTAATTTGAGATGAAACGCAACATAATTTTTAGCCTTTATAAATTTTATTTTTACCTATTTACTTTTGAAGTGTGCTCCCTCAAAGTAAATGCGAATATCCTGTTGTTTAAAGTAGTCTATGTTTTTGCATCTGCACATATTGCATTGCTCCTAATGCATTAAAATGCTCTTTCATGTATGGGACTATAACTGAGAACATTAAGTCTTATCACATTTATGTTGTAATTTTAATTGTTGTATTCAAAAATTGTGTGCGCACTTTCTTACATTGGTTTGATGGTAAAAATGATTAAAAAACAGTACAGACAACAAAGATTCTCAGCCAAAGCTTTCATCTGGATTGACAAAGTTCAACTTATTGTATGCAGTGACAGTGATAATTGAATTAGTTTCAGCAGCCTGGGTTCGAAACAGGGCAGAAATTAGCCAATGTGTCCTCACTCTTGATTGTTATCCAGCAACTTCAGTTGCCAAACATGTACCTGTGAATATTGTTGCTGACAGTTAAGGGACTTGCCAACAATCATTGTTCAGTGAAGAATTATTTTGATTTGAACGTCGACTTTTCCGATGAGGTGTTGGATGCTTCAGATGACTTTGGAGTTGTACCATGATAAGAAGTGAGGGGATAATGTAGAACTTCAAAATGACACGCAGGGGTTGGTGGAATGGTTGGACAAGTGGGCAATGAAATTTAATACGTTGAGGTGTGAAGTGATTCATCTTGGTATAAAGAATTCGGAGGCAGAATATAAAACTAAAGGTACATTTATGAAGGAGTTGCAGGGGCAGACGTGTATGTGATTAAATCATTAAAGCTAGCAGGACAGTGATTATTAAAACAAACTGCATCCTCAGCTTTATCAATAGAGCATAGACTACAAAAGTAATCGGATTGCACAAAACTCACCATGGCAATGGGTATTACACATTTTTCTAGGTTAATAATCAGGAATTTACTCAAATAATTTAATCGTTGAAGTCCTGGAGCTGTGACTAGATGCTGTCTGCATGAAGCTGACAGAAGAACTGCCCAGTTGTGGCAGTTTATTGAACAAAGATTAATGAGACATGTTACATGACAAGTAAGTACAATGTGTGTCAGTTGCAATTAAAAACATTGAAAATATTCTGACTAGTGTGCAGTAGAGAATTCCAACTGCTCATTTAAAATAACTTTTGAGTAACAGAGGTATGTGTCTTAGTAATTGAGCATGCAAAAATAATGACCATTTAAAAGGTATCGGGGTAGATATATGAACAGGAAGGGTTTGGAGGGATATGAGCCGGGTGCTGGCAGGTGGGACTAGATTAGGTTGGGATATCTGGTCGGCATGGACAGGTTGGACCGAAGGGTCTGTTTCCATGCTGTACATCTCTGACTCTGACTCTAATTAAGTGTATTATGCCCACTGGTACCATGGTTTACTTATATGTGCTCTTTATTTATTGTGAGATATTGATTGAAACTCACCAACATTGGTTAAAATCTTACTTACCTGTGAGGATTGATAGCCTAACTGATAAGAAGAACATGCAATTATATAAGATCTTTCATAACCTCAGGGTCAAAGCTTCAGCCTTTCTAGCACTTTCTTAAATGTGATCATTCTCATAGGGAAATATGGCTGCTAATTTGTCAGTGGCAGTGTTCCACAGTTGGTAAAGAAAGAGATGACCAATTAATCTTTTTTTTAAGGAGTATTGTCTGAGGGATAATCTATGGTCAGAACCCTGAAAATTGTCCTCTGTTTTGAATTACATCTTTTATGTTGACACGAGAGCAGGCACCTGTAACTATGCAGCATTTCCTCAAAAGGGTGAAAGTTAGAGCTAGAATATAGATATTTTTATATAAATCTGATCAAATGTGTTAGGACTGATCTCTGGAGCAGTTGGAACTTGAACCCAGGTCTCCTAGCTCAGAGGTAGGGACTCTACCAGTGCCCCTCAGACCTACAGTGATCCTACTCTAGCTGTCTTCCATTGGCATTAAAGGGTTGTACATTTATTCCTGTATCAATTGTATTGTAGCTGATGCATGGGAAATTACTTGGCTTGTAGAAACCAGTACACAGGTAATCCTCAGGGAAACAATGCATACTTTTAAACTGATAGGATCTTCTATTAAAACTAATAGCCCCATATTTAGTTATTAATTTCTAAAGCAGCACTAAACTGCTTACGGCTGGCCGTGATGCAGTATATATATTTAAATAATATTTATGCTGATTGAGCCTTCCAACAAGTTTTCTTTTACAGATACATTTTCAAAACTCTGGTTCACCAGTCTACCCAAGTAAATTGTGCATTTGCACTTTGGGCATTGTGACTAGTTTCTTTTCTAAGCAAGGCTATTTTGTTTGATCCATTCTCATGAAAGTCACGTTAACAGTAAAGGTACTAGTATGCCTTGGGCCAATCTCCTCGCAAAATCAAAAATGAAAGACATAACACTGAGTCTACTGTAACTGGAAAGCACATCCTGCAACTATCTACTCAGCCCATGAAGGTGCAAAATTGAATATTTTGCAGAATAGCAGATTTGTCTCTTGTTTGAACTTGAACTATAAAACTGCCATCACTAACACTTGTTTAAATGATTCATTCTTGACTTTTCTGAATTTCAAGTGCAGTTCCATCTCCAAACTCCCTTTTCCTCTAATTTTTAAATATGTTATCCTCTTCCCAAATCTGCTCATCTTGGTGTGTGTTATGTCCCAGCCAAACATCTTTACCTGATGTTATCCCTTGTAACATATGATGGCATGTTTTTAAAAAATCCAGCAGATGCTTATTGATGTCACTGATACGTACGAATATTGCATTCACCGCCACTTACATTTTTGGGCTAGTCTTAAGCTATTTGTATAGGAAGAATAGCATCCTTTCATCAGGGTGTCATGCTTCAAGTGGCCCCAGTTGATATGGAGGCTGAGACCTTTACACTCAGGCCACACGTTGTGATACTGTATTGTGATAGAACATGTCTCTTAAAGGTATACTGATAAACTGCATGAGACCTAATGCAATGCATCTTTGCTATATGTCTGAATCTCCCTGATTTCTAACATTGCTTCGACACTGAAATTACCCTAATCAGAATCTCAAAAGCAACCTTTGTATTGTAACCGGCATGCATTTTCTCTCATTGCCATCTTCACAAGCCACTGAATCTTTTAATTTCAAGCAAGAGGCAATCTTGTTGCTCTACTATTCTCACATCTCTAGACTCCACCACCATCCCTGCATGACTGAACAGCTAACATCTGGTCTTGGATGAACCAAAATAAGCTCTAAGGATTGGTAAAACGGAAACCATGATCCTGTCACAAACCCGAAAACCATAACACTGATTCCATTCTGCTTTTCAGTCAAAAGCAAACTGTTCATACCCTTAGCATGCTGAGTTAGATTCCTGGCATGTGAAATTAGAACAAAAATGTTCACAACTAAACAGAAAAGACATGATTATTTTTACTTGTCAAGGTTTTATGTTTAAATTACATCATAAATATGGGACTAAAGACATTGTGATTTATTGACCTTATATGAAACCAGCAATATATTTCAACCTTCGGATTCCCAACCTTCACTACAAGTTTTGTCAATACAGATTGCAGTGCTAAACTCTGTAATTTTTAAGCTTGCTTCTGAGAACTTTACTTTTGTTCCTACTTTTGCACCAGAACTCAAGATACTCTTGTTAGTTCTGGAACCTGGGAAAGGCAGAGGAAGTGGAAGACAGCCCATGCAGCAATTAATCTTCCTTTGCAATTTTAACTCTGACAGCTTTATAGTTCGAAATCTGTTCCCTGTTTTTTCCTTCACATCCCATCATATACTTAGTACCAAGTATCTGTCTTCCTTTTAAGTGCTTCAAATTGATTTTGCATCTGTGGTCTCCTGAGGGTATTCTTAGCAAAGAGATAACTCATAAAGTTATAATTGGTGCTATATATCTAAAAACATAATAAATGGGTGGGAATGAGGAATAAGACTGCAATTTTAACCTCTGGCTGTAAAAGACATCTATAAGTCAGTCAGGCTTTCCTCTTGTGACTCATGATATGATTGAATCCCTCATTACACTAGATTTTTTACTCATGTTTAATCATATATAATTCTCTAAATAACTGGAGTGTCACTCTGTTAATTTGTAGACTGAAGTTTGAGTATTTAAACACTTTGAGACCACAAGATAAATATAGTTGAAGAAATCTATTGTCTCCCTTAGTTCAACTTCACTTTGTCATCTACTGGTGTCTTGAATGAGTCTAAAGTCTTCACTGGCACTACCCTATCTAGATGTCTATTCCAAGTGATCACTGTTTGCATAAAAAGTGCTTCCTAAGATCTATCCTAAATTTGCCTTTTACCTATGCATCTTATTCTAGTATCATTATGTAGTTGAAATATTGATCCAAATTAACCTTAACTGAATCACTAATATCTTGTCTACTCAGATAATATCTAGTCTGTTTGACGGTTTTAAATCTAGCAGATTTCCATGATTTTTCATAGATCAGTCTTTGATGGTAACAATCAATATTGTATCTCCTCCTTATGCCATTTAAATTTCTTGCTGTGTCTTGGTGTCCAAAACTGAACAGAATTCAAAGTGCAGCTTGGTCAGGACACTGCATAGTTTTTGCTGTCATCTCCTAATATATACTCAGCGGAAGAAGCAAAATAACTTAATATTATCAGAATCTTCCCAGCCCCTGAATGACATGGCCATTGGAATTAAAATTGGGGCAATCATGTAAGATGGCCAACAAAGAGCTTCTCCACATTTAGAATCACAAAGTCAAGCCAAATGTTGAATGACAGGATAACATTCTTGCCATTAAATAGCAACAAGCCTACTTGCATTTGTTAGCATGTATTAACTACTCATCATTATCTAATCTCACCCCAATTTTTTTTTGCATTTTCCCATTCTCCCACTGACGAGATAAAAATTAGATGCCAACAATCCCTGACATGAAAATCTGAGCAGTTACTTGACGACTCCAACTTGCTGCTTACTGCTTTAAATCTCTATCTTTGACACCAGCCACCAAGACACACTCAAGACACACTGCATAGGAAGTAACCACAAAACACCCACTGTCCACAGACCATGCTATCCAATGCCTACCACCCTCACCACATCATTGTGGCGCATCTCTAATCCACTTATAATAAGGTTCTGTACTTCAGTGCTGCACTTCAGAGAGCACATGCCCCTGTCTTTGGAATGCTGCTAATAGGCACCCATCTCATGGATTGGGCATGGGTGCACCTTAGGGCTGCTTGCTCATTCTCAATGCTCATTCACTTTGTGCCTACTTTGCTGTCAGTATCCCTACATTGCCTTTCTGCCTGTATTCCCTCAATCAAAGCTTTGAGGCTCACAGTAATTCTACCTTGTCTAGCTGTTTAGCACAGACACGACCAGGCAGCTTGTTCTGGTTGTCAGTGCGCAAACTAGGCGCTCACCGTATTGAGGATAACTTGTAAGCATCCATTTGAGGATAAACTGATTGCCATATTTTCCTGTATAACAGTGCCTAAATTCCATTCACTGTAAAGTGCTTTGGCTGTCTCAAGTTGTGAGAAATGCTATATAAATTAAAGTTTTCGGGGTTTTTTTTTAATCTACCATGGCTCAGCCCCTCTTGCCCCTGAGTCAGAAGGTAATGGGTTCATGGTCCACTCCAGTGTCTTGAGCACATAGTCCAGACTGACAGTTTAGTGCAACACTGAGGGAGTGCGCAACTCTTGGAAGGCATCGTCTTTTGGGTGAGATGCTAAAGTGATGCCCAAACTAGGCTCTCGGCTGGATGGAAAGACCCCCACTGCACTGCTCAAAGAAGAGCAGAAGCAATATTTGTCCTGACCCAATATTTATACTTCGACCAAATCACTACTTACTAATTTAAGAATATTGGGTAGGGTCGCATACAATTTGTGGGATCTTGGTGTCTGTTGTTTGGTTATTGTGTACTCCAAAAGCATTTCATTGAGGGTCTGACAACCTGGTAATATTAAAGGTGCTATTATAAATGCAATTATTTTCCTTTATCCATATCCATCTTCTCGTCATTCTTTCAGAAAAGAGAGCTCTGTTGTTGATGCTTTTCCTGTTGCACTCGTCAGGACAAATACAGTGAAGCTGAATTTGAATCAAGCAGTTTGGACTCAGAGAAAAGAGATGGGCAAAATCTTATAGGATCCTTAGGGGCATGACCTATGGTGAGATTTGTGGCAAAGTCACATGAGAAGTCTGGCAAGGCCTACCTCAATGTTGCTGTATCTTTTATAGATCTGCAGTTCAGAAAGGCAAGTTTATTGCTTGGCAGCAATGTTTTGCCAATTAAGAGGCATTGTCGTTTGTTAAATGCCACCTTCATGCCACAACTCGCCTCATTGGTATTCTGCCTATGTTTTGTACTAAATGCTCCAAACAAGCTGGACATCTTAATTGTCAACTTGGCAACTTCAGCCTGTTGATTGCTCTAAAGTTGGAGACCAGGCATCAATATCTCTGGGCATGCTCCACGGGTACCTACCACATGCACCCCACGTAGATGTCTATTGGCTCCAATGTGTGACAGCCTCCAAAAGTCCTGCTGGCACATCTTCATTTACTATACGCTTTTGCACTTCAGTTCTGCACCTTGGGGCACAATGGCACCTATTGTCATAATCAGCAGCAAGAACATTCTGGGACATTACCCAACTGATGGACTGAAATAAGCTCCAGGCAGTTTGCTTGCCCTCAATATCTCATTGCACCTACCTGGATTCTCACAGCATCACTGCCTTGCCATTTTGGGTTTTGCCCCCCAGCTAAAGATATCAGGCTCTCAGTCTTGCTGTTTTTGTCTTGCAGTTTGGCACAGGCACAAAGCTTGGAAGATTGTCAGTCATGTCAAGGGAAGTAGGTTTCAGTCAACGGGTCCTGACTCAGTAAGTCAAGGTAGTCTCCAATGTCAGTCAATAGGCTTGGGCATGATCAGTCAGCTGCTTGAGATATCAGAGCCCGGGTGCTGACCTCATAATGGTAGAGGAATTGAATGTTGGACCACTCACCCCAAATTGACAATTTCTGTCGTATTTTGGAATTCGTCCTGGAAAGTGGAAGGGGCATGTACTAAAGGAGATGAAAGCAGGTGATGAATTGTTACTTGTGGTGGAGGTGCTCTGAGTAACACAGGGACTATGCAGGATTCCTACTGCTGGGAGTGAGAGAGGATGCTGATGGGAGTAGTTAGAGTAAGTAGAGCAGGAGCCTTCATGGGATTTGGGTATGGTAGCAGAGAAAAGAGTGAATGTGAGGTATAAGAGAGAAGCGTGCAGTGCTTACACTGGCATTCCTTTATCTGACTGAGACTGCACAGAGCCAGGTGGCTACCTCAGAGCAGATTGCCAGGTCTGGTGTGATGGCCCACTCTGTTGGTCCAGGGGCAAGAGGATGTCCTGCTTGTGAACTGATCCAGCCAGCAGGATGTCTGGATTGACCATGCTTGACCAGGTGCACAATGGCCTTTGAAAGATGGTGCTGGCATTAGGGGTGCTTGTCACTTCTGGGATATGTGACAAGTGGTGAGTTGTTCCTGGTGCAACACAAGGTAAGATGGGCCAAGAATCAGACAAGAGGGAAACCACAGGAGCAGCATAGGTAATTAATGAGCTGTGTTTGGTGAGAGTTAGCAAAAAATCTTGCTTAGCCCCACAGTGAAAATCTCTCCAAAAACTCAAAGAAATTTGCAAGTAACCCAAAATAAGTAATACTCAGCCCATGAAGTCCAAAGTCTTGTAATTATTTCAAATTCAGCATTCTTGCATTTTTTTCTGATGAGTGCAAGAAAATAGAAAGTTTCAGCAACATGTTTCACTTCTCAAAAAAAAAATCTAGTTTGCTTCAGGTCACTGCCCCTTGGTTATCCATATTGGTTAGAAACAATAAGGGGCCCATACTGAGTCCTGTCACACTCGATTCGGTCTTCCATTCCCACACAATACATTTGTGTTTTCTCTTGTCTAATTGTAAATCAAAAGCATTTTGAAATTCTAATTATCCCACAACATCTGATTGCTTTTATGATTATCCATCTTTGAAGCCTTCCTCATGAATTGAAGGCATTGATCTATCAGGATGTTCACTGAAAGCTATGTTGACAAGTATGTTTTAGTTTCATATGGATACAGTTCTACATTGTTCTTGATGGACAGTGTTATGATTTTTTTCAGGCATTGATATTAAACTGAAAAATGTGAGTTGCCCCTTGGCTAGTTTAGTTAGTTTTTTTGAGTCAGAGTCCAAGAGCACAGAAACAGGCCCTTCAGCACAAACTGATCCATGCTAACCAAAATGTCCAACCACGCTCATCCATTCTTCTGCGCTTGTCCATATCCTACTAAACCTTTCCTATCCATGTATTTGTCCAAATGACTTTTAAATGTTGTTAATGTACCTGCTTCAACCACTTCTGCTGGCAGCTCATTCCATATGTGTACCACCATCTGTGTAAAAAAAAATGCTGCCACTCAGGTTCGCTTTTATTCTTCCCCCTCTAGCCTTAAAGTGATGCCCTCCAGTCCTTGAATTCCCAACCCAGGGAAAAAGACTGAGTGCATTCACCCTATCCATTCCGATCATGATCTTATACACTTCTATAAAGTCCCCCCTCAGTCTCCTATGCTCTAAAGAAAAAAGTCTTATCTTGTTCAACCTCTCCTTATAATTTAGACCATTGAGTTTTTGCAACATTCTTGTAAATTTCTTCTGCACTCTTTCCAGTTTAATAATACCCTTCCTATAGCAAGGTAACCAAAACTGAACACAAAACTCGAAATGCAGCCTCACCAATGTCCTGTATAATTGCAACATAACTTCCCAACTTAAATGCCCTGACTGATGAAGGCCAGTGGGCTAGAAGCCTCCTTTACTGCCCTGTCTACCTGTGACTCCACTTTCAGACAACCATGCACCTGAACTCCACTACACTCCTTAAGCTCATACCATTCACCATGAAACTCCTACCTTGATTTGACTTTCCAAAATGCAATCTATATTAAACTCCATTTGCCATGTCTCGGCTCACTTCCCCAGCTGATCAAGGTCCTGCTGCAATTTCTGAGAACCTTCCTCACTGTCCATGAGATCGCCTATTTTAGTGTCATCTGCAAACTTACAAATCATGCTTTGGGCATTCTGATCCAAATCATTGATATCGATAACAAACAACAATGGGCCCAGCACCGACCCTGAGGTACACTACTACTCACAGGCCTCCAGTCTGGCAAGCATCCTTCCACTGTTACCCTCTGTTTCCTATCATCAAACCAATTGTGTATTCAATTTGCCAGGTCCCCCTGGATTCCATGCGATCTAACCTTCCAGAGCCATGTGGAACCTTATCAAAGGCCTTACTGAGATCCATATCGATTACATCTACCATCTTGCCCTCATCAACCTTCCTGGTCACTTCATCAAAGAACTCTTAACAAATTTGTGAGGCCTCCCACTCACAAAGCCATGCTGACTACTCCTAATCAAATCCTAATCTCGGGACATTGCCCTGACATTCATCAATAAATTATACAATATTTAAACATAATTTGTTTTTCATAGTGTTCCCTACAAACAATTTCTATTATTCTACTCCATTCTGTTACTGAAAGAAAACAAATTGAGACGTGTTTACTTTTTAATCAGTTACTGAACTATCAGGTCATTAATTTGGCTGAGCTGTTTCCATCGCTAATGAAAATTTACTCAATGCTTTTTCCTTTATCTTATTGGAGTCTATTCACTGGCCTCTGATACCTCCCCATATGCGTAATGGTGTGTGTTCTTGGATAATTTTGCCAAGAAAGACAAAGCAGCTGAAACTACACCCATCATCACTAAGCAGGTTCTAGTATTTCATGTTTTTTGTGTCTGGACTTTGGTGCATTTTGTGCAAAGTTTTTGTGTGAAGTTCATTTGCCACAGTTCAGTTACATTCAACACTGACTCAACTAACTCCCAAGCAATTGATCTGAAAAATTAATCACTGCTAACTGAAAATTTGGGATCTTTTGAGGGTATTCTGCAAGGCTTTGTTGATTAAATCCAAATACATGCTGCAGCCTTTCCAAAATAGATATCTGGACCAGGTGGCGCCATTTGGAAATCCAAGTTGTCTGTGGTATGTTGCACTCAGCTGAGCAAAGTCCTCATCTAATGTTAAACAACAATCTTGCCTTCTGCAATGACTTGGCTTTCAAAAGTCAAGTTTGCCGACACATTAATAGAGTAAGTTTAAAGAATCGAGCACCAAGTGAAAAATGTTAAGCTGAGGGACCACTCTACGACCTATTAATACAGGTGGTTCTTCTATAACAAGATGGTTGCATTCTTGTGCAACCCTGCATTATAGAAAAATCGTGCTTTAGAAGCAGCACTTAAAGTGTTGGCAATGTAATCACATTACAGCCAACACATGTTTTAAACGTTTGCGCTTTAGAAACCGAGTCCCCAGTTCATCAATTGCATTACAACGAATTTGCATTATAGCAGAACGACCTGTGACTGAGTTTTGGTAAGTAATGCATATGGCAAGACAGCATTTCTAGTATGTTACAGAGTTTAATGCTGAAACTTTATAATGCAGTCAAAGCATTATAAAGCAAAATGGCACTGTTTTTGCGAGGGATAGAAAAGTGGAAGATTTACAGTGGTTAGCACTGCTGCCTCACAGCGCCAGAGATCCGGGTTCAATTCCCGCCTCAGGCGACTGACTGTGTGGAGTTTGCACGTTCTCCCCGTGTCTGCGTGGGTTTCCTCCGGGTGCTCCGGTTTCCTCCCACAGTCCAAAGATGTGCAGGGTCAGGTGAATTGGCCATGCTAAATTGCCCGTAGTGTTAGGTAAGGGGTAAATGTAGGGGTATGGGTGGGTTTCGCTTCGGCGGGTCGGTGTGGACTTGTTGGGTCGAAGGGCCTGTTTCCACACTGTAATCTAATCTAATCTAATCTAATCTAATTTAAACAACCAAATCATGTCTTCTGCTGTTTACTATCTCTGAGAACATCGAAGAAATTATATTAAATTCATACATTGTGTTGACTCTTCAACTAGTGCTGTCTGCTCTCATCCTATTCCTTTTGTCTATCTTTCTTGTCAAAGTCTTCTTTGAATGTTTCTGCAGTCGGTACCTCAATACTTTCATGAGTATTTATTATTTCTGACATTATGCAGAGAAGGCTTTAATTTATATTTACCATAGAGTGTGAAGTTGTTACTACATTTGTGAATAAAAAGCTGTGTGATGTTCATGCTTGATAATACCACAAGATTCATATTTTCATCAAGAGAAGATCAGCAGTCTGACAGCTTTGGTTGCCACATGGTAATTTTTGTACTTTTGTCATTGAACTAGATGCAGAGAAACTTTCTCCAAATTAAACATTAGGAGAAACTAAACCCATTGATTTCGGTGCCCACTCCAAATCCTATTCCCTAACTACAGATTCCATCACTATCACTTGCAACAAACCACAGTATCACATTTGATGCTGAAACGAACTTCCAGTTTTATTTGCATCATCGCAAAGTGTCTATTTCTATCTCCGTAACATCACTGGACTTGCCCATGGTTCACCTCATCTGCTGAAGGTTTCACTTGTGCACTTGTTAGCTCTAAACTCCACTATATCTGTGAAATCCTGGCTTGTCTCTCATACTTGCTTTCACAAAAGCTTACTAACATGATCTCCATCGGCTTGAGGTCATCAGAACCCTCTGCCCCAGCTCAGAGCAAGACCTGTCCTCTTATCATTCCTGTATTCACTGACTTATATTGGCCCCCAGATGAACATTTTAAAATTATAATATTTTAAGTATGTCTCCATGACATTGTCCCTGCCTCTCTCCACAAGCTCCTTCAGCCCACAAACCTCCGTGCTATCTGTATACTAATACTGCTCTCTTGATCATCCCTGATTTTAGTTTCTTTGCCATTGGTGGCTGTGTGTTTAGCTGCAAAGGCTTTAAGCTCTGGAAAGCTTTCCATTTCTCTCCCTCTCACTTCTTAAAATCTACCTGTTTGGTAAAATTTTGCTCATCTGACCTTTTGCTCATCCTTATATGGCTTGGTGTCATATTTTGTTTGATGACTCTCCTGTGAGGTGGCCTGGGATGTTCCATTACCCTAAAGGTCCTGTATAAATATAAGCTGTTGCAATGTACGTGAGATATGTTTCACAGCATCAGGGAGTTATTCCCTTGGTAATTCTAAAACACTCTGTTTTACCACTACAAATTTACATTGCAAGTGTTTCATTCTTTTTATGCTGGTGTGTTTAAACCATAATATGAATACTCGGTCACACTGTCATGCTTCCAGGTGAGCAGTTAAACATTTGGCGACCTCATGTGACAACCATAATAGAACTTGTCTTTTTTTCCAGTATAAAGTACTTTGACAAATTCACTGTCATTATTAGAAGAGATGGAATTTATAAATGTTGATCCTTAAAAATGCATTGACAGGCTGAAACAAGAATCTTAGCTTGTTTCCAAAAACCATGCAGATGTGATTCCTAACCGGTTCGCTAATAAGGCAGCACAAAGCTATTTGTGTTGTGGGACCAACTACTAGGGAAGGCAATTCATTCTGACAGATTTCTTCCTGAAGAGTAGTAGTTGAGGGAACTAGAGGGCAGCACCTCTGTGAAATACCTATCCTTTGTAGACCTAATGCACTACTGCTATTCTAAAAGCTTTGTCTACAAGCTTGCACTGGAAGAGAACATGTATCTCCATTTCAAATACCTGAGAGCTAGAGTTCCTTACCATTAGTACCTAACTTTATCGCTTCTTTCCATTGAAGTTAGCAACTTCAAAATACTCATCCAGATGCTTCTTAAAAGTTGAGTGTTTCTGCCTCCACCATCCTCTCAGGCAGCACATTCCATATTTGTACCACCCTCTGTGTAAAAAAACTTCCTTCTCATATCTCCTCTAAGCCACTTGCTCCTCACCTTATAGCCCACTGGTCTTAGACATCTGCCATGGGGAAAAGATTCCCACAATCTACCGTCTGTGCTTCTCATACTTTTATACGCCTTATTCAGATGCCCCCCCTCAGCCTCCTCTGTTCAAGGAAAACAAGTCCAGCTTATGCAGTCGCTCCTCATAGCTGAAACTTTTCACCCCTGGCAATGTCTTCATGAATTTTCTTTGCACTCTCACCAGGGCAGTCACGTCCTTCTGAAAATGTGGTGATCAGAACCACTGGTAGTATTCAATCTGTGGTCGAACTAATGTTTTATAAAGTTGTAACAAGATTTCCTTACTCCTATATTCTATGCTTAACTACTGAAAGCAAGCATCCAATTTGCCGCCTTCACTACCTTACCTACCTGTGCCGATACCTTAAGGTATCAATGGACTTGTATACAAAGGTCTCTTTATTCCTCGGCACTTCCTAGAGGCCTACATTCAAGCGCATATACTTCCCTTACTAGATCTCCCAAAATGCATTATCTCCCATTTAGCAGAATTAAAACAACCGTCTACCATCACACTTTGCCACCTATTTGGAAGCCAATTTTGGATTCAGTTTGCCAACTTGCCATGAGGTTTTGTCAAAGACCTTATTAGAGTCCATATAAACCAGATAACTGCACTATCCTCATTAATATATTGTCACCTTTTCAAAAAACTAAATTATTCAGACAGGATCTCCTCCTTTCTCTAACAAATCTATGTCGACTGTTCCTGATCAACCCTGCCTTTCCAAGTATTGATTGACCCTGTCCTTCGGGATTTTTCCAATAATTTTCCTACTACTGACATAAAACTAATTGGTCTGTAATACTTGGCCCATCCCTGCTACTCTCCTTGAACAAAGGAACCACATTAGCTATCATCCAGTTATCTGGCACTTCACCTGTGACCAGCAAAGTATTAAATATCTCCACCAGGGGCCCAGCAATCTCCTCATATGCCTCCCAAACCAGCCTTGGATGCATCCCAGGGGATTTGTGCACCCATAACACAAGTTGGCAGTGGAGTAGCAGAACTGGAAACAGACTGTTTCCCGGGGCTCATCGGCTCCTGTCTGCTTATTTTTTTTTCTCTTCCATTTTTTTCTTTCATTTTTCTTCTGTTTGGAGTAGTTTACAGCGGGTTAGTCATCAGCATTGGTGCAGCAGCGAAAGCGGGCTGTGTGTGGCATGATATCAGCCTCTCAGCAGTTGGAGGTGGCACTAGCAGGCACAGTTCTCTGAGGCGGAAGCATTGGCAGCAGGTACGTCCTCCTGGCAGTAAGGGCTGGTGACTCCTCTAACAATCAGAGATGGCTGTGGCACTGGGGCTTTCAAGCTGGTGGTGTAGGTATGGCAGCATCTCAGAGGAGGGTGGCCTGAGCGTGACTGTTGGTGTGGCAGCCACCTGGTCTGGCAGCGGAGCCAAGGATTACTGGTTGCAGTAGGCCCAAAATGGGGAATTCTGACATTGGAGGCAGCGGTGGTGGCATTGTGGTTTACCTGGAATGGGGACTCTGGGAATCGAGGCAACAGCAGAGCCAGGACTCCTGGTTACAGTTACAGTAGGCCTAGAACTGGATTATCAATGAGGTGGTGCCAGCAGCTCCTTGTTGCAGTAGGCCAGAGCCAGGGGCTATTGGTCATCAGTGAGGCAGCGGCGGCAGCAAAATTGCTGGTTGCAGGGCCAGTGTGGGGTCAGTACAGGACTTAGCAGTAACATCAGCGAGACAGGCCCAGCGACAAAGCAATGGCATCTGAAGAGTGGTGACTCCTACGTTGGTGGGTCTGGCACAGGTGGTGACTGTCTTAGCGTTCTACATCTGATTGGGCTTTGCTCCCACCTATATATATGTTCAGTGCTCCATCTTCCTGACAAATCAGTTTAAAATCTCCCCAGCAGCTGAGCAAACATCCCAGCAAGGATATTGGACCCATTCCAGTTCATGTGCAATCTGTCCATCTTGTACAGGTCCCACCTACCCCAGAAATTGTCCCAATGGTCCAAAAATCTAATTCCCTCCCTGTTGCACAGTCTCTTTAGTCACATGTTCATCTGACCATGTTCGGAAGAGTCGTCATTGGACTCGAAACCTTAACTCTGTTTTCTCTCCACAGATGCTGCTAGACCTGAGTTTTTCCAGCAATTTGTTTTTGTTTCTGATTTCCAACATTTCCAGTTCTTTTGCTTTTTAGTTCCCGACATCTTCTCATTCAAGAATAATGGGTTCTGAAACAACGATGCCTGTAGCTGCCACATGGCTGAGTTCATAAATAGTGTTTATGGTAAAAAGGAAGCTCATGAATTAAAGTAAGGACAATTCTAGGGAAGGTAGTGCAAGTATTGTAAAGGAACTGTTCTAATGAGATTGTTTGTTTACTTTTTAGAAAAGCTTGCTGAGGCTCAGCGTAGATTTGCTACACTTCAGAATGAGCTGCAGTCAACACTTGAGGTGCAGATGGACCGCAATGCAGTTTCTAACTTACGCCAACGGAGGACTGTGTTCCCACTCTCCCATAAGGAACGTGTGCAGCATAGGAACATTCGTGACCTGAAGTTAGCTTTCAGTGAGTTCTACCTCAGCCTGATCCTGCTCCAGAACTACCAGGTAAGAAAGACCTGCTAATCCTGCTGTCTGCAGATGGAAATATATCATGATGCATTTCTGTCAGCATAAACACAGCTTCTACATGTGTGTTGACAACACCTAGGTTATATGAGAGTCTGGAGTCGTAGTTTACATCACAGTGTTGCCATCATGCTGATGGAAAATGACCTCTTGACCTTGTGGCACTTCAGCTATGTGTTTTTTCTATTTCCACAAGACCAGAATGTAGGAACAACAGTAGGATTTCAACCTTATTGGCCTGTTCTGCCATTCAGTTTGATCATTACAACTGCACCCATTCAGCTTGTTTGCAAGAGCTATGATATTGGATCTCTCAAATCATTCAGATCTGTTTTAAAATTATCGTTGATGTTCTGTGAAGTCAGAACTTAGACAGCCTTTTGTGATGTTCCATAACTTCATTCCAGAAAAGTCTGGCTCTGATCTTTAGCCTCTAACTCTTAGCTCAATAACCTGAGGAAATAGTTTCCCCTGGGAGTTAGTATAACATCACATATTCCTCTACCCACTGCACAGTCTCCTCTTCAAAAATTCAATCCAGTTTCTCAAGTATGGCCTACCCTTCTACAAATCCATACTGGTTCTCTCTGATCAATTGAAAATGTTCAAATCGTCTTCACTTACACACGTCAATAGTTTTCTGATAATGATTATTAGGTTGACTGTTCTATAATTCCCTTGTTTTCTTCTTCACCTATTCTTAAATAGTGGCGTGGCCTATGCAATATTCTATGTAAAAGGGTCGTTCCTGAATTGAAAGAACCTTTGTAGGTTATGATTAGACAAAGTTTGTGAGAAGATTTGAAGACGGGATGAAACGTCTGCAACACAAATTTCCAGCTCGGCGAACACAACCACAATTATGATTAGACAATCTGCAATATTCTCGCCTGTTTCCTTTAAACCCTGGGTTACAAATTGTCTGGTCCTGTGGACTGTTGTTCTTTGGTGCCATTATTTTTTCCATTGTTCTAATTTGCCTTATTAATTTGATGAAGTGCTGTCCCTGATTTGGGGTTAGTTTGTTGGGGTATCTGTTGTGTTATCCACTTCCTGAACTGTAAATACTGATACAAAATCAATTCAATATGTCTGCCATTTCTTATTTTCATTGACTATCACTGTTTTCAGTCTTCAAGGGAGCCACTTTTATCATGACCCCCCGTATTATTATCTAATATTGTAAACTTTTTGTGTTGATTTTGCTACCCCTTACCTCACTAGGTTGTCGGTGATGGATTTTTTTGGAGGTAAATTTCTTCAGCCAGTTTTTTTTTATTAAAAATTGGTTCTCTATCGCATTAACTCCATTTTTATATACCTCGCACTGATGGATCTCTTTTGCCAATGTTACTCATAAACGGATTTACCCCAGTTTTACTATGAACAGTCTCTGACAAGTTCCATTAAGATCATCTCATGTCTGCTTAAAATGTAAGGTGATCGCTAACTGATTCAATCCGACCTTTCTTCCATTTATTGAACCAGGGACGGCACTGCACCAAAACAAAAGTCAAATCAGAGTACTTACTCTAAGTACCAAAAGTGGCCAATGAGCTGACTTCTAGACCCCCCACCTGTGCAAATAGGGCTGATGATGTCAGCTAGCCGCAGAAGTTTTCAGGTTGTTTGCACTGCTGACATCTCACATACCGTTCTCAGTGATGTCAGCATATACACAGATCGCCCCATCTCGACTTTGCTTTAGTTAATTTTTAACAGTAATGAATAATCGCGTTAGTATCCTCAACCACTTCCTTTCATGCTTCCTCCGAGCTGATCCAGACCGGGGCCTGAGCAGCAACATCATCTGGTCTGTTTCCTTTAGTCCCTTGGTGGTGATTCAGTGAGTTGGTGGGGATGGAACGATGACAGCTGCTGCTCCCACAATCCCCTGAAACTAGAAAAGCCTCACTTTGTGACATGGATAGTGCAATGCTATAGGTGAAACCATCCGAGTATGCTTAAGGTCTACAGCCCTAGCTGAATTGCAGTTTTTATTTTGTTTCTCAGCTTCTTGCAAGTCATCCAATTGCTTTCCTGATTGAAGGGGTGAAACTAGCACTTAGTGCAGTCATTATGAAAATTTCCATCACTTCCAAATAATGTTAGCTTCCAGTTTGTCCATGCACACTCTTTGTGCCACTTAGCAGTGGCATTTGAACCAGTGCAGCTGTCAAAAATAGCTTTATATCGTATGTAAGAAGTGAAGAAGGAACCCTACATCACTGACAAGCTGTCTTTACTCAATTTTATAATGGGCACAGAGCTCTTAAGGTTTTTCCCTTCTGTTTGATGCCCTGTAAACGCAAGGCTTAAACATGCTTTTTATTAAGAGTTTCTATTTGACTGAGAGATCCAGGTTAATCGACATCCAACAATCTACTCTGAAAACCTTGCTGACAGTTTGACAATTATCAGAAATTCCTCACAGTAGCTCAGCTAATCCACACCATTCAAAAGCAGTCAACAAATTCTAGACCTCATAATCCATCACATTCTTAAGCAAAAAAAGGCAATTCACCTTGTCTCAATGTCGAACAGATTCTTTTTTAAAAATGTCCCAGAATCAAGATGTACAAGATGATTAGGGGTTTAGATAGGGTTGACCATGAGAACCTTTTTCCACGTATGGAGTCAGCTATTACGAGGGGGCATAGCTTTAAATTAAGACGTGGTAGGTATAGGACAGATGTTAGGGGTAGATTCTTTACTCAGCGAGTCGTGAGTTCATGGAATGCCCTGCCAGTAGCAGTGGTGGACTCTCCCCCTTTATGGGCATTTAAACGGGCATTGGATAGGCACATGGAGGATAGTGGGCTAGTGTAGGTTAGGTGGGCTTGGATCGGCACAACATCGAGGGCCAAAGGGCCTGTACTGCGCTGTATTCTTCTATGTTCTATGTAATCTGGGTCTGTATCAGTAACAAAAACTCATCAATTCTTCTGTAAGCCATACACTATCTGCTTACCAGGTTTTCAGACAATCATAGAATCCGTACAGTGTTGAGCAGGGCATTGAGTCCACACTTACCCTTTGAAGAGTATCCCGTCCAGACCCACCCATGGCTAACCGACTTAGCCTGCACTTTCCTGGATACTATGGTCAATTTAGCATTACCATCTACCTAACCTATATATTTTTGGACTGTGGGAGGAAACCAGGGCACCCGGAGGAAACCCACACAGACATGAGGAGAATGTGCAAACTTCACACAGACAATCACCTGAGGCTGGAATTGAACCCTGGCATTGTGAGGCAGCAATACTAACCACTGAGACACCGTATCACACCATTTTATGGAAACTCACCCATTGGTTTTTGAGACATGTTGTTTACAGACAGCAAACATTACTTTGGTCATATAGTAATTTTTGCATCGCTATCTACTGAGCTGAAATGTTCAGGGTGATATTTGGTGTTTAACGAAGTTGCAGACTTTTGGAACCTGGTGCGGCAACAGAAAGTGATTAGAATGAGTTTATTTTGAGGGTACGGTAAGGCTGTCTAGCACAATCTTGAAGTGAGCACGTTATGAGATGTAATGAATGCAGTTGGCATGATAAAGTTGAATACGAAATAGTATGATGGCCAGAGAAGGCTGGAGAGGAGAGAAGGATCGCAAGAGGCGGCTGACTTTATTTTTTGTCCAGGAGCGAAGGGATGCGATATCAAAGCAGTGGAGCAATTTGTGGATAGGATTGTGTGTTATGGAGAAGTGAACATTGTCTGAGCCATCTCTAGAGGGTTGCAAGGCCTGGGACAATCCAAACAGTACAGATCCCCTTCTGCAGAGCAAATCTCACTATGCAGTCCCTTTGTGTTAATGATGCTTTTTCACCTTCAAATGAAACCTGAAATGAAAGATCACATATTGCCACTCATCTATTGAGGTCACCTGACCCTGGCATTTGGTTCCTCCTCAGTGCGTGAGGTCCAAGTGCGTGGCTCAGGAGGTTGTCTTGATTCACAATTCCCTGGGAATTGTTCTGATCATTGTACAGAAAATCAGAAATACCTACTACTGTGACCCTTAGCTTGGGAACCTGACACATTATTGATCAACAATGAAATTTCTCATGATACATTGCTACAAATCTTGTTAATTCAATATTATAGTTAGTTATTCAACAATTAAGGTTGGAGTTACACTTTCAGAGCTAGTTTTCTAATTGCTTTAAGCTGCTTGCTTTAAATATAAATTTTACAATTACAATGATTATTTATACCTTTGAGTGAGTATTTTGATTGGAATCATTTCGCCAGTGTATCACATGGCCAGAATCTACAGTTGCTGCACTTTGCAGAATAGTCTCTGAGCAAACAGATAACACAAGTACACAGATATCGATTACAAAGCTAGCATTAACATATCAATCAGTTAGTCAATATTCTGTCATAAATAGATAACATGCCTGAGAAACTCAGCAAGTCTAGCTGTATCTGTGGAGAGGGATGCAGAGCTAATATTTTGAGTCCAACAGAGTTCTATCTCTACCATTGTGGAGAAGGTACAGAAGCCTGAACACATGCACCAACCAGTTTCAAACCAGTTTCTACCCTACTGTTGTTAGAATACTGAATGGTCCAACAAACTCTTAACATTCACCCCGTACCTGTGTTTTTGTTTTTGCTGCTGTTTACCTATTGTTTACTTATCTATGCTACTTAACTCTAATATGCCTGTCTTGCTCGCAAGACAAAGCTTTTCACTTTGCCTCGGTACACGTGACAATAATTTCAATTCAATTCTGAAAAAGAGTCACATCAAGCTTGAAACATTGGGTTCTGTTTCTTTTTCCACAGATTCTGTCAGACCTTCTGAGTTTCTCCAGTATTAATTTGCTGACTGAACGCCAGTATTATAATCTGACTTTATGCAGCCAAACTCCATTTGGGTGCTATCTGTATTGTTGTCCAGGGTCTTAGGCTGCAAAGATTACACCAAGTGGTTCTCTGTCACTGAAAGTATTTTGCAATTTACGTACATGAACTGTTGAATTGTATCCATGGAATTATACACATTATATCACTGCATGTGATGGCATTGTGTTGTGTTAGCAAGCTGTTGCAATGGCCATACTTCAGTAGCTTACATTATTGTGCCTAATTGGGAGCTACTGCATTATTTCGAAAAAGGTGGTTAAAAAACTAAAATATTCCAGAAAGCCTTCAGTGTTTCAACATGAAATCCAGTTTTTTCAGTGAGAATGAATAGAATGTGTTTTTTCCTATGACATATGGTAGAGCTCACTCAGTTCTTTGAGATTGAGCTTGTGGAATACTTCCAGCATCTTATCAAGTACACAGAATTACATCCAAAGAATCCATTGATTGATAACTTCTACAATTACTGTCCTTGTCATTATAAATTTTCCCAAACACTTGACAGAAATGCCGCCTGACTATATTTCACACTAAGCCATGAGATACTGTGACAGGTTAATTGACCAAAGAATTGGGTTTCAATGAGTACATTGAAGGAGGAGATAGGTAGAAAAATGAAGATGCTCAGGAAGGAAATTCAACAGGTGAAGGACGAGGCAGGTGAGAGCACACCAAATGATGCTAAAATGATGCACATTAAGGATGCATGAGAGACCAGACTTGGAGAACCCTGAAATCTTAAAAAGATTTGTAGGAATACAGGCGGTTTCAGAGTTGGGAAGGATACCAACCATCAAGGGACTTTAAAATAACGATGAGAATTTTTAACTTGGAGGTGTTGCTAATTTGGAAATCTGTACAGTGCAACAAGTACTGGGATGATGGTTCAACTTGGAATATGGCCAGCAGAATTTTGGATTAACTGAAATGCACAAGGAAACCACAGTGGGAGGCTCATCAAAAGAGCATTGGAATAGCTGAATCTAGAGGTAACAAAAGTATAGATGACAGTTTCAACAGCAGTTGAGTTGAGAGAACGATCAGGAGGTCTTGGGTAGTGGAGAGTATGTGCGGTCAGAAGCTCAGCTCAGTGTAACTTAGGACAGCAAGGTGACAAACAGCCTGGTTCAGCCGTACAATGACCAAGGACCTGGATGGTGTCATGAACTAGCAAAGAGAGTTTGTAGCAGGAAATGAAGCCAATGGCTTTAGTATTGTTAAATTTTTAGTTGAAAATGATTTTGCTTTCCTCGTTCTTGAAGCTGAATGAGCAGCATAGCAAATCAGACTGTAGAGAGGTCAAGAGAGATGGTGGTAAGATACAGGAGACAGTGAGGACTGCAGATGGTGGAAGCCAGAGTCATTAGATGTGAAGTTGCAAAAGCACGGCATCTGTGGAGCAGGAAAATCAAAGTTTCGGGACGAAACCCTTCTTCAGGACTGGATAGGTGGGATGGTGACAGGTAGATGCAGATAGGGAGTTATTGTGAATGGTCAGTGGGAAAGGAGGATCAGATAGCTGAGTAGGAACATGGGCAGGTTAGGACAGGTCAGGGAGGTAAGGAGGAGGGGTGGAGTTAGACGTGGGATTAGGCTGAGGGAGGAGAGATTTTGAAGCTGGTGAAGTTGCTGTTGAGGCCATTGAGCTGTAAGCTTCCCAGGCAAAATATGAGGATGTGTTCCTTCAGTTTCTATATGGTCTCACTCTGACAGTGGAGGAGGCCAAAGATGGACATGTCACCAGGGGAGTGGGAGGGGGAATTGAAATGGATGGCAACCAGAAAGTTGGGTTGGTTGATGCAAACAGAGTGCAGATAGTCTGCGAACCAGTCCCTGAGTCTGCATTTAGTGTCCTTGAATTAGAGACCACATCGGGAGCAATAGGTGAGGTTGGATGATGTGCAGGTGAATCTCTGTCAGATCTGGAATGAATGTTTAGGGTCTTGGATGGAGGTGAGGGGGGAGGGGAGGAGTGTGGGGGCAGGTGTTGCACCTCTTGTGGTTGCAGGGAAAGCTACCGGATGTGGTGGAGAGGTTAGTGGGGAGTGTAGAGTTGACGAGGGAGTTGCAGAATGAACGGTCCCTGCGGAGAGTGGACGGGTAGGGAAGGAAGTATCTTTTTGGTTGTGAGGTCAGATGGTGGTGGAAATATTGGAGGATGATGCGTTTGGAAATCATAGAATCCTAGGATCCCTAGAGTGTGGAAACAGTCCATTTGGCCCAACAAGTCCACACTGACCCTCCAAAGATTAACCCACCCACACCCATTCCCCTACCCTATTATCCTATATTTGCCGCTGACTAATGTCCTTAACCGACACATCCCTGAACACTATGGGCAATGTAGCATGGCCAGTACACCTATCCTGCACATGTTTGGATTGTGGGAGGAAACCGGAGCACCCAGAGGAAACCCACGAAGACATGGGAAGAATGTGCAAACTCCACACAGCCAGCTGCCCGAGGTTGGAATCGAACCTGGGTCCCTGGCGCTGAGAGGTAACAGTGCTAACCACTGAGCCACCATGCTTGTTGTTGGGGTGATATGTGAAGATTATGGAGGTTCTATCCTTATTGTTGTGGGGAGAGGGTTTGAGGGCTGATGTTCGGGAGAAGCTTACAGCCCAATGGCCTCAACAGTTTCAAAATCCCTTCCCCACCTCCCCCCCAAGGCTTATCTCATGTCTAGCCCTACCTCTCTTTCTCGCCTTCTGACCTGTCCTAACCTGTCCAACTTCATACTATCCACTTCACCCTTCCCACTGACCGATCACAATAACCTATACCTGCACCTGCAGCCACATATCATGATCCTACCTATCCTTCCCCGCACCCCCCAAGCCCCACCCATAGTCCTGACAAAGGGTTTCAGCTGGCACTGTTGACTTTCATGCTCTGTAGGTGCTTTCTGACCTGATGTGCTTTTCTAGCTTTTCATCTATTGACACTGGTGGTAAGATACATTTGGCTGCAATCATTGTACATGTGGAGTCTACCTTTGTTTTCAAATGACGTCAGTCAGCGATAGCATGCCGGTAAAGAAGTAGAAAGGGACCAAGGAAATCATTGTGCTGAGGAGTTTGTCTTTTCTCTTGCCCCAGTAATTCCTAAACTTTCTTAAAATTTGATTGCTGGAGTCACAGAAGTGCCAGCAGCCTGCCAACCCGACTCTCGTAGGCCCTTCTTTATATCAAAGTCCACTTATGCTAAATTATGCAGGACCTGTTCACTAAAGCTCAACCTCATTTAATGTTCAAACAAACTCGGACTTTTGGGATAATGAAATTCTGAAAACTCTTATTTAATTATTTGTTTAATAAAATAAGTGTAATCATCTGCAAATCAAAACAAAGAATAAATTAACATTACACTACAAACGTTATCTTTAGAAATGCATCTATTCACAGATCAGTTGAAGGTCTTGTAAGAACCAGTAACTGCAAGAAATTTGAAGAGTCACTCGAATCTCAATTTCATAAACATTAATTCCTTGTGACAGTAAAATGATCATTTACATGTAGCTTGTTGTTTAGAATTACAATCAACAGCAGAAACTTGCTTGTGGGACTTAAAGCTCAATGAATGGGCATTGCTTTTATCGATCTAATCTCAGAAGTGTTACTGATATGCAATTGTGGCTTCAAAAATAATCATTTGTCAGTGACAGCTATACCATAGCATTGAGCGAAGATGGTGCTGGATGTGAATATTGCTCGACTTCAACTTTCACTTACGTGGTCTGAATAAATTCCTGTCAGTTGGAATGATTGGGAAAGACAGGGGATTTATGCAGTGTTCTTCAATAGCAATTCCAATCAAATCTAAAACTGTCAGTCATTGCAAAGTGGAAGGACAATTATGGACAAAGTGATAAATTGCAGAAGAATACAATCAATAATGATGCCAGGCCGGTACAAGTAATAGTGAAAGAAAAGAAATAAGTTTGATGTAAGATCGCTACTGCACTCCCTACACTGTTCCTAGTTAGTACATAATACTCCCTACTGCACAGGTTTTGTTTGGGAAGGATAGAGAAATCCCAGAGGGTAGAGCTCCCTCCCCATTCCAGTACTGCTTTCAAAGTCTAAGTTTCTGGTTCCTCAAAGACGCAACTTTAATGCAATCATTAATCTTTGTGTTGGTCAACATCTGGACATAGATCCTGCAATTTTGTTGGCTGGTTGACTCCTTCCACATTTCAATGAAAGGGCCAGGATGGTCCTGTTAAGTAGGATGCTTTGACTCCTTTATTTCTTCGTTTGTTGTGAATGTTTGGACAAATGATAACGAGCATACACAAGCATGTTGCTGTAATCTCGAGAGTTGTAAGGAAAACTCGCAAATCATTATTGTAACAGAGGAATATAACTTTATGCTACCCACTCCCTCATTTAATTTTATACCGAATCTGTGATAAAATTGAATGTAGCCACCAATTGGAGATTATCGAATTGAACATATTGAATGTAGCACATCCTTAATGTTCTCGGTTAGGAGGTTACTTCTGTATTTATTTGTGACCTAATCTTTGGCAACTAACACTGGATTGTCACAGTGTAAACTGGACCAGAACAGTGTTGGTCAGCTAGAGAAAATGTGGCAGTGGCTTTGTGCATTCAGATATCCTACATCCATTAGTCTGAGGTGATGCACTTACGTGGGACAAATAAAGCAAGGGAGTACAACATGAATGGCTGGACCCTGGGAAACAGAGGATCAGAATGACCTTGGTGTTCATGTACACTGGTCCCTTAAGTTGTCAGGATATATGGATAAAGCAGTTAAGAAGGCATATAGGATACTTGCCTTTATTAGCTGGGGAATAGAGTTTAAGGTTCTGCTGGAATTGTATAGAATGTTGGTTAGGCCACAGCTTAAGTATTGTGGTGCTGTTCTGGAAATTACATTATAGGAGGGGTATGATTGTTCTGGAGAGGGTATGGGAAGATTTACACGGATGTTGCCTGGGCTGGAGAGTTTCAGTTACGAAGAGAGATTGGACAGACTGGGATTGTTTTATTTAGAGCAGAGGAGGTTGAGAGGGGACATGATTGGGATGTGTCATGTTATCAGGGGCATAAACAGGGTAGACAGGAAAAACCTTCTCCCCTTGGATGGAGGGTTCAATTATGCCTGCGTTTAAGGATTTAAGGTAGGAAGCAGAAGGTTTGGAGATGAGAGGAAAATCTTTTTCACCCCGAGGGTGCTGGGAATCTGGAACTCACTGCCTGTAAGGGGGATGGGGCAGAAACCCTCAGAACACTGAAGAAGTATTTAAATGTTCACTTGCAGTACCAAGGCCTACACAACTATAGATCAAGTGCTGGAAAATGGGATTAGAATAGTTAGGTGGTGTTTTTGACCATTGTAGACTCAGTGCACTGAAAGGCCTTTTTCTGTGTTCTTGGTGAAAAATTGCCCATCATGAGCAGTATCGTTGAGTTGTTAAAAACCCCTCTCTGTTAAGGTTTTGTATTTTCTTGGGGACAGCTCATGTTGTGCAGCAGATGAACTGACAAGTCATGGAGGCTGAACAGCTGAACATAAGTAAAGGGGTTTTCCTTTGAAGAATAAGTTGCAATAACCCATGAAGAATTAAGATCATTTCCAGTTCAAGGGATTATCACCGTTCTGCCATCTCATGGCTTCAGAGCAGTGGGCAGGGCTGTTTGCATTCCCGAGTGCCATTTAGGATTATCTCTAATCCATATTTAGTCATGGGTGCTGTACTCTCAGAAATTGAAGCCAGTGGAGATAAGGACCTTCAGCCTATAGAAGAACAAAAAAACCATCAGGCATCAGGGAACTGCAGGAGAGGTATCAGGGATACAAAGAAAATATTATCCTGAATACACGATAAACAGGGAAGATGTGCTTCTGTTCGCCGAGCTGGGAATTTATGTTGCAGACGTTTCATCCCCTGTCTAGGTGACATCCTCAGTGCTTGGGAGCCTTCTGTGAAGCGGTTCTGTGATCTTTCCTCCAGCATTTGTAGTGGTTTGAATCTGCTGCTTCCGGTTGTCAGTTCCAGCTGTCCGCTGCAGTGGTCGGTATATTGGGTCCAGGTCGATGTGCTTATTGATTGAATCACATACGAACAACTCCAGTTCCTGCATGAATGCTGAAAGAATCGAATCCTTCCACCATGTGTCAGATATAGACCACCAGTCAACAACTCACAAGCCAGGGACACAGCCAGACAGAACGGATTCAGGATGATCCAGGTAATGATTACAGACGCGCACAACAGGGTTCACAAATACAGACAAGAAATTGCACGCCAAAAATCGTTAATTTCAAAAACCACCAATCAGGAATGGACCCAGACCATAGAACGGGCTGT
>NC_057720.1:82218990-82220610 GCF_004010195.1 Chiloscyllium plagiosum | reverse complement strand
AACTACAACCACAGGGACGCCAAGACAGCAGACTTCCTAGCAGCACTAGAATGCACACTCAGGAACAATGGACTGACAGAAGAGACACAACAAACAGTGAGACAAAGTATCGTACCTCTGATAACAAGGAAAAGACAAACACATAAACTCCATACCAAGGATAGGGAAGCACTAAAATTACTAACAAACGATAAGAACATAATCATACTACCAGCAGACAAAGGCAGAATGACGGTCATCCTGGACAAAGCAGAGTACATCCAAAAGGGACAACAACTACTTGCAGATACCAACACCCACCAAAAGAGGGAGTTTGACCCCACCCCACAGCTCACCAATAGGATAAACAACACACTGAGGAACCCACAAAAAAACGGACAGATAACAAGGTTTGACCTGGAATGAAACCTGAAAGCAACAACACCCCCAGATTCTATGGACTACCTAAAGTGCACAAACCAGACATCCCACTCAGACCCATAGTATCACTACCAGGGACACCATCATACAAACTGGCCAAAGAACTACAACACCTGATCAGCGGATCCCGACACTCTATACAATCAACACAGGAATTCTTGGACATCATCAGAAATATACACATAGACAAGGAAGAAACCATGGTCTCATTTGATGTAACGGCACTGTTCACCTCTATCGACAAAACCCTAGCCAGAGAAACAATAGCCAACCTGCTGGACATACAGAACAGACAACAGCACGTTGAACCTATCAACAAAGACGGCATACTCAAACTACTGGACCTGTGCCTCACAACACACTTCACATTCAACAACCAAATATATGAACAAATCAACGGCACACCCATGGGCTCACCCATCTATGGACTCATAGCAGAAGCGGTAATGCAAAGATTAGAACAAACATTCTTAACGCAAATTCAACCCAAACTCTGGGTCAGATATGTGGATGACACCTTTGTAATCATTAAAAACACAGAAATAGAGAACACACACCGGATCATCAACGCCACACTCTCAGGAATCCGATTCACTAGAGAGGAAGAAAAGGACAACCAACTCCCATTCCTAGATGTGATGGTACAGAGAACACCTAACGGAGAATTCACCACAAAGGTATAGAGGAAAGTCACACACACAGACCAAGTCCTGAACTACGAAAGCAACCACCCCAACACACACAAGAAGTTGCATCAAAACACTATTCAAAAGGGCCACAACACACTGCAGTACACCAGAACCGCTAAAAGAGGAAGAAGAACACCTATACAATGTATTAGTCAAAAACGGATATCCGCGCAATTTCATCAACAGTTGCCTAAGGGAAAGACAACGGAACGAGGACATGCCGCAACCCAAAGGACTAGCCACACTACCATACATCAAGAGCATTTCCGAACTGACAGCCAGACTACTGCGACCACTAGGATTCATAACAGCACACAAACCAACAGCCACACTCAGACAACAACTCACCAGAACGAAGGACCCGATACCCAACATGAGCAAAACCAATGTAGTGTACAAAATCCCATGCAAGGACTGCACAAAACACTACATAGGACAAACAGGAAGACAGCTAACAATCCGCATCCATGAACACCAACTAGCCACGAAACGACACGACCAACTATCCTTA
>NC_057720.1:82188029-82218464 GCF_004010195.1 Chiloscyllium plagiosum | reverse complement strand
ATGACAAGCAACATGAATTCGACTGGGACAACACTACCATTATAGGGCAAGCCAAACAGAGAACAGCCAGGGAATTCCTAGAGGCATGGCACTTATCCACAGATTCAATCAATAAGCACATCGACCTGGACCCAATATACCGACCACTGCAATGGACAGCTGGAACTGACAACCGGAAGCGACAAATTCAAACCACTACAAATGCTGGAGGAAAGATCACAAGTGTTTCATAGGAGGCTCCCAAGCACTGAGGATGTCACCTAGACAGGGGATGAAACGTCTGCAACACAAATTCCCAGCTCGGCGAACATAACCACAACAACGAGCACCCGAGCTACAAATCTTCTCACAAACTTTAAACAGGGAAGAGGCAAAGGATATTTATAGATGACTCAGTACCAGTGTGAAAGAGGATTTTCACCCTTCAGACAGGTCATAGCTACCTTTTGTCTTCTCAGCATGGATCTGAATACAGTCTTAAAGTAGCTACATACCTCTGCAGCTGCCTGTGACAGCTGCCTCCTTTTTCATTAAGGAGAAAGTGAGGACTGCAGATGCTGGAGATCAAAGCTGAAAATGTGTTGCTGGAAAAGCACAGCAGGTCAGGCAGCATCCAAGGAACAGGAGAATCAACGTTTCGGGCATGAGCCCTTCTTCAGGAATGAGGAAAGTGTGTCCAGCAGGCTAAGATAAAAGGTAGGGAGGAGGGACTTGGGGGAGGGCCGTTGGAAATGCGATAGGTGGAAGGAGGTTAAGGTGAGGGTGATAGGCCGAGGTGGGGGCGGAGACGTCAGGAAGAAGATTGCAGGTTAGGAAGGTGGTGCTGAGTTCGAGGGTTGGGATTAGACAATGTGGGGGGAGGAAGAGCGCCTCATCTTCAGCCTAGGAATCCTCCAACCATAAGGGATGAACTCAGATTTCTCCAGTTTCCTCATTTCCCCTCCCCCTACCTTGTCTCAGTCCCAACCCTCAAACTCAGCACCAGCTTCCTAACCTGCAATCTTCTTCCTGACCTCTCCGCCCTCACCCCCACTCCGGCCTATCACCCTCACCTTAACCTCCTTCCACCTATCGCATTTCCAATGCCCCTCCCCCAAGTCCCTCCTCCCTACCTTTTATCTTAGCCTGCTGGACACACTTTCCTCATTCCTGAAGAAGGGCTCATGCCCGAAAGGTCGATTCTCCTGCTCCTTGGATGCTGCCTGACCTGCGCTTTTCCAGCAACACATTTTCAGCTCCTTTTTCATTAAGTCTGGCTAACATATCAAATTCAGAACTGATGTAGGCATCACAGGCTCGGTGTGCAAGGGTCCAGTGCTTTTACCAATCAGCCCTGCAATATTCCATTGCAAGTGTCTTGGCCATTTTAGCCCTTCAGAGGAGTGGTGAACCCTGGGGACAGCGAGGCCCTGGAAGAGTCAGTGAAGCAACAAGAGAAGAGGCAGAATTGGAGACAGGTGAAATTATCTAAATAGTGAGATGCTGCTGCTGCTGCTGCATAATGAGGTGGCCTCGTCCTATCTCCAGTTCATCAATGGCATCTTGTAACCCTGTGATGCAGTGGAACAGACTTTGCCACAAACTCCATTCCTCTAGAAAACCAGCAGGCTTAGTGATGACTGCCTGAATCAGTACCCAGCTTCATCTGACTCACCTCCATTCTTGCCCCCACTAGCTTTATTAAAGAAACTATTTCCATCTCAATGATCTCCCACAAAAATGTGAGTCAGTTTCCCAACAGAAACAGATTTGTAAGATTAACAGATCTAGTTCCAATTTCCTGTCTGTGAAAATCCAGTGCCTATTTTTGGTCTCCTACCCAAAAAGTAGATGTATTTTTTCTATGTTTGCCTTTTAAAATGCTTTCAAATTCTGAAGAACTCTAATCAGTCCACTTGTGTGTCAAAAACAAAACATCTTCAGCATGTTTAGTTTTCTGTCAGAGATGGAAACGTAGTTCTGGTTTCATCCTTGTAAATCCTTTTTATATTTAATACAGTTCTTGTATTTCCATTTCTTCTTCTACCCAGCATAGCTGCCTACTTTAATGCCGGTGTGTGCCTGTTTACTCCTAGCTGTCCAGTAAATCTTTGCATCAAATTGTCTTATCTAATCACTTTGTCCCACCCCAGGCCAAGTCTTCCTTTTTTTAATCCTGGCTGGTACTAATCTCTGATGCTGATTCTTTTTCAACCAAAGTGTTGGCCAGCCATCTGAGATTGTCTAGGAGTTTCCAGGAATTAGTCATCCATCTCCTGGATATTGCTGCAAACTAGAAAGGAAGTCAAGGGCCCTAAATAAAATTGGTTGTTTCCATTTTCTTTTAGTACTTCCTGCTAATTCATTTTCAAAAAAAAAAGGTGGTTTAGATAGGACAGCAGGACATCAGGTCCAAATATTTTGAAAAACGCATTCAGCCAGAGTTGGAGCTCCATACTTCTATGATTATTTAATCTCACTGTGCACTTTGTTTTATTTCACTGCATGCTGTTCCATTTATTTTAGTTTACCCCAGATTGCTACTGTTTCCTGGATAATAAATATGGTGGCAAAATTACAAGGGTTGCTGATATCTACTTTCTTCAAACATCAAAGCATTGTAATGCCATTTGTTTCCACGTTCTTGCACTCCATTAGTAGATGTCTTCAACTTCTTTCTCTTTGATATATTTGCTATCCACTCAACCCTGGAACAGAATCCCACAGTGTTATAGCTCTCTTATAAGAAGGTTCTCCTGCCCTCTGATCCACATCTCTTGCATTTATCATGTCTGCCTGCTTTCCTGAAACCACGACTACAGGAAACCATCTGCTTTTAGCAAACATGCTCCTTTGGCAGGGTCTTGTTCTAGTAACAAAAAAGCTTAATTCTCTAATATTTTCTCATTCTGAGTAGCAATCCAATGAAATACAAACAGCAAGTTCTTGAATGCACTGCCAGGGACTGAAAGAGAAAATGAACATTTCTGAATGAAATCCTTTCTTCAAATTGAAATTGTAAGCAGAGCATCTTACACTTGTAAATAAAACAAAACAGATGAGCAGGTAAGGTGAAAAATACAACATGATGTTTGCTATTTTACAGCTCACAGAGGACCTGCACACTGAAAAACACCCAATAAAAAGATTGATTCAATTAGTAGCAAAATCTATGATTTTTTCCTTTTAATTTATTCATTCATGGGATGTAGATATTGATAGCATTTGATGGCCAGTATTTACTACCTATCTCTAATCAGCCTTGGGAAGGTAGTAACCACCAGGTCCATTTGAGGTAGGCAACTTGGACTGTGCTGTTACGAACCAGCTCAGTGATGATGAAAGAAATGATTTTACTTTCACAGATACAATTGAGTGTCAGGCAAAGACTAAGGAGGATAATTTCTGATGTCTTGTAACTATCAGGATAAAGAAAAATAATTACAGTTTCACCATAAGTATCAAAATACAGCAAATTTTGAAAAGAATTGTCAATTCCATGCATATTAATGTAAATTAAAGTGAAATTACTGGCCATTTGATGAATCCTGCAGTAACATTGCTATCAATATTCTGAAGTGCAGTGCTAGTTCAATCACTGCAGAACATTTTTATTAATATGCCACTAAATAATTATGAGGATAAGAGGGAATTCAAAAACTTAATCTCTCTGTTGAATAACAGATTCCTAGGAATGGAAATATTGTTGTTTGGGTGGGGTGTGGTGAAGACTTACCGTCTTTTGGGATTTCTGTTTCCTAGTTGCTACAAGGAGAGTTTAACTCAACCAGGTCTGGGGTACTTTTAAGGCCAGTGGAGATTTACAACTGCACGTCAAACAAAAAGAGTCTGCCTATAGTTCGGCAGCCTTCCCTTCCCTTCCTTATCTGTGATTTCTTCAAACCAACTGCACCAAGCAGGAAAAGAAATGTAAATTTGCTGTTGAAATTTAATGCAGGCAGATGCAAGGTACTGCCCACAAGAAACAATGTGAGATATTGGTAGATTGGGCTCATTGTGCAACTAAACCATTGGTTAACAATACCAATAGAATATTGAACTATGCTTTTGAGGGGATTGGCAAAAGAACCAGAAACTCTGTGAAAAATTTAGACAGTAACTTTTTTTTCTGGAATATGTTTCCTGATGAGATTATGGAAGCACATTCAATATTAACTTTTGAAAGGAAATTAAATAAATAATTGTCAGAAAAGGATTTACAGAGGAAAGTCAGGAAAAAGGGTCAAACTTGGACTGCTCTTTTAAAGACCAGCATGAGCACAGGGAGCCAGATGCCTGCCTGTTGCACTGTATCATTAACACATTCTGTGAAAACATCCCAACAGCCAAGTTAAAGTCAGAGGACAGTGTAATCAAACTATACAATGCTCTAGTCAACTCCAACTCGAGTACTGTGGCTAATTCTTGTCACTGAGATACAAGGGAACCATTGAAATAGGCCATGTAGAGAAAAATCACGAGTCTGATTGCAACGTCAGAGGTCTAAACTGGGAAGAAAGATTGGATTGCATTTAGGCTTTCAGCTTGTAAAGAAGAGTTGCAGAGAGTTCAGACAATGAGGTGGACAAGGTAAGTTTGAGAAGTTAACTCGAAATCTCTTGCAGTTGAGAGGTTAAACTAGCTGATCGGGTAAATTTAAGATTGATATGAGGAAGGTGCTCTCCACTCAATGCAACTACACATTATAGACTCCTGGATGGATGAGGAGAAACATAAACCCTGCATTTAAGTCAGAGCTGAAAAATGTGTTGCTGGAAAAGCACAGCAGGTCAGGCAGCATCCAAGGAGCAGAAATGAAGGGCTCATGCCCGAAACGTCGATTTTCCTGCTTCTTGGATGCTGCCTGACCTGCTGCGCTTTTCCAGCAACACATTTTTCAGCTCTGATCTCCAGCATCTGCAGTCCTCACTTTCTCCTGCATTTAAGTCAACCAAGTTGGGAGCTGTGTTGTGAAAACTTTCAGCTTTCTGGTGAGTTGGATTAAGATGCTCCAAATTGCTTACCTCTCTTGTAATTTCCTTGCAATGTTCTGAATTTAATTTTAAAGTTAACAACAATATTAATGTGTTGATGTCTCCATACAGATTTTTAGAGTATTTTGATTTCAAAAAAACTTCTCTTTTCAACTCTTTGTCAATATTCTGTATGTCATCGATGGTATGGGCAATTAGCTTTGCAGAAGAGAGAGATTCTCGAACCCCTAGGACCTTACCATTAAGTATATAAGTCTATACAGTTGTACTTTTTAAGGAACAGTCAGAATCCCTGCTGGTTATTTGGTAATCACTATTTATTTATGCTCTCCAGTGGGGAAAGATATGGCATTTTAACATGTTAACTGTATTTAATCACTCCAGGGTCTCAGCTGCAGTTCGGGTCTCAGCTGCGGTTGCAAATTTAAGTTTCTCCTGAAAGGAAACCTGCTGTTATGTTCATAGGTAACTGCCTTCAGCAGTCACTTATACTTTCATTCACAGAATGTGGATGTTATTAGCATCATTGATTGGCTATCTGTAACAGCCCTCAAGAATATGGTAGTGATCCATTGTAGTCCATATAGAATCAAATAACAATCACTTGCCTTCCCAACCAGCTCTGCGCTCCGACTTCACTTCCGCCCAGCTTCCGCCGCTCTCTGCTGCGTATGTGAGAAACATGAGAATGACGAGAATGAGGGTAGGTCCGATCAAGGACAGTAGTGGGAGACTGTGTATTGAGTCGGAAGAGATAGGCAAGGTCTTGAATGAGTACTTGTCTTCAGTATTTACAAATGAGAGGGACCGTATTGTTGAAGAGGAGAGTATGAAACGGACTGGTAAGCTAGAGGAGATACTTGTTAGGAAGGAAGATGTGTTGGGCATTTTGAAAAACTTGAGGATAGACAAATCCCCCAGGCCTGATGGGATATATCCTAGGATTATGTGGGAAGCAAGAGAGGAAATTGCAGAGCCGTTGACCATGATCTTTTCGTCTTCACTGTCAACGGGGGTGGTACCAGGGGACTGGAGAGTGGGGAATGTTGTGCCCCTGTTCAAAAAAGGGAATAGGGATAACCCCGGGAATTACAGGCCGGTTAGTCTTTCTTCGGTGGTAGGCAAGGTAATGGAAAGGGTACTGAGAGATAGGATTTATGAATATCTGGAAAGACACTGTTTGATTACGGGCAGCCAGCACGGATTTGAGAGGGGTAGGTCTTGCCTTACAAGTCTTATTGAATTCTTTGAGGAGGTGACCAAGCATGTGGATGAGGGTAGAGCAGTGGATGTAGTATACATGGATTTTAGTAAGGCATTTGATAAGGTTAACCATGGTAGGCTTATGCGGAAAGTCAGGAGGCATGGGATAGTGGGAAGTTTGGCCAGTTGGATAGAGAACTGGCTAACCGGCCAAAGTCAGAGAATGTGGTAGATGGTAAATATTCAGCCTGGAGCCCAGTTACAAGTGGAGTTCCGCAGGGATCCGTTCTGAGTCCTCTGCTGTTTGTAATTTTTATTAATGACTTGGAAGAGGGAGTCTAAGGGTGGGTAAGTAAATTTGCAGACAATACGAAGATTGGTGGAGTTGTGGATAGTGAGGAGGACTGTTGTCGGCTGCAAAGGGACTTAGATATGATGCAGAGCTGGACTGAGGAGTGGCAGATGGAGTTTAACCCTGTCAAGTGTGAGGTTGTCCATTTTGGAAGGACAAATGAGAATGCGAAATACAGGATTAACGGTAGAGTTCTTAGTAAGGTGGAGGAGCAGAGGGATCTTGGGGTCTATGTTCATAGCTCTTTGAAAGTTGCCACTCAGGAGGATAGAGCTTGTAAGAAGGCCTATGTTGTGTTAGCGTTCATTAGCAGAGGGATTGAATTCAAGAGTCGTGAAGTGATGTTGCAGCTGTACAGGACCTTGGTTAGGCCACATTTGGAGTACTGTGTGCAGTTCTGGTCGCCTCACTTTAGGAAAGATGTGGAAGCTTTGGAGAGGGTGCAGAGAAGATTTACCAGGATGTTGCCTGGAATGGAGAATAAGTCGTACGAGGATAGGTTGAGAGTTCTCGGCCTTTTCCCGTTGGAACGGCGAAGGATGAGGGGTGACTTGACAGAGGTTTATAAGATGATCAGAGGAATAGATAGAGTAGACAGTCAGAAACTTTTTCCCCGGGTACAACAGAGTGTTACAAGGGGACATAAATTTAAGGTGAAGGGTGGAAGGTATAGGGGAGATGTCAGGGGTGGGCTCTTTACCCAGAGAGTGGTGGGGGCATGGAATGCACTGCCCGTGGGAGTGGTAGAGTCGGAATCATTGGCGACCTTTAAGCGGCATTTGGATAGATACATGGATGGGTACTTAATCTAGGTTAGAAGTTCGGCACAACATCGTGGGCCGAAAGGCCTGTTCTGTGCTGTATTGTTCTATGACTCATTTCCCTGGCTGGTTAATACTGTATACTATCCCTCACCCATTTGCTCAAACTAAATCCTCCTGAATTGGACCTGGTGCTATCCTTAGCTGTATGTGCGGATACTGTAGGCAATCATCACGATGGCTCAGTAGTTAGCACTGCTGCCTCACAGCACCAGGGTCCCAGTTTCAATCCCAGGCTTGGGTGACTGTCTGCGCGGGTTTGCTCTGGTTTCCTCCCACAGCCCAAAGATGTGCCGGTCAGGTGAATTGGCTATGCCAAAATTGCCCATAGTGTTAGGTGCATTAGTCAGAGGGAAATGGGTCTGGGTGGGTTACTCTTCAGAGAGTCGGCATGGACTTGTTGGGCCAAAGGGCCTGTTTCCACACTGTAGGGAATCTAAGTTAATCAACCTAGAATTGTCGTCTGGTGACACCATGAAATATGCAGAGCCAAAACCCAACTGATACTCACTAAATGATAAAGGATTACTGAACACAAACTAATTTTAGCTCAAAAAGAAAAGCCTTTTCAATGGTATTGGAATAAAATGTTATTGCCAAAATGTTTCTTTTCCTTTAATGAATAAGGTATGCATTTGCACAGGATTGTTTAGCATACAGTATTTCAAGTCATATAGCAATTTTCTGGCTAACTTGTATTGCTTTGTAATTTAAAGCTAAAAATAAAGTCTAAATACTGCCATCTGCTGTGCTGAAAGGTATTACCAAGTACAAAAGGATTGGAAACCTAACAACTAGGTGGTTTTATGCTGAATATTTAATTGCCTTTTCCTTGTAGATTGCATTGATTAGACAACTCTCTTACTATTGCAAGGCTTGCCAGAAATGAAAAGCTCTCCAAAAATGTAAATGAACATCCAAATTATCAAAGAGCTATGCAACACTAATTAGATTAGATTAGATTCCCTTCAGTGTGGAAACAGGCCCTTTGGCTCAACCAGTCCACACCGACCTTCCGAAGAGTAACTCACCTCGACCCATTTTCCCTCTGACTAATTGACCTAACACTATGGGGCAATTTAGCATGGTCAATTCACCTGATCTGCACATTTTTGGACTGTGGAGGGAAACTGGAGCACCCGGAGGAATCCCACGCAGACACGGGGAGAATGTGCAAACTCCACACAGACAGGCACCCGAGGCTGGAATTGAACCTGGTACTCTGGCGCTGTGAGGCAGCAGTGCTAACCACTGAGCCACTGTGCGGTACATTGTGAGGAATTCTCCTATACTATAGACTATTCTTCGAATAATCAAGTACAGGGAGACAATCCTTTATCTGAAATCCCAAAATCCGAAAAGCTCCAAAGTCTGAAGGTTTTTTTGTGAATTTTTTTTCTCATTAATAAGGTTATTTGGTGTATAAAACAGTTAACCCAAGTCGACATCCACTCGATGCATGTCACTCAGATCCGACGTTGAGGGAGTGGCCCAGCACCGACAGGCCTTGATTCTGTTTCAAGGCATGTTTTACTCAGCGAGTATGCTCCTCCGGTAAGATTTTTAAAAATTTCACCAAACTGTCACTTATTCTGAAATTCGAAAAATTCTGAATTCCGAAAACCAGCTGGTCCCGAGCATTTCGGATAAAGGATTGTGCACCTGTATTTTAATTTGATAGAAAGAAATTGTATTTATTTAGGACTTTGCATGTTCTTGAGGTTTACCAAAATGCTTCATAGCTATGGCAGTGCTTTTGAAGCTTAATATCTTTGTACGGAGAAATGACAGTTTTATTCTGCTCAATGCAAGGTCTCACAAATGCCATTCTGACTAATGACTATATAATTTATTTTAATGCTGCTAGTTGATAGAAACACAGCATTTACAGAATGCTTTTTGTACCTACTCCCAGATATTTCAAAGTACAATAAATAATTTGAGCGCGATCACTATTGTAATGCAAGAAACACAGCAGCCAATTTGCAGACAGCAAGCTCCAACAAAAAAAAGTGATAACTAGACAAATTTGTTTTGCTGAAGTTGACTGAGGGAAATATCTTGACCAAGCCCTAGTGGATAACTCTTATATTTTTCTATGACAGAATGTCAAAAAGGATCTTTTTACATTCTGCCTCAGTTTAACATCTCCCAAAAAACCCAAACTTTGAACAATGTAACTCTTCCTCATTCCTCTCCCTGTCTCACTCATTCACTCTCTCCCTGTCTCACTCATTCACTCTCTCCCTGTCTCACTCATTCACTCTCTCCCTGTCTCACTCATTCACTCTCTCCCTGTCTCACTCATTCACTCTCTCCCTGTCTCACTCATTCACTCTCTCCCTGTCTCACTCATTCACTCTCTCCCTGTCTCACTCATTCACTCTCTCCCTGTCTCACTCATTCACTCTCTCCCTGTCTCACTCATTCACTCTCTCCCTGTCTCACTCATTCACTCTCTCCCTGTCTCACTCATTCACTCTCTCCCTGTCTCACTCATTCACTCTCTCCCTGTCTCACTCATTCACTCTCTCCCTGTCTCACTCATTCACTCTCTCCCTGTCTCACTCATTCACTCTCTCCCTGTCTCACTCATTCACTCTCTCCCTGTCTCACTCATTCACTCTCTCCCTGTCTCACTCATTCACTCTCTCCCTGTCTCACTCATTCACTCTCTCCCTGTCTCACTCATTCACTCTCTCCCTGTCTCACTCATTCACTCTCTCCCTGTCTCACTCATTCACTCTCTCCCTGTCTCACTCATTCACTCTCTCCCTGTCTCACTCATTCACTCTCTCCCTGTCTCACTCATTCACTCTCTCCCTGTCTCACTCATTCACTCTCTCCCTGTCTCACTCATTCACTCTCTCCCTGTCTCACTCATTCACTCTCTCCCTGTCTCACTCATTCACTCTCTCCCTGTCTCACTCATTCACTCTCTCCCTGTCTCACTCATTCACTCTCTCCCTGTCTCACTCATTCACTCTCTCCCTGTCTCACTCATTCACTCTCTCCCTGTCTCACTCATTCACTCTCTCCCTGTCTCACTCATTCACTCTCTCCCTGTCTCACTCATTCACTCTCTCCCTGTCTCACTCATTCACTCTCTCCCTGTCTCACTCATTCACTCTCTCCCTGTCTCACTCATTCACTCTCTCCCTGTCTCACTCATTCACTCTCTCCCTGTCTCACTCATTCACTCTCTCCCTGTCTCACTCATTCACTCTCTCCCTGTCTCACTCATTCACTCTCTCCCTGTCTCACTCATTCACTCTCTCCCTGTCTCACTCATTCACTCTCTCCCTGTCTCACTCATTCACTCTCTCCCTGTCTCACTCATTCACTCTCTCCCTGTCTCACTCATTCACTCTCTCCCTGTCTCACTCATTCACTCTCTCCCTGTCTCACTCATTCACTCTCTCCCTGTCTCACTCATTCACTCTCTCCCTGTCTCACTCATTCACTCTCTCCCTGTCTCACTCATTCACTCTCTCCCTGTCTCACTCATTCACTCTCTCCCTGTCTCACTCATTCACTCTCTCCCTGTCTCACTCATTCACTCTCTCCCTGTCTCACTCATTCACTCTCTCCCTGTCTCACTCATTCACTCTCTCCCTGTCTCACTCATTCACTCTCTCCCTGTCTCACTCATTCACTCTCTCCCTGTCTCACTCATTCACTCTCTCCCTGTCTCACTCATTCACTCTCTCCCTGTCTCACTCATTCACTCTCTCCCTGTCTCACTCATTCACTCTCTCCCTGTCTCACTCATTCACTCTCTCCCTGTCTCACTCATTCACTCTCTCCCTGTCTCTCTCTTTCTCTCACTCACTCACTCACTCACTCACTCACTCACTCACTCACTCACTCACTCACTCACTCACTCACTCACTCACTCACTCACTCACTCACTCACTCACTCACTCACTCACTCACTCACTCACTCACTCACTCTACCCTCTATGTGAAAAAGTTTCCCCTTAGGTCCCTTTTACATCTTTCCCCTCTCACCCTAAACCTATGTCCTCTAGTTCTGGACTCCCCGACCCCAGGGAAAAGACATTGTCTATTTATCCTATCCATGCCCCTCATGATTTTATAAACCTCTATGAGGTCACCTCTCAGTCTTTGACGCTCCAGGGAAAACAGCCCCAGCCTAATCAGCCTCTCCCTACAGCTAAAATCCTCCAACCCTGACAATATCCGTGTAAATCTTTTCTGAATCCTTTCAAGTTTCACAAAATCCTTCCGATAGGAAGGAGACCAGAATTGCATACAATATTCCTAACCACCATCGTGTACAGCCACAACATGACCTCTCAACTCCTGTACTCAATACTCTGATCAATAAAGGAAAGCATACCAAATGCCGCCTTCACTCTCCTATCTACCTGCAATTCTACTTTCAAGGAGCTATGAACCTGCACTCCAAGGTCTCTTTGTTCAGCAACACTCCCTAGGATATTACCATTAAGTGTGTAAGTCCTGTTCAGATTTGCATACCCAAAATGTAGCACCTCGCATTTATCCAAATTAAACTCTATCTGCCGTTTCTCAGCTCATTGGCCCATCTGAACAAGATCCTGTTGTAATCTGAGGTAACCTTCTTCACTGTCCAGTCCACTTCCAAATTTGGTGCCATCTGCAAACTACTAACTATACCTCCTATGTTCCTATCCAAATATTTATATAAATGATGAAAAGTAGTGGACCCAACCCCAATCCTTGTGTCACTCCACTGGTCACAAGCCTCCAGTCTGAAAAGCAACCCTCCACCACCACCCTCTATCTTCTACCTTTGAGCCAGTTCTGTATCCAAATGGCTAGGTAACCCTTTATTACATGAAATCTAACGTTGCTAACCAGACTCCCATGGGGAACCTTGTTGAACACCTTCCTGAAGTCCATATAGATCAAATCCACCCCTTTACCCTCATCACTCCTCTTTGTTACTTTTTCAAAAAACTCAATCAAGTTAGATACTTGTGCAGTGCTCTTACATAGGGAGTTACAGGATTTTTGCCAAGTAATAATGAAAGATAGCAACATATTTTGTCAGGATTATGAGGGGAGCTTGATGGTGCTGATTTTCCCATGAGTTTATTGCTTTTGATCTTCTAGGTGATTAAGGCTTAGTGATCTGCTGTTGCAGAAACTGCTAGTAGAGGGAGTGAATGTTTCAATTTGGGGGCTGAGTAGATCGGCAGCTTTATCCTGGATAGTTTTGAACTTGCTGAGTGTTGCTGAAGCTGCATTCAACAAGTGGTGAGTATTCTTTAAAGCCCGACTTGTGCTTTGCAGTTGGAAGAACTTTGGGGAGTCGTGTTGAATCACCCAGTCGAGAATGCCAAACCTCTGACCCCGCTGCTCAAGTGGCTGGTGTGGTTTTGTGACAGGTTCGTTTCTACTTTTGGTAATGTTGACCCTGTAATATATGTTAGTTGAAGATTTGGTGATGGTAGTACTATTGAATGTCATGGTTATTTGGTAGTCACTATTTATTTATGCTCTCCAGTGGGTATAGATATGGCATTTTAACATGTTAACTGTATTTAATCACTCCAGGGTCTCAGCTGCAGTTCGGGTCTCAGCTGCGGTTGCAAAGTTAAGTTTCTCCTGAAAGGAAACCTGCTGTTATGTTCATAGGTAACTGCCTTCAGCAGTCACTTATACTTTCATTCACAGATTGTGGATGTTATTAGCATCATTGATTGGCTATCTGTAACAGCCCTCAAGAATATGGTAGTGATCCATTGTAGTCCATATAGAGTCATTGAGATGTACAGCACAGAAACAGATCTTTTGGTCTAACTTGTCCACTCGGTTGGGCTCATTCTCCTTAGGGGCCAGGCAATTACCATCTCTATGTGGTATTAGTGTTGTTTATCAGCCCCTTTTATTATTTTTGTCAGTCTTATTTCATGTAAGAATGGATTGTGTCATTAGTTGAGTTCAAAATTGAAGTAAGCGTTGTGCTGTTATCTCCACCTCATTAATCAATTAGCTTAGGGCTTTGAGACTAGCATGCTAACCAAGAGATATCCCTGCAACAATGCCCTGGACTGAGGTGATTGTCCTTCAACAACCACAACTGTTTTCCTTTGACTAACCTTTAGTGTATCCGTTGTACTCAGCAATTTCTTACTACCTAGAGCGAATCTAAATAGTGGCATCTGTGATGCGAGAGAACTCGGGGAACATTGATCATCCATGTCTGCTGGAAAATGTTCATGCCCACTTGGACTTTGCCTTCCATTCACATTCTAAGCGCTTCCATAATCAGGCGTGGTATTGCCCTTGTAGCCACCTTTCCACTGGTTGTTTCATGGTTCCTACCCATTCGTGAGTGGGCGTGACAGGCTGCAGGTCAGTTGATAATGAGATTACTTAACTCTAATGATAACATCCTGATTTTGTGCTTAGCACAGAATTAATCTGTATAATTGAATGAGGTTGGCATCTCGTTTTCAGGTATGCTAGATGTTGTACCTAATGCAGGTAGTTCTTGTATAACATGAAGTTTGCATTTTTATGCAACCCCACGTTTTAGAAAAACCACACTTTAGAAACAGCGCTTAAAATGTTGGAGGTGTAATTGTGTTACAGCCAACACACATTTAAAAGTTAGCACTTTAGGGACAGTGTCCCCAATTCATCAATCACGTTATAGCGAATTTGTGTTGACGAAATGCATGTTATAGCAGGTCAACCTGTATGATGTTTCACACTCCTCCAGTGTTGTTCCTCTGATTTGGTAGCTGTATGACAATGACACATTGTGGGGGAATGCAAATATGCTGATGATGATGGCTCAAGATCTTTGTAGATGTCCAGCCCAGTTTTGAGCTATGTAATCTGTTTTGAATCTGTCTCAACTGGAATTTTAGAAATAGAGTTCAAAACGTTTTACAGTGTGGAAGGATGCTCTTTGGCTTATTGTGCCTATGCTAGTCATCAAGCACCTGTCCACTGCAATCCCATTATATGTGCCTTATAGCCTATGGCACTTCAACTTATCTAAATAATACTTAAATGTTTTGAGGGTTCCCACCCCTACCACCCTTTCCAGCAGCAAGCTAGAGATAGGCTCCACTTTCCTCTTATACTAAGTCTATGGCTCCTGGTTGTTGACCTCTTTATTAAGAGGATATGTTTCTCTCTGTCAGTCAAGTCTACACCCTCATATGTTTGTAGACCTCATAATTTTGTATACTTCTATCAGGTCCCTCTCGGCCATAACCTCCCTGTGGTGATTTCAATGCCTCAGCGAGTAGAGGAAAGCATCCCATGTTCCTTTTGAGCCACTTTATTTACTTGCCCTGTTGCCTTTGAAGATCTTTGGGAATGCACACCAAAGTCTCTCTGATCTTTTGTACTTTCTGAGGTCCTGTCATTCATCATGTACTCTCTTCCTTTGTTAGTGCTCCTAAAATGCAACACCTCACATTTTTCAGGATTAAATTGTATTTTCCAGTGTTTTGCCAATCTGACCAGCCCATGTACATTGTGTGCCTCTCCTTGCTATTTAGCACATGACTAATTTTTCATGTAATCTGGAAACATATTGATTACATCTCTTAAATTATTAATGTATATTAGAAATAGCAAGGGATATAGGTCATTCTTCTATAACGCGCGTTTCATGAATGCAATTTGGCTGTAACACGATTGGTGAATTGGGGAATGATATTTTAAAGACGCAAACTCCTGTTGGCTAATACGCAATTGCATCCCTTGTTACCTTAAGTCAAGCAAAAGACATTGGATGACGGTGCAATTTTTTTTCTGCCCTTATTGTTGATGTTTCGAGGATGATTTTAGAAATTATTACAGGAGAAAAAATTTGGATTTCAAGGTTCTCCTCATTCCGCACAATGCACTAAGCCATGCTCCCAAAATTGGTGAGCTTTCTGAAAACATCAAAGTGCTACTTCTACCTCTGAATGCAACCGCTCTCATTCAACCCATGGGACCAGGGGACAATAGCAGCTTTTAAAGCTTATTATTTAAGTTGCACATTCGAGAAGCACTTTGCAGCTACTCAGGGGGATAAAGAGGACTGTGTTCTTCAATTTTGAAAGAGCTTTAACATTAAAAATGCTATTGAATCATTGTGGAGGCTTGGAGTGATGTGAGTAAGGACTGCTTGTATGCAGTTTGGCGGAAGCTACTCCCAGATTTCCTTCATGATTTTGAAGTCATTGAACCTCGGAGGAGCTTCCAGCAATCAAAGCAGATTGTGTCATTCTTGCAAAGTAAGTTGAATTTGAAGAAGTGGACTTATCTGCAGCAACTTGTTGCTCTGGGGGAAGTTGAAGCTCAGGATGCAGACAGTGAGGTCCATGAGAACTTTCCACTTCTCTTTTGTCTTCTATCCTGAGAGAAGTTGAGATACAATTGCAAATCTTAGAAGACAATGGCTACAATGCAGAATGCAGCAGGTAGGCAGTTTGTGGCATAAAGTCTTATCTGGCACTCTATGAACAGTTTCTTCATCATAGAAGAAAGATGGCAAAGCAGCAAAAACTAGAAACCTTTTTTAAGCCAACCCCCAAGAAACAGTCTGAGGACAATGAAATACAGCCATCCACTTCAGGACTAAGTATTCTCTTTCTTCATAACTCTGCACACAGAACTGCACCAGAAAATAATGATGACCCTCAGCCCTCGTCTTAATACAGTAGCGTAACTCAGCAAACTCAGAAACCCCTTAAATACATTTATTGTATTATTTCATTAAGATATACGATTTTAACTTTTACTTAGACTGTGCTATTGTTTGCATTCGGCTAATTGCTATTTTTGTTTCGGTTTTTACTGATATTTTTGGTGGTTCACTCAGCCCTGTTTTTCCCAACAGGCCCTGTTATTTCTATTGCGTGATTTTCTATAACACAAGGTCACATGAGAATGCAGCTACCACATTATAGCAGAACAGACTATACAGCACTGAGCTCTGTTACGCCACTGGACACAGGATTCCAGTTACAAAACTAACCTTTAATCATTTGCTTCCTTTGACTAAACCAATTTTGGGTTTAATTTACCAAATTGCTCTGGATCCCATGGCCTGTTACCAGCTTAATCAGTCTCCTATGCAAGGCCTTGTCAAAAGCCTTAGCTAAGTAGAAACGATGCTCAGTACTATGCAAGGTGTTCTGAGTGTGAAGAGCTTTGCTTCTACAAGATCTGTCTGATGATCCAAATAGATGAAGCTGTGACAGAGAGATTGATGAGGATGAGGTCTGCTTGGAACTTCCCGGAGAGTGGTATCTTAGTTGACTGTTTTCTTTAATCATTTACTGTAGGTCAAGTATGTAACCATATTATTCAGAACTCGAGTTTCAGTCAATAATAATGTGATTGAGCCACTCTTGCTGGTGAACATTAAAATCTCTCACCCAGAAAATATTCTGAGCCATGCTGCTTCTACCAAATGGTGTTCAACACGTTTGAGTACTGATTCACCAGCCAAAAGAGATGATAATCAGGAGGTTTTCTTGTCCATGTTTGACCTGATACCATGAGATTTCATGTGGTCTGATGAAATAGAAGCTGCTTAGTATTGATAATAAAGGCACTTGAGTCAATGGATACACTTTGGGTCGGTTTTCCTAAAGTTAGTGTAATTCCATAGATGTTTCAGTGAGCACATCTTGGCCGGGTATGCTTTTTGTTGTCTCCAAATGCTGAGGTTGATGTTTATACTTCTTTGTTACAGTTTTGTACAACTCAGTGGCTTGCTTATGGTTTCAGAGCACAGTTCAGAGTCAATCAGATTGCTGTGTGTCTGGAATGCAACAGATGAGCAGTAGCTATTTAATAATTATGCTAAAAACCAATAAGCGCTCTTTTAAATAGCCTGCTGCTTTACTTTCGTATAGAATCTGAATTTCACCGGTTTTCGAAAGATTCTGAAAAAGCATGATAAGATGCTGGAGACAAGCCGTGGTGCTGACTGGAGAGTGGCACATGTAGAGGTGGCTCCATTCTATACCTGCAAGAAAATCACCCAGCTCATCAGTGAGACAGAGGTAAGAGGCAAAGATTGTCCTACACAGTGAGATAGAACTAAGGTTCAACGATCCTCTCTAAAGTGCTCTGTCCACAGCTTGAATAATGCTAGGGACTCTCTCTTTCTTGACCAAGTTAATTTTCTATAGCCTGAAATATTTTCCAATCTCTGCTGAAACAACTGACTCCATTTCAGTGCTCTACACGTGAACCTGTAACCATGTATTTGCATTGTTAAGAAGCAAAACATATAATTACAGTACTGGTTATGTTCTATAGACCTCTGACCAGAGGGAAAAATATAGAGAAGGACATGTGCGGGGAAATTACAAAGCTGTATGAGCACCTTCATCCCACACCACAGCACATAATCACAGAATCCTTGCTAAGTATTCTTAATTTATTTAAAGAAGCATATAACACTGATAAAGATCATTCAGCCCTTTCTGGATGGGTCAGCACTTTAAAGTAATGGTCTAACTAATCCAGTTTCTCAGTTAATTGCTTTAAAATATCCATCTTACTCTTTTATTAAAATTAATTGTGAATCTGCTTCCACCACCCATTCAAGCAATGCATTCCAAAATATCGTATTTTGCATATATAAAACCTCCACCTCTCTCTTCTCAATCTTTGCCAGTTAGATAACATACTTTCCTGCTGGTTGCTAGTCAATCACCAGGATTATTCATAATTTTCAACATCTATCAAATCTTCTCTGCTTCAAGGAGAGTAATCCTTGTAATCCAAGGAGAGTAATTCTCGATGTAAATTTATTTAACTTAATTATGTTTCAGTATATCTAGCCAACATCACTTCAGATATGTTACTATTTTATCTAATTTCATGAGTTCATAAGCAGTATAACTTCACATTGAATTAATGTAGTAGTGTTTTGTAGTGTTAGACCAGCAACCCATAAGTTACAGGTTCAAATCTGAATTAAACAGATGGAATGATTTGCTGAATCAAAGCAGATTAATGAGCGCAGTCTCAAATGGAGACAGGGTGAGCGCAGTTGTGATAAATCTTCCAGCCTACTGCATACGGTTGCACAGCAAGACAACACTCGGGGAGTTTGCCAAACCTGTCATGTCAATAAAAGCCAAAAGAACTGCGGTTCCTGTAAATCAGAAACAAGAATTGAAATTGCTGGAAAAGCTCAGCAGATCTAGCAGCACATGGAGAGAAATCAGAGTTAACGTTTCAGGTCAAATGACCCTTCCTCAGAACTGGCCCATGTCAATATCTGACTTGAGTCCTACTTCACTTGAGCAACTCTTAATGTCTACTCACAGCTCAGCATGCTGCTCACTGATAAAACATCTGCTGTTGGCCTCTAGGAATTTGTAATAAATCTGACCATTGCAAAGCAGAAAAATAATAAGTACCAGTTGTGGACTTAGTTACTTAAGATTTAATGACCAATTACTCACTTTTTTATTTCATATATTCTAGTAAGATTAATTCTGATCTGTTTTGCTTGGTAGGCTCTTGTTACCGCAGAATTGGAAGGAGGTGACAGGCAGAAAGCCATGAAGAGGTTACGAGTCCCACCCCTTGGAGCTGCTCAGGTTACATTAAGCTTGCAGTGCAGTAGCTTTCATTTCTCTCATTGTTTTTGGAGACTGAACTGCAAAGCAGTACAGAGAAAGAGTGTTATTGTCATAGGTGCTGTCTTTCAGAGAGGGCATGAAACTGAGGCCTTGACAGCCCCCTCAAGAGGCAAATATAGCCCCATCACGCTGTTTGATTGCAAAATTTTTACATTTCTAAAGTTCATTTCATGTAGTAAAATGTTACAAGGTTCTTTGCAGGAAGATTAATACAACAAATTCTCATTATCTGCAGAGAATAGGGGCATGGACCTCCAGCAGATAAAAAATGCAGACACTGCTGCAAGGTAAAACTCCTATCTATCAGGAAGAATTACATGAACAAGTTAATAGGGGAGAAAAACATGATCTAGGGCTGATCTCGCAAGTATGCAGATCTGAGGGTAGCCAATCAATGGATAATGAGGAGTGCGTGTAGGTAAAATTTGATTTTGAGCCACATAAGATTAGGTTACCAAAGGCTTGCTCAAAGAGGTAAGTTTTAAGGAGCATCTTACAGGAGATACTTAGGTACAGACATTCATTATAAAAATCCAGTAAAGGATAGAAATTGGAGCTACACAATAGGTAAAAATTGGAGGAATAACATCTTAATGGAAGGTTGGAGTAGGTTACAGAGAAAAGAATGGAGGACTTTAAACATTAGGTTGCAAGTTCTAAATCTGAAGCATTGCCAAACCAGGACCAAATGTAGTTCAGGCACTATGGATGATTTTTGACAGGTCTTGCGATGAGTTAGGATTAAAACAATGATTTTTTTTTAATTAGCTCAGTTTTGCAGACTAAAAGAGAAATGAAGTTTTTCCTCATATAGAGACAACATTTACCCCCCCCAAACAGCAGTACCAAAGTAGATTAACTGCTATCTGTCTCTTTGCTATTTGTGAAATGTTTGCATTTGCTGTTTGCAAATTAGCTGGTTTGCCTATTTAACAGTTTCTGTAGTTCAGAATTTTTGATGTTCTATGATGTGCTTTAGCGTGTCTTGAAATGAAAGGTGCTATAGAAATGTAAATTTTGATATCTGTAGCTGGTAAACAGTACTGTTTCAATTTAGAGTATATATTGTCATCATTGAACACTCCTCGGTCAGGTATAGCATGTTGAGATGCAAAGTGAAGCATGCTCTACTTCTGTCCAACAATGCACCTCTAACCACACATTTCCGAGCATAACCCTATAAAAGTTAATAGGATGTAGTCCATTTCCAGTATCAGTCTAGCTCTGTTGGGATTATCAGTTAAGGACAATTTTTGAATTATGGATCTTCACTCATTTCTAACTGGGTTGACACTATCCAAGCTCCATTCATTTTGAATCCTTGACCAGGAGATGTTAGCCACTCTTAAACCTCGGTCCAAGAAGTAAAAGATCCAGGTGGAATTCACAGAATTCTCAATTTTATGTTTATCAACTGATATTTATCACTCCAATGCCAATTCATGCTCAATTCAAGTTCTTTTAAGGGTAAATTCAATACAGGCTGGCATTGTAACACTACCGTATATGGACCCAACGGCAGCCAGTCTTGAAAGGTGAAAGGTGTTGACAATCTAACTGCATGATCACATGTCGTACAGGTTTGGTGCAGGGATTATGTATCGGGTAAAAAATACTTAGAATTCCATAGATTTTAGAGACATGTTTTTCTTGCAGTTGTTTGTACCTTGACAAAGAACCAGTAAAAAATATCATCCCATTATTGATATTAAATCATTTGGATACAGTGTATCTTGTATATTTTAAAACTTAAGTAAAGATTTATGCGAGGAGTTCATCAATGTGAATTATTGCTGTTTAGGAATGTACGGAGTTGTTTCAGTAAGAATTAAAGCATTGTTTCTATCTACTTTACCCTACCTTATCTACTTCATATTCTTTTTTTTTTACAGCCAGCCCCAGCGTGGACCATATTCAGAGTGGGAATGTACTTCGGAATTTTTGTTGTACTGCTTGCAGCTCTGTTACTCATAGGTAAATGTCAAGACTACGTATACACTAGTTTTCTACATTCTAAAGGAATTAAGTGTGTGTCTGTTTAACTTTTCCAATCTGCTTGAAATGAAGATGCAGCATGTTTTTGTTTCTTGTGTTGCAAATAACATTTGCACCACGCAGGTACCAGGCAATCTTCTGCAAGAGAGAATCCAGCAATCTCCCTTTGACATTCATGGCATTACCATTGTGAAATCCACCCACAACATAGAGCTTGGGGATTATTATTAATTATCATTAACCAGAAACTGAACTGGATCAGTCATTATAAATATCATGACTACAAGAGCCTGTCGGAGTTTGGGAATTCTCTTTTGAGAATGTTCTCAAGTGGGAGGGTGAGCAGCCAGAAGTCATTGTGTAGGTTCTCACAAATGACATAAGTAGAAATAGGGATGAGGTCCTGCGGAGTGATTATAGAGAGCTAGGCAACAAGTTAAAAACCAGGACTCCGTCAGTGGTAATCTCCAGATTACTTCCAGTGCCACATGCTAATGAGGGGAAGCAGATGAGTGTGTGGCTAAACAATTCATGCAGGGAGCAGGGATTCAGATTTTGAGATCATTGGAATCTTTTCTGGGGCAGAGGTGATCTGTTCAAGAGGTATAAGTTGCACCGGAACTGGAGGGGGACCAATATCTTGGTGGGCAGGTTTGCTCGTGCTACAAGGGAGGGTTTAAACTGGATTGGCAGGGGGAGTGGGATCGTCAACAGCAAGGAGGGAAGTACGAGGCTGGAAGGAGATACAGTAATCAAAAATAGTAAAGTGAAGAGACAGGTCAGGCTGGAAAATGACGGGGAGCGAGGAATGCCTGTAGGATTAAATTGCATCTATTTCAATGCAAGAGGACTGACAGGTAAGGCTGGTGAACTCGGCATTGATAGGTGTGTGGACTGGGATATTATAGACATTATAGAAATGGTTAAGAGAGGGACAGAAGTAGCAGCTTAACGTGCCAGGGTACAGGTGCTTCAGACAGAACAGAGGTTGTGGAAAGACGGGAGGGGGAGTTCCATTTTTGATTAAGGCAAATATCACAGCAGTAATGCAAGATGAAATAACTGAAGAATCAACCAGTGAGGCTTTGTGGGTGGAGCTAAGAAATGAGAAGGAGATGGTGATGTTATTAGGGTTGTACTGCAGGCCCTCAAATAGTCAATGGTTATTAGAGGAACAAATATGCGGGAGATTGGGGAGACTTGCAGGAACAATAGGGTTGTCATTGTATGGGAATTTAATTTTCCTAGCGTAGACTGGGGCTGTCTGAGCATTCAGGGCTTAGATGGGGTGGAATTTGTTAAGGGTATTCAGGAAGGTTTCCTCAAGCAGTATATAATGGATCCTACTTGGGAAGGGACAAAACATGACATACTCTTCGGAAAAAGGGCAGGACAGGTGAAGGAGGTGACAGTGGGGGATCACTTTGGGACCAGTGAACATAGTTCTATTAATTTGAAAATAGTTATGGAGAGGGACAAAACATGTCCACAGGTTCAATTTCTAAATTGGGGCAAGACAAATTTTGATCGAATTAGACAGGAGATTGCAGGGGTTGATTGGCGTAGTTTGTTTGCAGGCAAAGGGACCTCTGGCAAGTAGGAGGCCTTTAAAAGTTAGATAGCCAGAGTTCAACGTCTATATGTTCCTGTGAGGGTGGAGGCCAAGCTTGACAGGAATAGGGAACCATGGATGACGAGATATTGAGGCTTTGACCAGAAAAAAGGAGGCTTGGCTCAGGTACAGGTAGCTGGGATCAAGGGAAACCCTGGAGGTATATGGTGGATTCAGGAGTCTACTGAAGAAGAAAACCAGGAGGGCAAAAAGGGGGTACAAATTAGCCTTGACTGAGAAGATTAGGATGAATCCAAAGCAGTCATTTATATTAAAGGAAAAATAATAACTAGTGAGAGAGTAGTAAGCGAGTTCTAGTGAGAGAACTAGTAAGGACCAAAGTGGACATGTATGTGTGGAACTGCAGGAGATGGGCAAGATCCTCAATGAATATTTCTCCTCTGTGTTTACCATGGAGAAAGACAAGAAGACTTGGGGAAGTTAGTGGTCATATCTTGGGGGCAATCCATATCATAGCAGAGGTGGTGTTGGATGTATTAGAATGTATGATGGTTAATAAATCTCCTTGTCCTGATCAGATATATCCAAGAATACTACAAGAGGCCAGAAAAGAAATTGTGGGGGCCCTGGCTGATAATTTTGTATCATCATTAGCCACAGATGAGGTCCTGGAGGAATGTAGGGTAGTGAATGTTGTGCCATTGTTCAAGAAGGGCTGCAAAGAAAAGCCTGGGAACTACAGACCAGTCAGCTTAACATCCGTGGTAGGTAGGTAGGTAAATTACTTGAGAAGATTCTGAGAGATATGATATAAATGCATTTGGAAAGACGGGGTTTGATTAGGAATAGTCAGCATGGCTTTTAGCATGGGAGATCATGCTTGTTAAGTTTGTTAGAGTCCTTTTATGAAGTAACCAGGAAGGTTTACGAGGGCAGAGTGTTAAACGTAGTCTATAAGGATTTCATTAAGGCCTTTGATAAGGTAGGCTGCTCTGGAAGGTGAGGTCGCAAGGAATACGGGGGAGCTGGCAAATTGGATACACAGTAGGTTTGATGGAGGGAAGCAGAGGGTAATAGTGGAAGGATGCTTCTCGAACTGGAGGCCTGAGAGTGGTAGTGTACCTCATGGGTCGGTGTTGGGCCCTTTATTGTTTGTTATCGATGAGAATGTACAAGGAGTGATTAGTAAATTTGCAGATGACACCAGAATTGGTGGCATCATAGACAGTGAGAAGGGTTATCAGAACTTGCAGGAGGACCTTAATCAGCTGGGGAAGTGAGCTGAGAAATGGCAAATGGAGTTTAATACAGATAAGTGTGAGGTCTTACATTTTGGAAAGTCAAATCAAGGTCAGAGTTTCATGGTGAATGGTCAGGCCTTAAGGAGTGTAAACAAACAGAGGAATCTTGGAGTTCAGGTTCACGGTTCTCTGAAATTTGAGTCATAAGTATTCAGGGCAGTGAAGAAGGCTTTTGGCATGCTGACCTTCATCAATCAGAGCATTGAGTATCGAAGTTGGGAAGTTATGTTGTAGTTGTACAGGACATTGGTGAGGCCGCACTTGGAGTATTGTGTTCAGTTTTTCTCACCTTGCTATAGGAAGGATGTTATTAATCTGGTAAGAGTGCAAAAAAAATTTACAAGATTATTTCCAAGACACAATGGTCGGAGGTATAGGGAGCGGTTGGACAAGCTGGGACATTTTTCTTTAGAGCGTTAGGGACTGAGGGGGTACTTAATAGAAGTAGTTAAGATCATGAGAGGCATGGATAGGGTGCACTCAGTCTTTTTCACAGGGTTGGGGAATCGAAGACTACAGGGCATCATTTTAAAGTTAGAGGGGAAAGAATGAAAGGGAACCTGATGGCAGATGTTTTACACAGAGGGTGATACGCATATGGAATGAGGTGCCAGTGGAAGTGTTTGAGGTGGGTACATTAACAACATTTAAAAGACATTTACACAAATATATGGAGAGAAAAGGTTTAGCAGGATATGGGCCAAGTGTAGGTGAATGGAGTTAGTGTGGATGGACAGTCAGTCAGCATGGATCAGATTGGGCCAAAGGGCCAGTCTCCGTGCTGTGGGACTCTTATCACTCTGAGTCTCCGTAGGATGTCCAGCATCTACAAGTTCTTTTACATTCTGTCCACCAGTAGCCTATTTGAATGCCACACAACGTTCCTTCACCACCTTAAATATTTACTTCCTGCACCATGAAAGCACAGTTGCAGCAGTGTATACCAGATACACGATGCACTGCAGAAACTAAGCACCTAGGCTCCTTCCATAGCAACTTCCAAATTCTCCAACGTTCTGGAAGGGCAAAGGCAGCGGAGGCACAGGAACACCGCCACCTATAAGTTCCCCTCCTCACTACATACCATGCTGACTTGGAACTATGTTCTCATTTCATCACTGAGTCACAATCCTGGAACTATCTTTGGAACAGTGCTGTAGACATCCTCACATCAGATGGACTGCAGCATTCAAGAAGGCAACTCATCACCAAATTCTCAAAGGCAAACAGTAGTGAACAAATAATTAAAAGAAAATTGATGCATTGCCAAGAGAGGATTCACCTGCCAAGAGAGGATTCACCTCCCAAGACAACCTTGTTTTGGGGATGATACATTTGTGTTCACATTGAACTAGTTATAACGAAAATGCTTTCCTACTTACTTCCTCCTCTTCCACCCAATTTTCTCTCTTTTCCCCATAACGATGCTGTCTTATCCTGAGGGGTAAATCCTGCTGGCACTGGTCAACTTCTGGTCCCTCAGCTGCAGTACCTTATGTGGAGCGTTGACTGTGAGATTTGAACTGTGGGAAACACAATAGTTGAATGCAAACCTGTTCTTCTCATCTGCGCACTCATATTCTCCACAAAGAGTTTGGATTCTGGAGTGAGAATTTGTTTTTTCATCCATCACTCTAGAGGACAGAGAGCAACTGTCATGTCAAGTTAAGATCAGCCAATTTTCCACACACACAGAAGAGAAACATGGTTGGCGCAGCTCAATTTCAGACCCAGCTGACTTTTTATCCACTCTCCTATTGGGGAATTGACTTCTCTTTTTAAATACTGTATGAGCAAAATTTCAACCCAGACGTAAATTGCACAAAATGGAAGCAATAATAAGCATACTGTTGAGATAATGTTCTGAAATTATGCATGTCAAGCAGATTCCAATATGCTGTACGTCTCATTTTCCCCATCTGTTTCAAGTACTAAGTACTGCTGATAATGGATTCAAGTAGTTGCTGATTGTGGTGCTTACGCAATTTAAGAACGTCAAGAAAAAAAGGTTACCAAGATGAACAATGTTCACTAATTTTAAACTGAGCATCATTACCATGATCTTATTCACACTTACACCACAGCTTTGCTTCTGCTGCAGGAAACCTGTCCGATCTCCATTCACTAGGACGGGGAGTAGCTAGCAAATTTAGGCTGTGTAGCTTCTGCTAAGCTATTGTTTTATGAGCTCCACCGTGTAACCAACAAGATTATGGTGCCCAGGCTGTTACGTAGGGTTGCAATGAGTCAGTAGTACGTATCCTTTGTTTGTATTGTGGATTTTGTATCACCCCACCCTTCCCAAAAGACATTTTGTGGATCAAAAGACTAATCTGTGGTAAACAATTTTATACTATGCCCCCACAAAGCAGAAGCAAGATAAAAATAACCAGAGTGAATCATACAGCCAAAAACATCCGGGGATGAAATACCTCATCTGTGCTGACTCAACTGGTCTCAGCTGAGGCAGCAGTTGATGGAAAGGGTAACTGTTGCCCTCAGTAGCATTGAACTAGAGGCGGGTGTATCAACCATGATACCTATTTGTGATTGTAAATCAGTGATTCCTGAATGGGAAATGCGCTTCTGTGGTCACAGTAAGCTCAGGTTCAGGCTTGGCTTCAATGCCACTCCTGGTTGAATAACCCACCAAAACACATTCTTCATAACCTATCCTTCACTCTATCTCAATATCTTTGGTTAATTTCAGTGTTAAAATGTGACTATATCCTGGCATTATGCATAAAAGTTTACAATTTCCTGTAAATGGACTTTGAAATAACCCAGCAGAGTCAAGCGAGCATGAGCCAGGGAGCAGCCAGGAAAGTAATAGATGTACAGCACGGAAACAGACCCTTCGGTCCAACCCGTCCATGCTGACCAGATATCCCAACCCAATCTAGTCCCACCTGCCAGCACCCAGCCCATATCCCTCCAAACCCTTCCTATTCATATACCCATCCAAATGCCTCTTAAATGCCGCAATTGTACCAGACTCCAGCTCATGAATCAGCGGAACAAAGGCGGAAGTGGACATGGGCTCTGCGAGGTAAATGGACTAATGTATTTGGGAAGCGACTAAACCCGAAACACTGCCTATGTAGTGTCTCCCACCCGTCCTCTTCCTCTAACCAAAAAACAATTCTGTGTAGAGGTTGGTACGGTGAGGTTTTTTTAAAATCTCTTCTGGCAACTTAAAGCTGAGGGGATGGAAGCTATGGCAGTTGCTTGCTCCTCTCACAGGATGTGGGAAGTAAGTGTCTCTGCTGACTTCATCTGCAAGAAGTGTATCAGCTCCTCACAGACTACGCAAGTGCAGCTGAACATGTAGCTGCTGAGCTGGTGTAGGAGGAAGGGCTTCAGATATGTGTACCATTGGGATACCTCCTGGGGAAAGTTGGACCAGTACGAGGAGAACAGGTTACACCTGAAGTAGAAGGGCACCAATATCCTGAGAGGAGGTTTGCTAGAGCTCTTCAGGAGGGTTTAAACTAAAAGGTCAGCAGGAGTATGGGAACCGGAGCTACGGAGCAGAGGATAGGATAGCTGGTGAACAGGCAGATATAGTGTGCAGAGAGTCTGTGAGGAAGGCTGGGCAGTTGATAAGGCAAAGTTGCAATCAGTGTGGTGGGTTGAAGTGTGCCTATTTTAACGCAAGAATTGTCAGGAATAAGTTGGATGAACTTCGACCATGGGTCAATACTTGCAACTACAATGTGTGGCCATTATGGAGACTTGGATATCAGAGGGACAGGAATATTTGTCGGATGTTCCAGGGTAAAGATATTTCAAAAGGAACAGGGAGGGAGGTAAAAGAGTTGGGGGAGTGGCATTGCTAATCAGGGATAGTATCACAGCTGCAGAAAAGGAGGCTGTCGAGGAGGGTTTGTCTACTGAGTCAGTATGGGTGGAAGTCAGAAACAGGAAAGGAGCAGACATCTTATTGGGAGTTTTCTATAGACCCTCCAGTAGCAACAGAGACATGGATGAGTAGATTGGGGGGTAGATTTTAGAAAGATGCAGAAGTACCAGGGTTGTTGTCATGTGTGACTTCAACTTCCCGAATATTGATTAGAATCTCCTCAGTACAAGTTGTTTGGATGGAGCATATTTTATCAGGTGTGTCTAGGAAGGATTCCTGACTCAATATGTAGGTAGGCCGACTAGAGGGGAGGCCATATTGGATTTGGTGCTTGACAACAAACCTGGTCAGGCGTCAGATCTCTCAGTAGGAGAACATTTCAGTAATGGTGATCACTACTTCCTGACCTTTACTACAGTCATGGAGAGGAGTAGGAGCAGATGGTATGGAAAAGTATTTAATTGGACAGTGGGAATTACAATGCTGTTATGCAGGAACTGTGGAGCATAATTTGGGAACAGATATTCTCAGGGAAATGCACATTAGAAATGTGGAGGTTGTTTAGGGAGCACTTGCTGCGAGTGCTGGGTAGGTTTGTCTACTGAGGCATGGAAGGGATGGTCGGGTGAAGGAACCTTGAATGACCAGAGATGTAGAATATCTAGTCAAGGGGAAGAAGGAAGCTTACTTAAGGATGAGGAAGCAAGGATTGGAAGGGTTCTAGAGTGTTAGAAGATAGCCAGGAAGGAACTGAAGAATGGACTGATGAGAGCTAGAAGGGGCATGAAAAAGCCTTGGCAGGCAGGATTAAGGAAAATCCCAAGGCGTTCTACACTTACATGAGGAACAAGAGGATAGCCAGAGTGAGGTTGGGGCCGATCAGGGATGGTGGAGGAAACTTGTGCCTAGAGTCAGAGGAGGTAGGGGAGATCCTTGATGAATACTTCAGTATTCACTAGTGAGAGGGACTTTGTTTGTGAGGACAGCGTGAAACAAGCCGATCTGCTCGAACAGGTTGATGTTAAGAAGGAGGATGTGCTGGAAATTTTTAAAAAGATCAAGCTAGATAGGCCAGACGGGATGCATCCAAGGTTAGTGAGGGAAGAGATTGCTGCACTTTTGGTGATGGTCTTTGCGTCCTCGTCCACTGGAGTAGTACCAGATGATTGGAGGTGGCAAATGTTATTCCCTTGTTGAAGCAAGGGAATAGGGATAACCCTGGGAATTATAGACCGATCAGTCTTACGTCGGTGGTGGGCAAATTATTGGAGAGGATTCTGAGAGACAGGATTTATGATTATTTGGAAAAGCATAGTTTGATTAGAGATAATCAGGATGGCATTGTGAGGGGCAGGATGCCTCTCAAACCTTATTAAATTCGTTGAGGATGTGACAAAACACATTGATGAAGGTAGAGCAGTAGATGTGGTGTACGTGGATTTTAGCAAGAGGTTTGATAAAGTTACCCATGGTAGGCTCATTCAAAAAGTGAGGAGGCAAGGGATACAGAGAAACCTGGCTGTCTGGGTACAGAATTGGCTGGCTCATAGCAGACAGAGGGTGGAAGTAGATGGAAAGTATTCAGCCTGGAGCTTGGTGACCAGTGGTGTTCTGCAAGGTTCCGTCCTGGGACTTGTGCTGTTTGTGATTCTTATAAGCGACTTGGTTGAGGAAGTGGAAGGGTGTGTTAGTAAGTTTGCCGATGACATGAAGGTTGGTGGAGTTGTGGATAGTGTGGAGGGCTGTTGTAGGTTGCGACAGAACATTGACAGGATGCAGACCGAGGTTGAGAAGTGGCAGATCAATTTCAACCTGGAAAAGTGTGAAGTGATTCATTTTGGAAGGTGGAATTTGCTGCTGATGTATAAAACCCTGGTTAGACCACACTTGGAATTTTGTGTTCAGTTCTGGTTGCCTCATTATAGGAAGGATGTGGAAACTTTCAAGAGGGAACAGAGGAGGTTTACCAGGATGCTGCCTGGACTGGAGGGCATGTCTTATGAAGAAAGGTTGAGAGAGCTAGGGCTTTTCCCATTAGAGCGAAGAAGGATGAGAGGTGACATGATAGAGTTATGCAAGGTGAAGAGAAGCGTAGAGTGGATAGCCAGAGACTTTTACCCCGGGCAGAAATGACTATCGTCATAGGGCATAATTGTATGGTGACTGGAGGAAGATTTAAGGGAGATGTTAGAGGTAGGTTATTTACACAGAGAATGGTGGGTGCGTGGAATGCATTGCCAGCAGTGGTAGTAGAATCAGATGCGTTAGGGACATTTAGGTCATTCTTGGATAGTTACATGGATAATAGTAAAACGAAGGGTGTATGGTTAGTTTGATCTTAGAGTAGGATAAAAGGTCGGTACAAGATCGAGGGCTTGAAGGGCCTGTACTGTTCTATGTTGTTAAGAATACATTGGCAGTAAATGATATTGAAGCTACTTGTAAAGTTAAAGAATAGCTGGTTTGAGACACATTTGGGAACTATACAGTGACCAGGTATGTGTCCCGTTTTGAGGCACTTGGTAAAGCGAGGGTTTCGACTTTGGTGTTAAAAAGACAATGGACTTTCTAGTGCAAGAGGGAGTCAAGTTGCACGGTTCCACTTTTGTCCTTGTATTTGCCAGGTGCAGGAAGGCAATGTTGGATCAAGAGGGAGGAAGAAAGACTTTTTTCATCCTTTCCCTTTGTGAATGTGATAGTGATGAGTCTGATGAAGTAACTCAAG
>NC_057720.1:82171469-82187529 GCF_004010195.1 Chiloscyllium plagiosum | reverse complement strand
CTTGTAGAATTCACTGGGAAGTCCATCAGGACCTGGCGCCTTTCCACTCTGAAACTGCCTCACAGTTACTATTCACTATTTTGAGATGTCTCCTTTTGTTCAACTGGCACAAGATAATTTTAAGTGATTTTACAAAATAACTTCACCTACACCACTTACTGTCTTGATTATGTCTATAAGATCATTTCTTAGGTGTCTTTTTTCCTGGTGAAGAAAGCTAAAGTCTCTGCAGTTTTTCTAGTTGGCAGTAAGGAATAGTTGTTTCCTTTAGTCTGATGTTTGACCCACCATACTACATAACAATTGAAGTAATTTGCATCCAATAGTCCATTATTTGTTAAATTTCTATTTGAGCCGGCTGTCAGCTATTCTAATTTGTTACCACAACTTGAATAGATTAGCACTAGCAGGGCAACATACTTGTGTGTAGTATCAGGTACCGAACCTTTTTTTATTGTCCTACCCAGGAGAGGGAAGCAAGCAGAGATTCCCCAAAAAGGGGAACAGGATTCAAGTTTTGAACAAACTTTCAGAGACCCAAGGGTTTTTGAAGGGAAAATAACATTTTGTATAAAAGAGAGAGAATCAAACTTCATGCAGGCAATCTGAGCAATACTTAGGATATTCCAATCTGAGATTGGAATCTACTGAGACCAAGGATGCCAGTCGATGGAGTTGAACAATCGGAGGTGAGGCATGAATGCTGTTGGCTGGATTTGTCCTCCCCTTTCTCTATATCCTCCTACAACCTTCAAATCTGTATGCTGCTCCACTTGTGAACTTCCCTGATTTTCAGGAAGCTGTGCCTTCAGTAGTCCAAACCCTCAGTTCTGAAGTTCCTTCCTTAAGCCTCTACCACACCCCACTTCTAAAACCCATCTTAAAACGTTTCTGTTCGATTAAAGCCTGACCTAATATCTCCTTGATTTCAAATGTTGTCAAATTTATACTGTTCTGTGTTGTTAAGATTCTTAAGAATACATTGGCAGTAAATGATATTGAAGCTACTTGTAAAGGTAAAGAAAATCTGTTTTGAGACAAGTTTGGGAACTATACAGTGACCAGGTATGTGTCCCATTTTGAGGCACTTGGTAAAGCAAGGGTTTCGACAATATAAACACAACATGCACAATATAAATGCAAATTATTGGTTTGCAAAATTATTGACTTGAAGTAACACTACTTTCAAAAGTTAAAAGAAACCCAAAGCCCAATTAAATAGTTGGCCCGTGGGTAGGGATGCTACCGCTGCACCACATCACTCTTGAGAAAGTTTTGGCTAGTTTTGAACCAGAAATGATGTGACAACTGCTATACTATGTTGTTGGGACCCCAGTTGAAGGATATGCAAGCACTTAAGGATTAGTGATTCACGAGTTTAATTAAAGAATTCCTGAGAGGAATGTTGGTTCCATGCACTGTGCACTAAGTTGAGCTAGGTGAGGAATTGCTGAAGTCAGGCAGATTAGGCCCCAAGAGAGTGACAAAGCAGTGACATGAAGAAAGAATAGAACCTTATGTCGTCTACAGCATAGAGAAAGGTGTATCTTGATTATTTTGAAAGATGTATAGCAATGACTTGTGTGGAAATTAATGGAGCCAGTCACAGATTTTGTCAATGTTAGAGTCAATGGCAAATAAATATTCAAAAATAGTGGTCCCAAAGGTACAACTCCTTAGGCAAAAAGGGAACCAATGTTATGACCAACTCAGGTAAACAGGTAGTAAATGGTTGTTCCAGAACTTTGAAAGTGTTCATAATAATTTTAATAACTTCAGAAATCACAGTTATTGTGTCAGTAATATGGTCTTGAGAGTTTTAAGGGGATAATCCAATTAGTTTTCAACAAAAAAGAATGGTGTCAGATAGACTGGAGTGATGGCATAGGAAAAATTAAGATGCAAAACCTTGGCAAGAGATTAGTTAGACTGAAGGCTTAAAGTGCAATTTAGAAAGCGTTGTTCAGCCCAGGAAAGATGGTGCAGGCTCTGGTAGAACAATGATATGTTTTTAATTTGGTCTGCACAGTTTCTCTGCCTTATTGTTGTTATTTCTTAATTAACCTCTTCAGATGTGTTTTGACAGACCTATGAAGCAGGTGGGACGTGGCTCAGAGGCAAGGTCACTATTACTGTGCCACAAAAGCCGTTTTTCTACCTTAGTTATTTTTAATCAACCTATTCAGCGATGTTAACATAGTCCCCTAAAATACGTGAGATTTGACCCTGGCCTCCTGGTACAGAGATTGGGACACTACCACTGCCTTATTGACCTTTTTTTTTCCTAATCAACCTGTTCAGAGATGTCATTAATCTGTAGAGCAGGTGGGGCTAGAATCTCAGGGGTAGGAATGCTACCACTGCCACAAGAAGCATTCTACCTTAAGTTTTTTTTTAATTTGTTTAACCTAAATTCTAATCAACCTGCTTAGAGATGTTATTACACACACCGCTGGGACTTGAACCAAGGTCTCTTGGTTCAGGGGTAAAAACACTAAAACTGCCTTATTTAAGAACCGTTCTGCCTTATTTAAGTATGTTTTTCTTAATTCAGGCACCTGTCCTCTCCAAAAGAGCTAACTAACCATTAATTAAAGCTCAATGTTAAATGAGAATTATGATGTCTGTGTGAGAGTATATTTTGGTGTATCCTGTTTCTCTCTATTCTGCATCTCCTTAATGTAATGAGACCTCAAGAGACTGAGTGTAGGAATTTTTTTTACTTCTGGAAGATTACTTTTAGAAATTGTCTTTTTTTACATTTCTAATTTAATTTTGTGTGTTCTAACTCAACTGAAAAATAGTTAGTGGTGAGAAGGTGTATGTCAAGATGATTCTTGTTACTTCATCTAAAAATAGTTCAGTCTGGATCGTCAACTGCTTTAACAATTCTTGATCCATTTTCCAGCTAAATCAAAAGAAGGGAATATTTGGCCTTTGGTGCGTATTTACCGTGGTGGATTCTTGCTGATCGAGTTTCTCTTTCTGCTTGGCATCAACACATATGGTTGGCGGCAGGCTGGAGTGAACCACGTGCTAATCTTTGAACTCAACCCCAGAAGCAATCTGTCCCATCAACATCTCTTTGAGGTTGGTCATCTCATATGTGACTGATAGGCCTATGGCAGGTCTTAACTTTCCCAGTCGTGTTTATTTTCTTAATCTGTTCATTCATAAAACTTCACCTCATGTATTTGTATTAATCAAAGATATGCATCTTTTATTAAATGCATGAATGTGGGTCAGCTCTAAATAATCATCCTCAAGCAATCTCAGTTCAGTTTCTCCGGTGGAGAAATGTTCTGTTAAATAAGTGCTGTAATGTGAGTTTCTGTGCTCTCTTTGTTGGTTATTTCATTTGCAGCCTGTTTAGCCCCTCAGAACATTTTTCACATTTTCCTGTGATTTTTATGGGTTCCTTTGGGGCTACTTTCTAACGTTATAAAGTAATGTTTTTGCAGAATTCCAGTAGATACTTGACCACCTTAGAAGAAGCAGCATTTGCCATAATGTCAGAGCTGAAACATAATGTCAAAGATTTCAGTTATCCAAGCACCACATTCTTATCCTACTGCCAAAGAGGGCATTTGGCAGTTGCTTTTGTTTCAAACTGGGCCCCATGCCCAGGTGTAGTGATATCGTTTGCTTTCTTTATACCATCAATGTCATCAAGGCCCTATTCACCACGAGGGCTTTTTTTAAATCACTGAAAATCAGAATACATGCACTCCCATGAAACACTCTTTTCCCCAACTGTCAAATTCTGTGTGGCAGATGCCTAGTTTTTCCATGTTCCGAGAACTGACTGACGTGAGTGTTATGGCCCTCATCCTTTTTCTTGCAAAGTCTCAATCTATCCTGGTACCTATCAAACAGAAAGCACCTCTGCAGCTACAAAGAATGGTTTGTAGGTAAGCAATTGGGAGTGGGATCTTGGAACTGTGTCTATAGCTGCTATGGCACAGTGATGCAGTGCAAATGAATTTCCTCATTCATTGTGACCCCTTAGAGTATAAATGATTTTTGGAAGAAATATGAAGCACCAGTAATAAACAGGGATAGAAAAAAAAATGTAATGTGCTTGAGAAATCACACATTTGGGAGAGTGAATTATCCTTTTGGTCTGGAAGTGCATGTAGTTAAAGAGTAAGATAATGAGTGGGTGGAAAATAATGCAATATTGTTATTAATCACCTTCCACATATCAAGAGCCTATTTCATCACTAAGTCCAACAATTAGAAGACACTTTGAAGCTCAAGCTCCTGTCAAGAGATGTACACGTTCAAATAATCAACTCCATGCTGTAGTAGAAAATATGAAACAACACAATTAAACAAACACTTAATCATTGTCATTGAGTATTTCTTTTCCAAAAGGATCATTTTGGGAACTGTCTCTGTTATATATGTGAGATACAGTTATTAGGCTCATCACTGAATATTCATTAAATAGTGCATATCTTTACTAATAATCAAAGTATCCAGGAGATGCAAAAACTTGAGGGAATAAGAAATTCACTCATCCAATCTTGCTCAGTCAAGCTAAAATCTGTCTATCCTGTTCGGGAATCTGTTTTATACTTGATCATTGCATCATAAGTATCTGATAAAGTTCCCTTCAATGTACTTTCTTTAAATGAGGACTATTTCCACACACAGCCCTGTTGGCATCTACTTCGCACAGACATTGGAATCATAATTAATTAAATTGTGCCTTGTATTCAAGTGTGTAAGGGAGCAGAATTGGCTTATTGACTTGCTGTGTTTCTGTGTAAAATAATAAAAGCATTTATCTTCTTACAGATTGCTGGCTTCCTGGGAGTCCTTTGGGGCTTGAGTCTGTTCATCAGTTTGTATGGGTCTAACAACTTAATTCCAATGCAGGTCAACCCTCTCATACTGTATGGGTTCATGTTCCTGTTTCTCATCAATCCCACAAAAACCTGCTACTATAAGTCTAGATTCTGGTTGTTAAAGCTCCTGGTAAGTAAGAAATTTTTTTCCCTCTCGTTCTTCACATTTTTATCTGCATAATGATTTTATTTACTTGGAGTAAAGTACTGAACTATCCCCACAGCTTGACCACTTTCTCTTAAGCTAAATATTTTTTTTAAGTGAGTCGCTGTCATAGAGTCATAGAAATGTACAGCACGGAAACAGACCTTTCGGTCCAACTCATCCATACCGACCAGATATCCCAACCCAATCTAGCCCCACCTGCCAGCACCTGGCCCATATCCCTCCAAACCCTTCCTATTCATATACCCATCCAAATGCCTTTTAAATATTGCAATTGTACTAGCCTCCACCACTTCCTCTGGCAGCTCGTTCCAGACACATACCACCCTCTGCATGAAAAAGTTGCCCCATAAGACACTTTCATATCTTTCCCCTCTCACCATAAACCTATGCCCTCTAGTTATGGACTCCCCCATCCCATAGAAGAGACATTGTCTATTTATCCTGTCCATGCCCCTTATGATTTAACAGATCTCTATAAGGTCAGCCCTCAGCCTCTGACGCTCCAGGGAAAACAGCCCCAGCCTGTTCAGCCTCTCCCTATAGCTCTAACCCTCCAACCTTGGCAACATCATTGTAAATCTTTTCTGAATCCTTTCAAGTTTCACAACATCCTTCCGATAGGAGGGAGATCAGAATTGTACGCAATATTCCAAACGTGGCCTAACCAATGTCCTGTACAGCCGCAACATGACTTCTCAACTCCTGTACTCAATATTCTGACCAATAAAAGAAAGCATACCAAACACCTTCTTCACTATCCTATCTATCTGCAACTCTACTTTCAAGGAGCTATGAACCTGCACTCCAAGGTCTCTTCGTTCAGCAACATTCCCTTGGACCTTACCATTAAGTGTATAAGTCCTGCTAAGATTTGCTTTTCCAAAATGCAGAACCTCACATTTATCTAAATTAAACTCCATCTGTCACTTCTCAGTCCTTTGGCCCAACTGAACAAAATCCTGTTGTAATCTAAGGTAACCTATTTCACTGTCCACTACACCTCCAATTTTGGTGTCATTTGCAAACTTACTAAGTATACCTCTTATGCTCACATCCAAATCATTTATATAAATGACGAAAAGTAGTGGATCCAGCACCAATCCTTGTGGCACTCCACTGGTCACAGGCCTCCAGTCTGAAAAGCAACCCTCCACCCCAGCCCTTTGACCCGGATCTGTATCCAAATGGCTAGTTCTCCCTGTATTCCATGAGATCTAACCTTGCTAACCAGTCTCCCATGGGGAACCTTTTCGAACACCTTACTGCAGTCCATATAGATCATGTCCACCGCTCGGCCTTCATCAGTCCTCTTCGTTATTTCTTCAAAAAAACTCAATCAAGTTTGTGAGACATGATTTCCCACACGCAAAGCCATGTTGACTGCCCCTAATCAGTCTTTGCCTTTCCAAATACATGTGCATCCTGTCCCTCAGGATTCCCTCCAACAACTTGCCCACCACCGACGTCAGGCTCACTGGTCTATAGTTCCCTGGCTTGTCCTTACTACCTTTCATAAACAGTGGCACCACGTTTGCCAACCCCCAGTCTTCTGGCACCTCATCTGTGACGATCAATGATACAAATATCTCAGCAAGAGACCCAGCAATCGCTTCCCACAGAGTTCTAGGGTACACCTGATCGGGTCCTGGGGATTTATCCACTTTTTTGTGTTTGAAGACATCCAGCACGTCCTCCTCTGTAATATGGACATTTTTCAAAGTGTCACCATCTATTTCCCTACACTGTATATCTTCCATGTCCTTTTCCACAGTAAACACTGAGAGAGAGATTGTCAAAATATCGTAGATAGTTTTATCAAGCTTGCCAGCATCTATTCAATGTTTTTTGGGAAATGTGGTACACAGGATCCTCTATAGTTATGAACTAATTTAAAACAAGCTGTATTCATACGCTGGAATTTTGTATCAGAAATGGAATGCGTTTCTCTGAAGGTAAGATTAGAACTTGTTTTTATTAAAGCCAATAATGCTGACTCCATCTTGGATTTCAGCTGGAAGCATATACACATATCATAAACACACATGTTTGGGAAAAAGGTATCTTTGCAATGAAAAGTAAGAATTAACAAAGTATAGTTGGCAGTGATAGGCTTTGCATTTGTCTCATTAATACTAGAACTAACAAACCACCCACCTGGTCGGCAAATTTTCCAACCTTAGGATAGGCAAACAAAGACCAGTTTCATCCATAATGTTTGGAATATCATAGAGTCATAGAGGTTGACAGCAAGGAAAGAGGCCCTTGGGCCCAACCTGTCCATGCTGCCCAGATTTCACAATTGAAATAGTGCCATTTGCCTGCATTTGGTCCGTGTCCCTCCATACTTATCCCAGCTGTGTATCTGTCCAAATGTTTCTTCAATGACAAAATTGTACTCACCCCCACACTACCTCTGGCAGCCATTCGAGACACTCACCACCCTCCATGTGAGAGAATTGCCTCTCTGGACCCTTTTGTATCCGACCCCCCTCAATTTAAAGCTATGTCCTCTAGTTTTAGAGTCCCCTACCATGGGGGTAAGCTGTTGGGTATCTGCCTTATCTATGCCTGTCATGATTTTATAGACCTCTATACAGTCACCTCTCAATCTCCTGTACTCCAGGAAAAAAAATCCCAGTCTATCCAGCCTCTTCTTATAACTCAAATCTTCCAATCCAGGTGGCATCCTAGTAAATCTTTTTGCACTCTGTCTAGTTTAATAATATCCTTTCATCACGACGAGACTCTTTATGCCTCTTCTATTCCATAGGCACATAATCCCCTGAAGTGATAAATCAGACTAACAGGAAGGGTTTTTAAAATGGTATGCTGTTGCCATTTGTTTGCCATGCCCCTTTGTCTGCAACCTGACACAAATTGCTTCGGATTTGACAAATTTGCAGACCATGAGGGATGGTAGAACATCACTCTTCACAGTTGGAGGCTGGTTTCTACCGTTGTGAGGTACAATAGAGGCAATTTTGCTCTGTGACCTACTTGACCTCCGCATGCTTGCTGATGACATATGATAGAGGTGTTTTCAAATCCCCGACAATAATAACTCTGTTTGATTCGAGTTAAGGTATTGCAGGTAAATTCGATGGGATGGGTGCATGCAGCAAATTGGCATTAGTTAATTGGCAAATTAGACGCTACTGTGATTTCAGTACTTGAAGCTGTCAGTACTTTTCAAGCAGAAGATATATAGTCCATTCATAATTACTGGTGGATGGATTCCATTATTTCAAAGGAATTTCAAACAGTCTCTGTGGTAAAAGTTGAGGATGAGATCACGTTTTTTTGGAGAGAACCAACTGAATCAAGTCAAGCATACGTTCTCATTTTTGGACCTATTTAGCAAAATCATTAATGTGCTGATTGTATAGATCTCTTACTATAGAAAAATACCAAGCATCCTTTTCTAAAACACTTTTTTTCTTGAGCCTACTTTTTCTTTCTGGTACGTCTTCCAAAGGTGCAACTTTTACATGGTTTAATGTACTGATCATCAGTAGAATACATCAGTACTTGGTGCTCTACTCATTTAAAAGAATAGTGTTCATTCCCTGCTGTTTAATCACCTTGGGCTCATTGGCTTCAGATTTGAACAATACTCTGAATTGAAAAGCTGATGAAGTCTGTACAGCCCAAACTGGATTCCACAAACTAGATTCTTCAGCACTATTGTTTTATTCTTGAGAAATCTAGATAAAGGACTAGGTTTCCATAGCACCAGGTAGGAGGAAGGAAGATATATAATAAGATTAAATAGAAACTGGTGACCAGGCAATTACATGTTATTTGTCAGCACTAACCAGTCAAGGATCCCTGCAGAACCCTCAACAATGAGGGCAAGTGGATAATTTGTACATCAAATTTGTTCTGAGCGTTGAAAAGTACTCAACATTTGTTTAAACTTTATGGAACTCAGCCCAGACAATGTACTGCTTTCAATCTTATTTTTACCAGGACTGAATCTGGTTGATGTAATGGAGCTATGATTTCCATGCAATCATCATATACAACCATGCTGAGCTCATAAAATGGGTCAGCCAATGGAACTTAAGAGAAGCGAAGCAATTCATGATTTCCAAAGTATTTGTGAAGGATTAGACTTGCTTTATGTTAAAATACAGTGGCATTTCCATACTTTTATTGTGTGGCAAAGTAGCGTCCACTAACCTGAAGATCAAAAACGAAACCACTTGAAAAATTGTGCAAAAATTATTAAATGTACTTTTATTTAGTGCAGTGGAAAACTGTTGTGCTTCATTTATTTGGCTCGATGCAGTAGTGGTCAAGTAGCTGTCAAGTGTTTTAAAAAGACAACGATGTTGTGCTGAATTGATTTTTAAATGGTGTGAAGTAAAATTTGGCATATTGTTGTGTAACAGCAGGTCTTTTGTGATCCAATAAGTTTATGTAGCTCTTCTAAGGTAGTAAAGTTTCCCTCATGGAAGCATTATCAAACAAAAACTGATCCACATAAGGCGGTATGAGGACAGATAACCAAAAACTAGGTCAAAGATGTGTGTTAAAAAGAGTCTTAAAGGAGGAAAAAAATATTGTGAAGCCGTATTGCAAGAGAACGCCGGACCGTAGAACCTTGGTAGCTGAAGGCACAACTGTCAATGATAGTCACTTAAGATTGGGGATGTTCAACTCACCAAAATTGGAAGAGCTCAGATGCCTTCGACAGTTACAGGCCGAGCTAAGATTACCAATATGGATAGGAGAGGTCCTAGAGGGATTTGGAAACAAGGAAGACAAGTTTAAAATCACTCTTTAATCAGAAATCAGTGTTGATCAACGTGCACGAGACATGATGGACAAACAGGACTCGGCATAAGTTAGGACTTGGGCAGCAGAGTTTTGAATGAACTTTAAGTTTACAGAAGGTGGAACATCAGAGATCAGCCCTAAATGTATTAGAATAGACAACTCGAGAGATAAAAAAGGACCTGGGTGAGGGTTTCAGCGATAGATGAGCGTGGCTGTAGAACTAAAATTAACTGTAGAGTAACCAGAACTGGATATAACCACTGTTTTCAAGGCACAGGAGGCCCAGTAAGTAACTGCTTTCATGGCTCAAAGCTGGACTTTGTTAATACTATGGTTATTTTTGATATTGTTATGTTTAACATGCATCAAAGGTTCAGAATGGGTTTATACAGCCCTGGGGAAATGCTTAATATTATAAATGCAAATTTGTTCCATCCAATGCATATTATGAATGTAAAATAGACTCTCTGCAATCATAATTTCTTGTTTGATTTCCTTAACTTATTAGAAATGTTTTAAATTTAATGGAGTTAGAATTGCCGGAGGTGGTGTACATTCAAAATGAAGCAAGGTCCTCCACAAGGTATACTGCACCCGAAGGAAATAAAATGCAAGCTGCATTTAGAGCTTCAATATATGCTGGAGACAGGGAATTTTCATCCTGTGATTTCTGGTGGAACTGAGATATGTGATATGTGAGAAATGAGATATGTGCATGTTCCTGCCTGTAACATACTTCTTAGTATTGATCCTCTCACCCTCCAATCATTCATATTCTCTCCCTTTGTTCTTTCCCTCATGTTTTCGCTATTTTGTTCCATGCTATTCTGTTTGTCCCTATTTGTTATCTCCTGTACATACTTCCCTTTTATTTCTCTCACTTTATTTAATCTAATTCTGACTCCTTACTCCTCTTTGTAATCTTTTTCACTCATTCCCCTCTTCTGTTCCACTTTAATATCCCTCCTCTTTCCTTCCTATGGTGATCTGCTCCATTAACACACTAACAATGCCTAGCAGATTGCACTAGCTCATGGTTTTAGTGTTTATCACCTCGTGAGTAGTAGTTCTAACCCACATTGTCGCTACGTCTCTTCAATTGCCACTCTAAACAGCAGACTAAAACTTAAAATGCGTTGTGCTTCAATTGCTAACTGTGTTGGGGAATGTTGCAGTCTGTATAGAAAACATTTTTTCCTGCTTTTTGTCCTCAACCCTCATCTCTGTTTCCATCAATAATCCTATCCATTTAAATTGGCAAAAGCTTTTATTAAAATACCCCTCGACCTTATCTATTTTAGGGTGAACAGAATAAAGTGGTCACTGTGCATATAAAATAGAGTTTCCAGCTTGGGTTGAGTATATTTCAGGGGGTTTCTTCACATTATGTCCTTTCTGCTGCCTCCCTCGGCAAGCAGTCTTTATTCGTCATCTTCAATATTTTTATAACGGATACATAACTGTGTTTAAAAAAAAAAATGGGGAAAGTAATTACTTTCCTTGAAGATCCAGTGTTTACTGTTCTGCTCCATCCTTGCCCCTTCCTGGGTGTTTTTACTTGCAGACTTTTATGTCAAGAGAATGCAGATCATCCAGGAGGGTAGGTGATCCAAGTATTAAACCTGGCCTTTGTTCCAAAACGTTAACTGCAAACCTGAGAAATTGCACTCCTTTAGCTGTTTTTTGTGGGCTCACCCATTTTGATCAGGATCTGCAAGTGCCAGTAATCTACTGTGCATTTTCACAAGACTATTCTTGTGGACTGCTCTTGTGAAGAGGGATGTGCTGAAGGGAAATAAAAAGGATTGAGTGCTTTTTGTAATTAGTTTTCTGAAAGGCCACTGTGGCAGCTGGCTGAGTGCAGAATTTTGAATAGATTGTAATAATGTACATTTACAAACAATGGCAAATGATTGACAGGCCTGTAATTGCATGAATTGAAAGCATTGTACCTTGCTAAAATAGCGCACATTCCACAAAAGCTATTGAGCATTTTTATGTGCTTCAGTAATGCATTTAGCCAGTGATAGATTATGAAGAAAAAGCAACAAACATCTAAACAGTTGCGTTATCCTTGTAGTTGAAGTAATGTTAATTTTCTACTGAAGTAGCAGTTGTTGAATTGCAGTTCCAAAGAGCAGTCATTTTGTTTTAATCTCCCAGTTTTTGTCACCACCTCTGTTGAAGACTCATCAGTAGAGTACAATTTTACCATCTGCTGATAAGCCAAATGGCGTTAGGTCATGGAATAAGCTTGACATGGTGTCTGCCACAATCAGTGTGCATGCATGGACCCATGCCATGCATTCAGTAGCCCTCTGACTCAGAGCTGCAGAGGTACCCTGAACTTAGTATTGCAATCAGAGGCTGAAGCATAGATCTTCCTTGGCTAAACAGCAAATCAACCAGCTGAATAAATTCCCTTCACGTAATAAGAAACCCAAAGCACGTCACAGGAGTTGATAATTTGGGGAAGGGATTTCATGAAGTTTTGTATTTGAAGGAACTCTTATCCTGACATTTGGTGTAAAATTGAAGTACTTGACATGCTGTTATTCACACAACTGCACTTGGGTCCACTCATGATCAATCACAGCACTCCAGTTTATCCACTTGATATTTGGTTAAGAATTTCCGTTAGGAACTCTGCAGTTTTGATGAATTTAGCAGCTGATCTGTTGCATATGTTTTTGAATTTCCTGGTGTCTTTCCTGCTAATCCATTGACATGAGATTCTCATAACACTATTATGAAAGCTGTGTGTGCTATTGTGTGATATCTTGTACGTCTTAGTTCTGCTACAGTTAGTTGGAACTGTCCCTAACAACATTTTAGAAGTGCTTTGGAGTGTTAGGATTTCAGGATGACAAAGCAAATATAAAATGATTTGATTTGCTGTTACTATTTTGTCTCCTGTAGGCATTTTTGAGTATAGAAATTACAAGATGCTTCTATAGAGTTCTCTTGAATCCATGTCTTTCAACTGTTGTCATTTGAAACTATCTGGAAATGGGGTCTATCTTTACCTTTAGTCAGAAATAAGTTTTGCTGAATCTATATGCTTAAGTATGTTTAAGTAAAAAGGGCCACTGCAATATACAATATTAGACGTAGTTCTAATGTCACTGAAAGGATGCGCTAGCATTGGAGGCAGTCCAGAGGAGGTTCCTTAAGTTGATACAAGTGTATGGAGGAACTGTCATACGAGGAGAGATTGAGTAGGTTGCATCTGTACTCATTGGAATACAGAAAAAATGAAAGACAACCATATTGAAACATACAAGATTCTTAAGGAACTTATAGGGTTCTTACAGAAAGCTTGTTTCCCATTATGGGAGAATCGAGGACTGGTGTCCTGCTCCAGAGACTGATGTACATAATCTTGGCTGATATTCCAGTGCAGTACTCAGGGAGTATTATACTGTCAAAGATGCCACTTTTTGGCTGAGTTGTTAGTTTGTGACCCAATTTGCCTACACAAATGGTTGTAAAAATTTCCATGACAGTATTCAAAGAAGAGAATTTATTATAAAAATGCAATTTAGTTGGTTGTTTATCACATTGCTATATGTGAGATTTTTGCCTTGTGTAAATTGTCTCTGATATTTCTCCGCACTGCAATACTGGCCATCTTTCAAAAGCATTCATTGGCTTTGATGTACTTTGGTATATCCTGACGTTATGAAAGTTGCAACATGGATTCAAGCTGTCTCTTTCCAAATAGAATTGCATAGCATATACATAGCTTCAAAAGGAGTTAGATGTGGTTCTTTGGGCTAAAGAGATCAAAGAGAGTAAGCAGGAACAAGAGACTGATCATATTGAATGGTGGAGCAGGCTCAAAGGGCTGAAATGGCTGACTCCTGCTCCTGTTGTCAATGTTTCTATTTTCTGTGTTTTATATCACTGAGTGGTAACAGTGTTTGTTGATGAAATATAAGGGATTCTTTGCTCCACAATGCTGAGTTTGGGAATGAAGCTATTTCACTTTGGTCTTTATAAGAATAGGCAAAAGACCACCAAACAATCAACCAACTCTTCAAGATGTCTTTTTGCTCGCCAAAGAATGTAATTTTACTACCTTTCATTCCAGTCCCGCATATCCCAACCTTCTTATGAAATTTTACACTTGAAGGTATGACATTTGGACTGTACAAGGCATCACTTTTAAGCTCAGTGAAGTGAAGTGGCCGTAGTCCGAAAGGACCATAAGGCTGCTCTCTCATTAGAGAAAGGTACCTGGTAGTGAGCTTAACCTGAGTGAGGTTCACCAGGTCTCAGGTGAGGAGCAATTGACAAAGTGGGACCTTCTTGACCTCCATCAAACTCAGTCGTGATGAAACTGGGCCGGCTGTCTCAGAATCCAAAATGTTTCCTAAATTAAGGGAGGGTGTCCCAACTAAGCAAGAGTGCTTGAAATATTTCCAGAGGTCATGAAATGCAATTCTGTTTTCAAAGAGGTGATGAAGCACAATAGTGCAGTATGTTCTAAAAGATGTGCCACATGCCTCGTAAATCTTTGTTTTTAAAGTATTGTTCCCTTTTGCAACCCACTCAACAGTCCTACTGTGTCTGAATTATTTGCCATCTTTGCCTGCCTAAGTGAATGCGTTTCAAACATAATTCTTTGGCTGTGAAGTGCTTTAGGACATTCTGAGAACTTAGAGAAGTGCCCTTTTAACACGTCATTTTAAAGAAGCAAGCAATTAATGCACTGTAATGAAGTGTAACTGGACTCTATGGGCAAGTCATAAATGAAAACATACAGTCTCTCGGAACCCCATATGAAAGTTTAGAACTTAGTTCTTTAATCTTTGCATTCTGTTTGCGCCGTTGGAAATTTAACAGAACTCATATCTCCATAGGGTAGTCAGATTGTACTTTGATTCACTATAGTTCACAGCCAGATTCATTGCACATCACAACAGGGAGGGATATCCGGTCAGGGAAGTATATAGTGATATTTTCCCCAGTATGACATCATTTTTGCTCTTAAAACAGAGTGAAATATAAGTTGCCTGTTTTTAGAATTCTGAAACTTTAAACAATCATTTACTTAAAATAGATTTTAGCTTTCCCATGTGAATCACAAACCATGAACAATACCAGACGTAGTCAGTAACCAGCAGCTCAGTGACCTCGTCTAACAAGTTGCTGACCCATGTAACAAAAATAAATCTCAGCTTTGACCTGTGGTCAGTGTTCAGTTACCTGTTCTCAGCTTCCGTGGTAGAGGTTTTGCAATTCAGGAAGTAACAGTTGAATAAACTTATCATTTCTGATCTTTGCTTGTCCAGAGACTGTCAAGTATCATACAGGAATCGTGGACACTTGTGCAGAATGCGATAGGTTAATGGGCATGAAAGGAACAGTCCCAATGGGGTGTCAAAGACATCAGCAGGGAAGAGTGAAAATAATTTTGTCTTTAAATAAATGTCAACTTGCCCTTCGAGCTCTTCAAAGCCGGCTCCCATCAATAGCACAGTATAGCTGCAGCGTAATTCATCCTCCTTTCAGGTTCCACAAAACCTAACTCAAACTTATAACATTTTTAAGGAGATAGATAAGATAGATGCAGGAAATATGTTTCCCCCTGGATGGGGCTCTCTTGATCAAGGAAGTCATGATTTGGAGATGCCAGTGTTGGACTGAGGTGTACAAAGTTAAAAATCACACAATACCAGGTTATAGCCCGACAGATTTATTTGGATGCACTAGCTTTCGAAGTGCTACTCCACAACCACCTGATGAAGGAGCAGCGCTCCAAAAGCCAGTGCTTCCAAATAAACCTGTTGGGCTATAACCTGGTGTTGTGTGATTTTTAACTTTGATCAAGGAAATTACTCTTAGAATAGGGGGCAATCCATTAGCAATGAGAACAGGAGGAATTTCTTCAGTCAGTGGGCAGTGATGTTTGGAAATCCCTACCTAGCTCAGTAATTGATTATGCTGAAGTCAAGGACCAATAGATTTCTAGGTGCTAATAACCAGTGTTTAATCTAATTTTCTTCCTATCCGTTGTGGTTCTGTTCGCCGAGCTGGGAATTTGTGTTGCAGACGTTTCGTCCTCTGTCGAGGTGACATCCTCAGTGCTTGGGAGCTTCATGTGAAGTGCTTCTGTGATCTTTCCTCCAGCATTTATAGTGGTTTGAATCTGCCGCTTCCGGTTGTCAGTTCCAGCTGTCCGTTGCAGTGGTCAGTATGTTGGGTCCAGGTCGATGTGCTTATTGATTGAATCTGTGGATGAGTGCCATGC
>NC_057720.1:82154196-82170614 GCF_004010195.1 Chiloscyllium plagiosum | reverse complement strand
AGCACTGCTGCCTCACAGCGCCAGAGACCTGGGTTCAATTCCCGCCTCAGGCGACTGACTGTGTGGAGTTTACACGTTCTCCCAGTGTCTGCGTGGGTTTCCTCCGGGTGCTCCGGTTTCCTCCCACAGTCCAAAGATGTGTAGGTCAGGTGAATTGGCCATGCTAAATTGCCCGTAGTGTTCGGTAAAGGGTAAATGTAGGGGTATGGGTGGGTTGCGCTTCGGCGGGGCAGTGTGGACTTGTTGGTCCGAAGGGCCTGTTTCCACACTAAGTAATCTAATCTAATCTAAACGAGCACCCGAGCTACAAATCTTCTCACAAACTTTCTTCCTATCTGCCTGGGTCATTGATGTCCTTGTATTGCTGTAACATTTGAAAGGGAAGTCAATCCTACAATTGACAAGGCAATGCCAATTGCCATGCATAGAACCTTGGAGAAGTCGTGCAGCTTAAAAGTAAAGTTGCTAATGACATCAGGGGAAATGATGGTAGTTTCGTAAAATGCTGTTAAGGTAGATTATCGATCATGATCTGGAATAGCAGAGCAGGCTGGGGAGAGTTGAATGGCCCACTCCTGCTCAATATCTTGCTCCAGTTTTTTGTTTTCCTCCATTATGTTAGTTCAGTTTCCCAGATCAGTTATCCATGTTTGGGTGATGTTCCAGTTTCATGTGGGAAATGTGCAAACTTGGAACCAGCAGAGAGAAGAAATTATCTGGATGGACTGGATTTAAATCCAGATGCCAAATCTGAAAGGACAGTGTGCCACACAAGTTTACCCCATATCCATATCAGTTTCTGTTTTTCTTTTTTTGTAATATCCAGAAGTACTCTCACACACAACTGAACTTTTTTTTTCTTCCCCTCACTCAAGGATTTTTTTTTCATATATTAACCACCACCAGTAAATCACTCAGGTTCTCCCATCAATGAATTTATCAGTATATGTTTCATGAGTGAACTCAACCATTCCACTTGTGACTTATCCAAAAGTGATGTAGGGATGGTTGTAATATAAATCTAGGTTGACATGTCATTCATTACTTGTGAGCTAAATACTAAATTTCCTAAATCTGCTGATTTAGGAAAGGGAATTATGCTGTATACTTCTAACTTGTTGAGTAGTGACGCAGATTGGCTTTCAATCATCTGATACCAAAGGTGGCGCAACCTCTGTATCTATAAATTGTTGTTGATTGATGTTTTTTCTCTTGTCCCCACAGTTCAGAGTCTTCACAGCTCCATTCCACAAAGTAGAGTTTGCAGATTTTTGGCTGGCCGACCAGTTGAACAGCTTGGCTACAATCTTGATGGACCTGGAGTACATGATCTGCTTTTATAGCTTTGAACTGAACTGGAGCTTGAGTGAAGGACTGCTCAGTGCTCCAGGTAATACATCATGCTGAATAATTGCACTGAGGTTCAAAATCTGCATTGTTTCTGCTTCATATTTTCCATATCCAAAAGTTGTCTTGAAGTTGCAATTATTTATTTTTGAGATTTAACACTTCCAACACCTTGGCAAAGATAGATCTGGAGTGCTATGTTCAATTCTGGACATTGCACCTCCTGAAGGAGATATTGGCCTTAGAGGGAGTGAAGTGTACATTGTTCAGGATTATACTAAAGTTTAAAATTTTAGATTATTGATGTAAGCATCATAAATATGTCGTATTCACTTGACTTTAAAAAACAAATGATCTGATTGAGATCTTTCAAATGAAAAGAGATTCAGTTGCGTAGAAAGAAAGAAGCCATCCCTGCTGGTGGGGAAACCCAGAATAATGAGGCGCAGTCTTAATATTGGAATTAGACTATTCGCAATTGAAATTAGGAAATGCACACAAGATATCAGGAATGTGGAATTCTCTCCCAAAAGGCTGTGGATGCTGGGTCATTTGAAATTTTCGAGATTAAGATCAGATATTTTTCAAAGATATAAAGCAAAACGGGTAAATGGAATCAAATTTAAGATTAACCTGATCTAATTATTTACAGAACAGAATTGAGGTGCTAAATAGCCTAGTCCTGTTCTTAGTAGTCTTGTGTACTCTGTATTTTGGAGCTGCTGAAACCAGCAAAGTTCCAGGTTTGATTCCATATCTTTAGTAAGGCAACTGATCTCATCTGGGGTGGTGCAGTTGGGATTAGGAAGCAACAAAAATTCACATTGGTTGCTGGAATTTGTTTAATAAATACAAAAGTAATTGATAGAAAACACTGTAGAATAGCTTAATTGGCACTCACATGAAGACTGACTACTTGTCCAAAATGCCAGCTGGCTAGATCTCCCATTGCAGCTAAAACCAGGTGTGATCATCTTCATACAAGGGGAGGAGTAAATCTTTCTTTTTCCCTTTGTGTATTCCAGACATCAAGTAAATAGTTGTTTATTAGTATCCCTCCATTCTGTGCATAGTGAACCAATAAGGAATTGCTGAATGTCAGGGATGTTCTTCAAAATTTGTTGCATAAGTGTTATTGTTGTGTGCACCCTACTCATTCAAGTTTGAGGGCCCTTTGTTTTCATTTGACTGAATGCATGGTGACATAAAGGGACCAACCTGTACTGATCCAATACAGGAACTTCTGGGAGATTAGAGTGAGCAGTGATGCTCGCCCATTTTGTAACTCAGCTGCATACATCTGTCTTGTGTGTGTAGCAGTCGAGAGTATGGTGCTGGAAAAGCACAGCAGGTCAAGCAGCATCTGAGGAGCAGGAAAATTGTTGTTTCGGGCAAAAGCCCTTCATCGGGAATGAGGCTGGGAACCTCGGGGGTGGAGAGATAAATGGGAGAGGTGGAGCTGGGGAGAAGGTAACTGAGAGTGCATTAGGTGGGATGGGGGTGAGGGTAATGGTGATAGGGCGGAGTGGATAGGTGGGAAGGAAGGTGGACAGATGGGGCAAATCATGAGGATACTGCCGAGCTGGAAGGTTGAAACTGGGATAAGGTGGGGGTAGGGGAAATAAGAAAACCATTGGGGTGGAGAGTCCCAAGACGGAAGATGAGTTCTTCCTCCAGGCGTCAGGTGATAAGTGGCGATGGAGGAGACCCAGCACCTGCGTCCTTGGCGGAGTGGGAGGGGGAGTTGAAGTGCTCGGCCATGGGGCGGTTGGGTGCAGGTGTCCCGGAGATGTTCTCTGAAGCACTCTGCGAGTAGGCACCCTGCCTCCCCAGTGTAGAGGAGGCCGTATCGGGAGCAATGGATACAGTAAATGGCATGTGGAAGTGCAGGTGAAACTTTGATGGATGTGGAAGGCTCCTTTGGGGTCTTGGACGGAGGTGAGGGGGGAGGTGGGGACTCAGGCTTTGCAATTCTTGCACTGGCAGGGGAGGGTGCCGGGAGGGGAGGATGGGTTGTTGGGGGGGCGTGAACCTGACGAGGTAGTCTTGGAGGGAACGGTCTTTACAGAAAGCGGATAGGGGTGGGGAAGGAAATATGTGTGGTAGTGGGGTCCGTTTGTAGGTGGTGAAAATGGCGGAGGATGATACGATGTATACGGAGGTTGGTGGGGTGGAAGGTGAGGACCAGAGTGGTTCTGGCCTTGTTGTGGTTGGAGGGGTGGGGTTCGAGGGCAGAGGTGCAGGAAGTGAATGAGATGCGCTGGAGGACATCATCAACCACGGTGGGAGGGGAAATTGCAATCTTTAAAGAAGGCCGCCACCTGGTGTGTTCTGTGGTGGAGATGGTCCTCCTAGGAGCAGATGTGGTGGAGGAATTGGGAATAAGGGATAGCATTTTTACAGGAGGTGGGGTGGGAGGAGGTGTCGTCCAGGTAGCTATGGGAGTCTGTGAATTGTCGAAAATGTTGATTTTCCTGCTCCTCGAATGCTGCCTGACCTGCTGTGCTTTTCCTACACCCACCCCTTCAACTCTAATCTCTAGCATCTGCAGTCCTCACTTTCGCCTTATGTAAGTAGCAAGCAATCCTTCGTGTTGGAAAAGAGATGATGCAAGAAATCTTTGGGAAAAAGTTCAGCGTTAGTTGCTTAATTCACCTTTGCTTTAAAATATTCTGCGTGAGGGGTTTCAATAATTTATTAACCAGTTTCAAATTAAAGGATTTGTGAATTGCAAGAACAAATTTTACTTGGTTGAATTGAAACAAAAAATGTTTTGATGTGTGAATGTCATCAACATATAATTATTTCATGCTTAGTTTATTTTACTATTGTTAATAGAATTGTGAGAGCCAAGGGAATTTACAGAATTACATGTGCGGTCAAATTGCAGACTGCTTCTAAAAGATCTTCAACTATCTATTGTGAAGAATGCTCACAATTGATTCTAGATATTAGCATCAGTTAACCTATTCCATTTAGAGTCATAGAGTCATAGAGATGTACAGCATGGAAACAGACCAGATATCCCAACCCAAGCTAGTCCCACCTGCCAGTACCCGGCCCATATCCCTCCAAACCCTTCCTATTCATATACCCATCCAAATGCCTCTTAAATGTTGCAATTGTACCAGCCTCCACCACATCCTCTGGCAGCTCATTCCATACACGTACCACCCTCTGCGTGAAAAAGTTGCCCCTTAGGTATCTTTTATATCTTTCCCCTCTCACCTAAACCTATGACCTCTAGTTCTGGACTCCCCAATCCCAGGGAAAAGACTTTGTCTATTTATCCTATCCATGTCTCTCATAATTTTGTAAACCTCTATAAGGTCACCCCTCAGCCTCCGACGTTCCAGGGAAAACAGCCCCAGCCTGTTCAGCCTCTCCCTGTAGCTCAGATCCTCCAACCCTGGCAACATCCTTGTAAATCTTTTCTGAACCGTTTCAAGTTTCATAACATCTTTCCGATAGGAAGGAGACCAGAATTGCATGCAATATTCCAACAGTGGGCCTAACCTGCATAATGCATTTGAGCCTCAGGAATGTGATTAACACAAACTGTACTATGAATGTTTCACTGGAGCAACCCTCTATGTGGGTTAACTCTAAAACTAGTGACCCCTTGAATCCCTCAATCCTGGGACCAACTTTACCATTTAACAGACTGCTGAATGCACCAAATATTAGTATTGTGATATCCATGAAAATCAATGACCTTTTTGAGCAAGATGTGATAGTGTGGTATGTGTCATGGAATTCTAGCCTAATGTAGCCCTTCGAGTCTGCTCCGCCATTCAGTCATGGCGGATAGGTTTCCCAACCTCGTTTTCCCACTTTCTCCTCGTAACCTTTGATCCCCTTGGCAATCAAGAACTTATCTATCTCTGTTTTAAATATACTCAATGACCTGCCCTCTACAGCCTTCTATGGCAATGAATTCCACAGATTCACACTCTTTGGCTAAAGAAGTTTCTCCTTATATCTCTTCTAAAAGGTCATCCCTTTACTCTAAGGATGTGTCCCTGAGTCCTCATCCCTCCTGCCAATAGAAACATCTTCTCAACGACCACCATGTCCAAGCCATTCAGTATTCTGTAAGTTTCAATAGATCCCTACTCATCCTTCTAAACTCCATCGAGTATAGTTCCAGAGTCTTCGAACACTCCTCATATGTTCACTCTTGGGATCGTTCTCATGAACTTCCTCTGGACCCGATCGAGGGCCAATACATCTTTCCTGAGGCATGGTACTTGAAATGTGGTCTGACCAGAGCTTCACAAAGCCTCAGAAGTACTTCTTTGTTTTTGTATTCCAGTCCTTTCAAGATGAATTACAACATTGTATTTGCCTTCCTAAGTACCGTCTCAACCTGCAAGTTTACCTTAAGAGGAAGCTGGACCAGGACTCCCAAATCCCTTCACACGTCAGATTTCAAAATTTTCTCCCCATTTAGAAAATAGTCCATACCTCTATTCTTCCTAGCAAAGGGCATGACCTCACACCTTCCCACGTTGTATTTCATCTTCCACATCTTTGCCTATTCTCCTAACCTGTCTAAATCTTTCTGCAGCCTCCCTGCCTCCTCAATACGACCTACCCCTCCACATATCTTTGTATCATCTGCACGCTTAGCTAGAATGCCCTCAGTTCCTTCATCCAGATCATTAATGTATGAAGCAAAAAGTTGTGGTCCCAACACTGACCCTTATGCATCCTTCAAAGTTGTCACCCAAGTGGATAGGGTCGTTAAGAAAGCATATGGTGTTTTGGCTTTCATGAACAGGGGGATCGAGTTTAAGAGCCGCGAGGTTTTGCTATAGCTCTACAAGTCCCTGGGGAGACCACAATTGGAATATTGTGTCCAGTTCTGTTCGCCCTACTATAGGAAGGATATGGAGGCTTTGGAGTGGGTGCAAGGAAGGTTTACCAGATCCCTACTCATCCTTCTAAACTCCATCAAGAGGATGAATAGGGATCTGCTGCCTGGCCTGGAACACTTGCTTTATGAAGAAAGGTTGAATAGGCTTGGATTTTTCTCTCTGGAGGGAAGGAGGAAGAGAGGAGACCTGAAGGAGGTATACAAGATAACGAAGAATAAATAGGGTCAATAGCCACAGACTTTTCCCCAGGGGTTATTATTGAGACTCGCTGCTGTATCAAGGTGATCTCTGATCAGAAAGTAATCAGTGCAGATTTCAAATATCTTTGTTTAATCTGGCTGTTGGACTGGCATCCCACTCAAATTATAAATGGGGAGAATGACAAATTTGCAACAGAATAAAGGAATTTTCAAATAGGCAAACCGTGGCACATGATTGCAGTGGTTCACTAAATCATCCCACGACCACCTTCTCAAGGGCAATGTCTATAACCCATGAGTGAATAAGGAAAAAAATCAAAGGGACAGTTAAACGTTTCTGTCCTGTTGCAATTGCTGATCTGTTTCCCTTTTGCTTGTTATAGGTGATAACGTGTGCCACAGCTACTCCTATGGAGTAAGAGCCATCATCCAGTGTCTGCCTGCGTGGGTACGCTTCACCCAGTGCCTGCGCCGTTACCGAGACACCAAGCGAGCGTTCCCTCATCTAGTCAATGCTGGGAAGTACTCAACCACCTTCTTCGTGGTGACCTTTGCTGCTCTCTACAGTACACACAAAGGTAAGCTGGTGAGAAATAGTTATTTGTCCTGCCTCATGCACTGATGACACCATTGTCACAGATTGAAATTTGGCTGAAGGCTGTAGTCTAAGAATGTGCTTCAAAGATACCTGACTGCATTTTGGATTTACTAAGTTTAGGGAAAATGGCAACTAATTGTATTGTTTTCAGATATTTCTCTTTTCATGTGAGCTGATTGTCCATCTCCAGTCTGCTATTTCTCTCCATTCCCTTAGCAGCTTCTAAGTCTCAAATCCACTTTCAATGTGATAAATCTTTTAGTTCATTGCCTGTAGACCGGTCTGATGTGTATAGGTTTCTTCCATGGTTAGTCTCCTGAGATCAGAATAAAGAGATTGTGTAATGTATAATAAAACACCACAGATTACTGAGCTAATATGAATTCCTTATTATTGCAGCTGGAAAAGCATTACAAGTCTGAACTTGTATGTCATTTTTCAGATCATGTTTTAGATTTAGGTAATTCTCAAATCATGATTTACTCTTCACCCCATTTTAGTCTGAGTTTAATTTTCCCACTTTTAACAAGTATTTTTATTGTTTTAACTGGTTGGTCAGAAACTGCATTGTTTGGTTTGAATGCAGTTGTATGTAGTTTCAGCTCTACATTTAAGTTGCTGCTATTACATAACTCTGTATTGTGCCAGTAACCTCACCTTTTTCTGGCCTCTATACCAGAGCTGAAAGAAGAAATAAAATTAGGAAATGCTGGAAGCACTGTGCAGATCAGGCACTGTTAGTAGAGAAAGAAACAGAGTTAAGGTTTTGTATCGATGCTCTTTCAATCACAAAAGGAGTCAATCGCAGATTTAGAAATTTTACGTAAGCTAATTTCAAGCTAATACACTGATAAACCACAACCTCTTCCAGTCCTTATGATATCGACTTAAAGCATTAAAACCGTTTTCTCTCTTCATAGATATGTGTCTGAAAGCTGAGTGTTTCCGTGATACTAATGCACAGACTATAGGACCACTTAGAAGGGTATTAGCAAAGGATTTAAAGGATAGACATGATGGACTGAAACACCTCCCTGTGAGCTGATCCTATGGCATCAGAGAGCACAAATTAGAGAAAACAAAACAAGGCAAATTGTTTTGAGGCTGACTGCACCTTTCTTGCTTGAAGAATTTGTATGGCTCTTGTTGCCCATGTATTGTATGATCCTCATTTGTAGAAATCAAAATGCTGTCACTCAGTTCACCATGAGTGTCCTCTATTAGCGGCAAAAGTGAGCCCTCGTGTAGTAAATGTAGCTGATCTCATTTAATTGCTTCATTTAGTCTTGTGTTTAATTTGAATAGGCACTTTATTCATCTGCTCTGCAGTGCAAAGGATCAGACCATTTTCTCAAGGTCTTGCTCCTTTCTGTGGCATAATTAGAGAAGAGAATTTTTCATCATTATTTTCAAGCTAATTTGGCAGTTGCCTTCCATTTGCTTATTTGAAAAGCCTCCATTTTAGACACAGTAGAAACATTAGAGCACAGTGATCTGATGTTTATTGTGATCATTTGTTGTTTTAAAACCTATAACACTGGAGACCGAGTGTGTGGTTCATAAATTATCCTGTCAGCTCTGGATTCAAAGTAGCCAAAACTGATGGGCTGTGCTTAAATGAGTCAAATTCCTGTTTATTTGCACAAAATTAAGATTATTTGCATTTGTTTTGCGATCACACCCTGGGATTCCAATTTTTTTCTCCCCCTTTGTAACACAAATGAGTCATCACGATTAAGTAAAACTCAAGTGAAGACAAGTAATCACCTGACATTGACAGTGTGGGTTTTGAAAGGAAGAATGCTACAATAACTCAATGAAAAATAATATTTCTTTAGCAGGTAAGAGTCTAGACTTGACCTCTTGAGGTGTAGTAGTAGTAGTGTTGAAAAAGTGTGGCGCTAGTAAAAGCACAGCAGGTCAGGCAGCATCCGTGGAATAGGAGAGTCGACATTTCGAGCATGAGCCCTTTGTTAGGAACGTGCTTACCTCTCGGTCAGAAGGCCAGGTTTCAAGTCCCATGTGCTTCAGAAGTATGTCATCATCACACCATGTTTGGACAGGTTGGATAAAATTGTCTAACAGAATTCGATAGAAACAATATTTGCTGGAGAACCCCTCATGGAACCATTGAAGAAACCAAGAGTGTGAGATTTGTGACATTCCCACTGTGTTTTCTGATTGACTTAGATTATGCACAACAGGACATAAAAAGGAATTATTGCATGGCCAGTCATCATTATTAGGAGGTTGTCCTGTTGGCCATATTCATTTTGCACATGCTATATGATATTTTTGTCCGCAATCCCTTATCCACCTGTTTTTTATTATGCGGCTTATTTTCAAGATTTGTTTGGTAATTATACTGTGAAATACCTTTGGACACTTTTCTACATTAAAAGTTCTATATAAATACAAGATGTTTTCTTTGTTTTGTCTTGGCTGAAGTAGAGTTGGATTTAAATATTGTCTCATTCTGATCATTTCATTTGAAAAGCAAGCATGTCTGTGAAAGGGCAATATTTTTAGTATTCATATTAAACATGAGGAGGCATGTTTATAAGTTAACATTGCTCAGTGGTGGCTGTGGGCTTCAGGGTGTATAGATTCATAATAATGTAATGAAGAACTGCCAAGTCACCTCCCAGGGGAAGGGAAGGAAAATCAAAGGAAGTAAGCATTTACCACAGAATCCTTCAATCTTGTTTCTGATCAGCATTGAGCAAAGTTTAGGAGCAAGTCCATAGCAAATCATTCAAAGTGACCAAGAAACATGGAGGAAATACTCTATTCTTTTCCATTCTTTCCTAATTGTGTTGTTCTTGATGATGTACAGTTCAAAGGTCATTGGTTGCCCTCCAGCCCATTCCCCAAATGGTTGTCCCTTGTGTATTGCATACCTACAAACATGTGAATTAGGATCAGCTGTAGGCCAATCAATCCCTTGAACCTCTTACATCATGAGTGATCTGATTGTGCCATCAACTCCACTTTCCTGTCCACTCTGCATATCCTTTCATCCCTTGTTTGGTCAAGAGTCTATCTAATTCTGCTTCCATCTTCATAAGGTAAGTAATTTAACACTGCACTGCATTTTATAGTCATGCAGCCCCATGCTAGGCATCACAAACCCCAGGCAAGTTTGTTCCTATCTAACTTGTCTCATTCTTTAATAATATTAAACATTGAAATCAATTGCCCTGTAGACCCCTCTGTATTTAAAAAAAAACGGTCTCAGTATTTCAAATCTTTATATAGGACAGCATCCCAATGAATCTGTAATGTACCCTTTTGATTGCTTCAATATCCATCTTGAAGTGTAGACCTCAAAATTGTGCACCCTAAATCAGCTGAGACCTAAATAATGTTTTGAGTATTTTCACCATTAGAGAAGAGACTCCTTGTGTTACAGTCTGTTTCTAACCCAAGAAAATTGGCAACCACGTAGAGAAATGGTGTAACGTTCTGTGCTAGACTCAGTTAACTTTAATACACTATTCTGTTTAAATGTTGAAATAACTCATTGGAAAATAAGATGCTACCTTACATACCAGAGTGAGGTTTACAGAGGATTCTGTTTGCTTTGTTGCATTAGATATAATAAAGTATGTAATATTTTGAATGTAAGCTCAGTGTAACCCAGGAAGAGGTATCCATAGATTCTCATTAAGCCAGTGATCCTGCAGCATGTGCCTCGCATCCATCTTTTATCAAACCAGTGACAAGCATATTATGCAGTATTGACAAGGCTGGAATTTATGCTGTTTGTTAAAGCTGTAGGAGGCATGTTCATCTGTGATCACAATCTCAATCTCTCACCACTCAGTGCTGTCACTGGAGTAACAAGTACAAAGTAAGCTTGTTGCCTGCCGCAAATAGTTCTCGTCAAAACTATGTAATCTCCTACATCCCAATTGCAGCCAGTTTGATGGGTCTTGAGTATCCTCAGCTGTTGGTTGGATTTAGTTATGCCACATTGATGACAGAGGGGTGAGGACCCCACTGGATTCAGTAGCTATAAACACCCTGGTATTCATAACCATACACTATTTCTAACAACACAAGCATCTCACATATCATGGTCAATCTCGATCATGACTGCAGGTGCAAACACACTGAAAGAACAAGTGAGCTGTTTCCCTCCCACCTGTGCTTACACTGGGGAGCTGTCAACACAAGACTGATACTGCAGCAGTTGTGGGTGCAGTGTAAAACAGCACTCATCCCACATAATGTCAGCTTCAGTGACCGGGGCAGGCGTTAGAGTTGGTCATGTAACTGTCTGGCTGATGGATGTTACGAGAAACTAACCTAAAACAGTGGTGGTACAGTGAAGTGACATGTGCTTTGACACCAGTGATAAGCAAATAAACAGTGTATTTAAATTAGAGGAAATACTCAGGAGGGAGTGATGGAGTAATTCAAGAAGAGAGATTGACAAATTTGCTCAATGGCCTAATTTACTCTGTTAGTTTGTGAGAATCTGTAAGACCAGTGTGAATACAAAGTGGGAGATTTGTGTCCACCTGCCTCTTTTTAACTTCTTCTCTGAAAGACAGCAGCTTTGACTGTTTATTCACAAACCAAGAGCAAAGGTGATATCACTCAATCTATTTTCAGCACTAACTGGCAAAGTAAATGATTAGGCTGAACTGAGTTGTTCCATCCTCCCCATCTTGACTTGCTGATTTTTACTATTCAATCTCTGATGTGGAGTTGTCAGTCAGTGCATTGGTGCATTGCATACCTCATAAAGCCAGAACCACTGGCCTCCAGGAGTGAGCACTTTCAAACCTTTACCAAGTCTGACCCTGTTTTAATGCCTTCGACTTGGCCTGAACCCAGAGTGAACATTTGGGTACAGGAGTTGCTGAGCTTGGCCAGGGAGGGAAGTGTGATGGTTTCAGTTATTGAGCAGCAGAATGACTTGGCTCTTGACCATAGTTTTGGGGTGGTGGAGTGATTGTTGCGTCAGAGCTCACAACTCAAAAACTGCATTGGGGATTACAACCTGACTGATTAAACACCCTGGGTTGAGTAGTCAATTTTGGGGAAAGGTTCTTGGTCAGTCACATACTTGCCAAATATTTTATGATTAGGACTTAACATTTAGCACTTATACTTTTCAGTGGTATGTTTTCTGTGCCCTTTGAGGGTTCTGTATGATTCAATGTATTAAGAGGATAGGTGAGGAGGTTGACTCTCAGTTTTAATCTCAGCCACTTGAGTAACCAGCCTTTGGGACTTAGTGGGTCAACTGACCGCTGCTGCCAGAATGGCATTGATGAGATTTCAGCTCCAGTCATAGAAGTATGGGTTCCAATTCTGTATGTATGTAATGTTCACTAAGGATAAATACCGTCCAAAAGCCCAAAGATAACACCTCTGCTGTTCTTCAAAATAACATCATAGAAACGTTTATATTTACCGAAGCAGGCAAATGGTGGCATGGTTTAACATCCCACTGAAAGACTGCACCTCTGGCAGAGCAGCACCCCGACAGTGCTGCACTAAAGTGTCACCAGCAGAGTGGGACTTGAACCAGAACGTTTTGATTTGAAGGAGCTAAATTACTGTTGACACTGTGCAGATGCTTGATACATTCACTTGTTATCTGTGAAATAAAGCAGCTCAAAACAATATGCATTTGGCCTCATTTCACCAAATGTTTTGAAATTCACCTCATGAATATTGGAGAATATCACAAAAGACAATCTATCAGTTCAAAACTCAGGGACTTGTATTATTATATCCCTTTTGTTGTATGAGGCGGATCCCTAAACATGAGCCACCCATGAATAGATCTTAAATGTGTAGCATGCATTTTATGCAGCAATTAGCTATGAAATGTGCACTGTAAGCCTGGTGAAGTTTGTTACCAAGGGAATAGCCCCTTATTTGAATTAGAATGTCCAATTAGAAATCAGTTTTATGTTTTCACTTTCAAAATGAGTTATTTTGAACTCTCTAAACCACACTGCATACACGAATGCCTCACAGTATCAGGGACCTGGGTTCGATTCAATATTGTCTTTGTAGAGTTTGCAAGTTCTCCCTGGGTTTGCTTGGGTTTCTTTCGGGTGCTCTGGTTTCCTCCCACAGTCCAAAGATGTGCAGGTTAGGTGGATAGGTCATGTTAAATTGCCCACAGTATCCAGGGATGTGCAGGCTAAGTGAATTAACTATAGTAAAAATGTGGGGTTACAGGGATAGGATGGAGGGCTGAGTCTCGGTGGGATGCTCTTCAGAGGATTGGTGCAATCTTGATGGGCTGAATGGCTTCTTTCCATATTGTAGGAATTCTACGATTCTGTGATTCTATGAATGGCTAAAATGATTTGTAAACTTGCAAAAGTAGAAGCAGAAAATACCAGAAATATATGTGACCACACTTACTACACACACATTAATATCATAATCTGTCTTTTCTCATCTTGGATGCTGTTAACCTGCTACATATTTGCAAAACTTCCCGCTTTTTTCAGCATTAAATTTGCAGGGTGCATAATTAGCCTGTTAAATTTGCTGTTAGTGGGATGTCATAGAAAATTGGAGTGTACATTCCCAATGCAGATGATATGGTGCGGCCTTTATAAATGGCCACTCTGAGAAAACAATAAGTCCCCTTCAAAGTAAAGTTCAAAATTGCTCAATACGTGAAGTATAGTGATGCAAATAGATCTATTCATCCAAGATGTTTATTTTATTTAAAAAAATGCAAACTTTCAATGCCCAAACATCCAGTAATATAAATCAGCAATTATTCTGCTGTCAGAGTGAGCAAGCAGCAATGCTGCATTTCTGCACATTTGCATTTGTTACTTTATCTAGGAGTGGTGTTATCCATAAAGTCACCCGTGCAAAGATTATTCTCAGCTCGAAGTCAGAACAATGTAGATTCAAAGCTGACACTCCATTACAAATTATGAGGGAGTACTAAACTATGGCAAGTGCCAGTTTTGGATGAAATATTAAATTGTGACAATAAACCTAATTTTTCTAATCTAAGTCAAGGTACAGTCAGTCTTTCAGGTGGACATGAAAGATGCCTTGGCACTATTCTCAATGTATTAAAAATGTGTCAGTCAATCATTATTAAATACGGATTATCTGTATATTATCATATTGTGATTATGGAGTTTGATATATGCAAATTGGCTACCACATTCCTACATTAGGACAGGGAGTAAACTTCAGAATCCTTAATTAGCTGTAACATGCTTCAGGACTTCTGACGGTCGTGAGAGGCACTAAATAAAAGGTTTTCCTTGCTAACTAATCACTGAGACTTCTTGTAATGTACCTCGTAGATGTTTGTGACATAAATTAATAAACTACAAAAATAATAAGGCATTCTTTGCAATAATACAAGTGAGTCCTGTTACATCTGGGGAAAATTGTTCTGGGTGAATTTTAAATGGTGGATATTCCTAGGTAACTCTTCAGAACTCACCTGTTTTAAACAAAATATTTAAATTAGACCATCTAATTGGCCTGTGGTCTCATGCTCAATATGAAATAAAAATACTAAGTAAACCTGTTACCTTTAGTCTCGTAGTACAGCTTTTTCTGTAATTAATGCTTGTGATTTTAAATGGAAAAAGAAGCATAAATCAGGATTTGACGCACTGCAGCAGCTAGTGTATAAATCATTTGGTGTTATTTATTTGATTGACAAGCAATGGAAATTATTGCTCGAGCAGCCTGTGTAGCTGTGAAGTGCCCTGTGGTAAATATGGAATGATTTTGAGCTTTTGTGTAATAAATGGAATGAATGGCAGGGCAGAATACCAATGCTCTTGTTTCTTTTTCCTAATGTTGGATGTATGCAGGGGCATGAGGACAAGTCACTAGTGATTGAGTTGTAATTGCTTGCCTACGGCGATAACAGCTCATAAAATCTGCTCTGAATGTTGATGAGATAAAATGGAGGGAGGAGAAGACTAAATAAAGCAAACAGCACTAAAAAAACTGGGCTAAGATCAATGGATCTTCCATTCCTTGTGTCTTGCTGCAGCAGTTCACAGCAGCCGGGGACAACAATGAAACTGACAGAGCCCTAATCCTGTCCTGTCACAGGCTCAAAATGAGCTTCATTTGACTGAATAGTGAAGTCAGTCATGTAATCAGAGATTAATTGAAGGAGTATCCTGATTCTTAAGAAAGAGCATCTTAAGTTTATATTGTACCTTTAGCAACCTTGGGTTGTCCCAAAGTGTTTTATAGCTAACAATGTACTGTTGATATGGTCACTGTTGTAATACACAGAAAACAACAACCAATTTGAACATTGTACTATCCAAGAAATAGGAATGCAATAATAATAGATTTTTTTAAAAAATGATGCACATTGAGGAATAACTATTGGCCAGGCCATGAGAGATTTCTCTCCATCAATACAGTGTAATGGACCTTCTAAACCCACATGAGAACAAGCAGGCCTCGGGTTAGCATTTCAATTGCCTCAGCACCACACTGAATTTTTAGCCTGGATTTTATGCTTGGGTTTGCTGGTGGCTCCAAATTTGTCCATAATTTCAACTTCCCTCTGTTGCTGAAATTGACTAGAGCAACCTTCTTTAGGAATTTCAAGGGGCAGGTCTCATGGTAGAGCTGATCTAAACTAATTTGTTTGAATTTTTGCCACTGTCTCCTCACATTCAAGCTAAATAAAAATAGGTTTTTTTTTAAAGCTTCTTCAAGGGTATATTAAATGTTGTGCTTTTTAATTGTCATTACCCTTTGGAACCAGCCCGAGATCCAGTTGAATATTGAAGTACTTCATAGCATCTGGTTTAGACAAACAGACAAACCATTTAGCAAGGTCTACTCACTAAGTGTGAAAAGGTACTACATAGCACAATGCTAATTTATTAGCGATAGAGTCATAGAGATGTACAGCATGGAAACAGACCCTTCGGTCCAATCCATCCATGCTGACCGGATATCCCAACCCACCTAGTCCCACCTGCCAGCACCCGGCCCATATCCCTCCAAACCCTTCCTATTCATATACCCATCCAGATGCCTCTTAAATGTTGCAATTGTACCAGCCTCCACCACATCCTCTGGCAGTTCATTCCATACACATATCATCCTCTGCGTGAAATAGTTGCCCCATAGGTTTCTTTTATATCTTTCCACTCTCATCCTAAACCTATGCCCTCTAGTTCTGGACTCCCCGACCCAAAGCAAAAGACTTTGTCTATTTATCCTATCCATGCCCTTCATAATTTTGTAAACCTCTGTAAGTTCACCCCTCAGCCTCCGACGCTTCAGGAAAAACAGCCCCAGCCTGTTCAGCCTCTCCCTATAGCTCAGATCCTCCAACCCTGGCAACATCCTTGTAAATCTTTTCTGAACCCTTTCAAGTTTCACAACATCTTTCCGATA
>NC_057720.1:82150411-82153230 GCF_004010195.1 Chiloscyllium plagiosum | reverse complement strand
GCCACCTTGCGATCTTTGAGGGGCCCTATTCTCTCCCTAGTTACCCTTTTGTCCTTAATATATTTGTAAAAACTCTTTGGATTCTCCTTAATTCTATTTTCCAAAGCTATCTCATGTCCCCTTTTTGCCCTCCTGATTTCCCTCTTAAGTATACTCCTTTCTTTATACTCTTCTAAGGTTTTACTCGATCTATCCTATCGAGACCTGACATATGCTTCCTCCTTTTTCTTAACCACACCCTCAATTTCTCTCATCATCCAGCATTCCCTATACCTACCAGCCTTCCCTTTCACCCTAACAGGAATGTACTGTCTCTGGATAATTCATCAAATGTGTTATAGCCAATTCGTGCTGATGAAACGTTATAGCAGAACAATCTGTATATAGGTACCTTGGAAACAGTTCAGAAATTTAGATTGATAGGTCAAAGAGTGGGTTGTCTCATGAGGAAATGTTGGATGAACCTGGCCTTGTTTCTGCTGGAGGTTAGGAGGGTGAGGAGTGATTCGATTGAAGTGCATCAAATCCTGAATGGTCTTTACAAGTTGAGAGTGGCCAGTTCAGAGTCGGGGGCACTGTTTAATAATTAGGGGACACCTTTTTAGGAAAGAGGTTAGTTTTCCCTCAGAGAGTCGTGTGACTTTGAAACTCTGTACAGAACCAGTCCACTCAGCCCTTTTGGCTGCCTGCTGTCCCTGTTCCTTTAACCCTATCAACACATCATGTCAGCCTGCATTTGGACAGACATATCAGGAGCAGCGGTAGACCATTCAGTCCCTCGAAGATGCTCTGCCATTCAATAAAATCATTATTGTTCTGTTTCTGGCCTCAGCAGGTAGAGGGATGCAGAGTCATTGAATTTTTTAAAGCAGAGGCAGATTCTTATTATTCAAGTGAATCAAAGGATAGCAATGGGAAATGTGCGCGTGAGATTTGAAACACAAACGTTGTAATTTTTGGCAGTATCAGCTCAAGGGGCTGAATGGCATACGTCAGCTCTTCCTTTGTATGTTAATCCATAATCAATAGAGAAATGAGGAAAATATTTGACACAATGAGTTGCTGGAGTACTGTGCTTGATAAAACTTTGCAAACAGGGAGACTAGTGGAGGAATGTGTGGAAGGAGAGAAGAGATAAAAGGACAAAAAGAATGGAGAGCGAGAGAGATACAAGCACATATTCCACAGATGCGGTAAAATACATCCTGAAAAATGCAAAGATGGATAGCGGGAGAGAAATTTGCTGATTGCAGGGGTTGCAGGTTAAAAACCGTACTAGCTCAATTCATCCGACCCCGAGAGGCAAAGGAATCTCAGCAGGAATCAAGCTACAAAAGAGGCTTCGATCAAAGTGAATAAATTAGAGTCGTTTGCAGTTGAAATCTTTCAGCTCCATGGAATGTAGCCCTGCGTGACCCAGGACTGCTGTGATGCTTCAGGGGAACAAGACTGAATCCTGTAAAACATCACAATGAAATCCATTTGGAATAGCCTTGATAACATTTTCTGGGTTGCAGTGTGAGTTTTCCACATTACTGGTGACCACTGGGTCAAATAGCAATGAAGTCTTTTCTGTTTTACTTTGCTGTGTGACTGTTTTTGCTTACTAAGTCTACAGATGTCAATGCCCATATTGAAACCACCTTTCAGTTCTAAAACAGGCTATTAGCCGTAAACACTCCCAGGACAGGGATAGCACAGGGTTAGAAACAGAGTAAATCTCCCTCTTATCCCATCCCCCACCAAACACTGCCAGAAATGGAGATGGCACGGAATCAGATACAGAGCAAAGCTCTCTACACCGCGCCCCCCCCCCCACCCCCGTCAATACTCCCAGAAAAGGGACATAAGAGTAAAGATCCCTCTACACTGACACCCCATCAAAAACTTGCACGATAGGGACAGTATGGGGTTAGATACACAGTAAAGCTTCCTCTATACTGTCCTCCATTAAGCACTCTCAGGAACAACATAGGCGGAGATACAGAGTAAAGCTCTCCCTACACTGCACCAAAAAGCACTCCCAGAAAAGGGACAGCACGGGGTTAGATACAGAGTAAAGCTTCCTCTACACTGTCCCCTATCAAACACTCCCAAAACAGGGACAGCACAGGGTTAGGTACAGAGTAAAGCTCCCTTTATACTGTCCCCATCAACACTCCCAAGGCAGGGACAGCAAAGGGTTAGATACAGAGTAAAGCTCCCACCACCCTCTTAAAAGCTGAAAGTCAAAAGTAACAATGAAACAGTCACTGCTGGGGCACTGTATTGGAATAAAACATATTACAGTTTTAGATTAGATTACTTACAGTGTGGAAACAGGCCCTTCGGCCCAACAAGTCCACACCCACCCGCCGAAGCACAATCCATGCAGACCCATTCCCCTACATTTACCCCTTCACCTAACACAATGGGCAATTTAGCGTGGCCAATTCACCTAACCTGCACATTTTTGGACTGTGGTAGGAAACCGGAGCACCCGGAGGAAACCCATGCACACATGGGGAGATTGTGCAAACTCCACACAGACAGTTGTCCGAGGTGGAAAGTGAACCGGGTCTCTGGTGCTGTGAGGTAGCAGCGCTAACTGCTGTGCCACTGTGCCACCCATGAACACAATCTTACAAAACAAAACAGAAACTCACTGCACTGACGAGGTGGCCGAGAGGTTAAGGCGATGGACTGCTAATCCATTGTGCTCTGCACGCGTGGGTTCGAATCCCACTCTTGTCCCTGTTACCGACTGTTTTCAATGTTGCTGTTTTAGTGGGCGGCACGGTGGCAGTGGGCGGCACGGTGGCACAGTGGTTAGCACTGCT
>NC_057720.1:82088209-82149623 GCF_004010195.1 Chiloscyllium plagiosum | reverse complement strand
GTTCTTGCCTAATACCGTCAAAATTGGCCTTTCTCCAATTTAGAACTTCAACTTTTAGATCTGGTCTTTCCTTTTCCATTACTATTTTAAATCTAAAAGAATTATGGTCGCTGACCCCCACTGTCACCTCAGTAACCTGCCCTGTCTTATTTCCCAAGAGTAGGTCAAGTTTTGCACATTCTCTCGTCGGTACATCCACATACTGAATCAGAAAATTGTCCTTTACGCACTTAAGAAATTCCTCTCCATCTCAACCTTTAACACTATGGCAGTCCCAGTCTATGTTTGGAAAGTTAAAATCCCCGACCATTACTACCCTGTTATTCTTACAGATAGCTGAGATCTCCTGACAAGTTTGTTTCTCAATTTCCCTCTGACTATTGGGGAGTCTATAATACAATCCCAATAAGGTAATCATCCCTTTCTTATTTCTCAGTTCCACCCAAATAACTTCCCTGGATGTATTTCCAGGAATATCCTCCCTCAGCACAGCTGTAATGCTATCCCTTTTCAAAAATGCCACCTCTCCTCTCTTGCCTCCCTTTCTGTCCTTCCTGTAGCATTTGTATCCTGGAACATTAAGCTGCCAGTCCTGCCCATCCCTGAGCCATGTTTCCGTAATTGCTATGATATCCCAGTCCCATGTTCCTAACCATGCCCTGTTCTTGCTTCTTGCTGCTTTAGCTCATCTGAGCCTCAGCACTTGCAGAAAACTCTGATCAGGTAGAATAAAAATCAATAGCTTCCAAATCTTCGTTTCTGTCCTGTGATCCCTGGAAAGTTTGTTAGCAAAGATTGGGATTGGACTTAATGCAAGCCCCTGACCCCACTCCTTCCCCCTCATCTCCACAATAAAAAGGCAAAGATGTTTGCTGTCTTGAGTAACACGCACCAAACTGAAGTGCAAGTCAGCACCTTTAGGAGAAAAGAGGAATGGTGTGGATCATGGAACTGTACCCCAGTAAGAATCACTTTCTTCAGGAGAATAGGAAAGAAACAGGAAAATGTATTCTCGTCAAGCGACAACAACTTAGAAGCAGTCACAGCCTTTTGAAAAAAGCAGCAGGCATATTATAAATACTGTCTTTGTGTAGCTAGAAACAAGCTAGGTTACTAGAATGAACTCTAACATGGGATATTTTTATTTATAACTCAATGTAGGACATTTTTGTTTAGCTATGGCATTACCATTCAGTATATGCATATAGTATATGCATATAGATGTAGAATAAGAACAGGAATTGAGTTGAATCTAAGATTGTGAAAAATCATCAACTCCGACATTATGAATTCTCCAAGCAGCTGGAAAACAATTGACCTTTGCTCATTTTTTTAAATGATGCATACAGACTACAGTAGATTACCTGTTGAGATATTTATGAATATTGTGTAGTCATGCTGAAAGCTGAATTGGACAGTGAGCACAGTGAATCCATGTGCAGTGCAATATGGGGGATGCAGACATGCAAGCTGAGGGAATGATTGCAGATTGTATCAGTTGCTTTCCATTGCTCATGAATTCACTACTTGCAGCTGCTTTATTTTATTTGCGATAATTTTTTAAAAAAGAGTAGATTCGTATTTCAAAGCAACAGTTAATTTTTTTATGTAACAAAATACTACTATCCATTTTAACCTATCCAGTGCTTTGGTATGTGAATTCATTTCATTTGAGTAGAACCCAAAATTAGTATTCTATTAGAGGGTTATACTGACTTATGAACTTTGATAGTGCTCAGTGTTGTTTGAATAGCATTATTTTCTAAATGTTGATCACAATCGATTTCATGCTTTTTTTTCCAAGATTAACATGTTAGACAGTATGGTGGCAACTTTGTAAGAAATATATGTGCATGATAGTATTTGTAGGAGTGGTCACTGCATAGTCCTTACAGATACAGAATTCTGTCTTTGCACCAATACAGGCTCCATTGTGATCTGTCACATTGCCACTGTGCTAAATAGGAAAAGCATGAAGGTTACAAACAGACAACAGAACATTGAGGAGTGGAGATGATTAGTCAGACTGGATGAAGATCAGAAGTAGCCTTCCACAGAGATCAGAGCTCAGATAACTGCTGTTCATTTAATGATTCACGCTCAGGAATCGGCAATTCTATAAGGTGCTATGGACAGGATTGCATTCAATCGCATATCTTGGCCTACTGTCAAGTCTACCATTCTTATCAAGCCAGGGGACCACCCCTATTTCAATGAATATTGTAGGAGAGCATGTCCAAAGCACTATCAAGCATCCAACAAATGAGGTGTCAATCTGGTGAAGCTCCAACACAGGACTGCATAATTGTTGAACTGTAGTAGAAGCATACAATCAGCAGAAACATTTACAGAGAATGTTGGAGAAACTCAACAGATCTGGCAGCATCTATGGAGAAAGAAACAGAGTTAATGTTTTGAGAATAGTATGACACTGTTCTGAAGAGTCATACCAGACTTGAAAGGTTAACTCTCTTTCTCTCTCCACAGTTGTTGCCAGACCTGCTGAGTTTCTCCAGCATTCTCTGCACTTGTTTCAGATTTTCAGATTCCGTAGTATTTTGCCTTTATGCAGTTAGAACACAGCAGTAGATAGCTTCCTAATTCTTCAAATCAAAACGCATCACTTCACACTTGGCAAAAATCATTTTCCATTTTCAACCTTATTAATATTTCCTTGTATTTTGTTGTTCTTTCTCACAACTATAATTCCAATTTGTGACATCTCAAATTTTGATCTCACTCCCGATTCCTGAGCATGAATCATTAAATGAACAGCAGTTATCCAAGCTCTTGATCTCTGTGGAAGGCTACTTCTGATCTTCATCCAGTCAGACTAATCACCTCAAATCCTCAATGTTCTGTTATCTGTTTGTAACCTTCATGCTATCCAGTTTGTAATGTATTTCTGACTGTATCAGTACTAACTTTAATCATGAACCCTTTGGAAAGTTCATGTAGATCACATATATTGCACTGTCCTTGTCTAGTCTTTCTGTCACTTCTACAAAGAATTTTTAACAAGCTTCTTATCCATGACATGAATGGTATTCTCTTTTGAAGTCCACGCTAACAATTGTTTATTATGTTCGCGATTGTCTGATTTCTTAATTTGGAAGTTTGATTGAAGATGACTGTATTTTCCTTCCCACCACCATTAAGATAGCCTGTCTATAATTCCCTATCTGTGGATCCTTTTTCCATCTTGCTTTGTGAAGAAAGGAATAAAGTTAGCTGTCTACCAGTCCTCTGACATCCTTTTTTGAATTTATCTTTTTATACTTGTTGGACTTCTCTCTCCTTCAGTGCTCTTTCGGCTACGCCTTCTGGGTTGGCAACCTTTCACAAGAACCAGCAATGTTAGAAATGTCATTGTTTTTAAGCGAAGAATGAGCCTGAGAAAGAAGGGATGAGAGGCAAGATCTATGATGTGTGGAGGGTGGCATTCAGGACATTACAAAAGGAGGAGGGTAAATTCCTAGTTATATTTTTCTCCTCCTTCACTATAAAATTTATGGACTGTAATGAGAATCCAAATATATCATATCTACTGCCTTTATAAACATCGACAAGATGGCGTGCAACTTTATCTGATTTAATTCCAAACCTACCAGCTTTTATTCTTTTGTCTGTCCCAGTGAGTTGAAAATTATAAATAGCTGCAGGGGTAGTCTGTTAGAACTTGCCTTTGGAAAATGAAAAGGAAGCGGTGGGTCTAATGTGCTGTTGCGTGACATGTCAGTTTGTTCAACTGTCTCACAACCCTGATTCACTACATTTCCCTAACGGGCTATGTTTTCAAGCCAATTGCTATTGATCTAGCAACACTATTCAACTGGAACAGTTCATGGAAAGTAGTGTAAGTGTGCAAATGTCTGTCGTCATCCATTAGCATTTGTAGGACTTGAGTCCTTCCAGCTGTGAAACAGATTTTGTCACATCTCTCGTAACATTAAATCAGATTTAAATTCGTAATGCTGACTGCAATAAAGTAACCATTAAATGGGTCTTCCATCATCTTAGAATTAGCTTTATTGTCACATGTACTCATATGAGTACAGTGAAAAGTTTACAAGTCACCACTTACAATGCCATTTTAGGGACATAAGTACAGATTCTTAAGTACTCCCTCGAGCAATTCATTTTCTCCAGCAACAGGTGGCAATAGTGACCAGGATCCAGCTGGAAAAATAACAATCTGAACAATACATGTTATTATTAAAGCATAAACTATTCAACAAACTGAGGTGATTAAGAAATGTGTATAAGTTGTTTATCTCCTTACCCATTGACATGCAATTTAGATTCCTGTCATTCTTACAAACTTATTGGATTCCTACATTAGTTTCCTATTAAAGCTTACCACAGTAGTTAATTAAGTATTGTAATCCTCATGAGAGAACCATAAACTGAAATAACCCATATTATCAAATGACGTACAGATGAATAAATTACCAAGATAGTGTCCTTTTTTTTGTCTTACTTTAATACAAATTTGGACGCTGCTAGTTACATGAATTAACAGGCAAATAATGCTTCAAAGTTAAAATGTAAATTTCATTTTACAAAGTCAATACCATGAGGATGTGTCTTAAACAACACTAAGTATTTACAACACTCATACATATGTAACATAAAGTAACTACATAGTTTCACTATGTGTTCTTTATTCATGTAGGTCAGCATTCCTATTGAAAAACAGCTTTCACCTTTTGAGTTTTTCAAGTAGTTATCATCCGTAATTGTTTTAAAACGTTCTCCTTTCAGTTCATGACAGTCCTGATGTAACTTTCCAGACTTGCTTTTCTACCAACAAACCCATAACATCACAATTCACCATTTCCCTGATTCTGAGAAAATCGGTGTTTGCCAGATAGACAGAACATTTTAGATTTTAGACAGCTCACTTGTTGCTTCCAAGAGCTTCAGTCCCATTTACTGCTAAATATAAAATCTGACTTCTTTATGAAAGGGAGTTGCTTCTGCACCACACAAGAAATCTGTGTTCCTCTTTCTGTGTCTGTCTGCTTTCTCTTTGCATCTGAATATGTCCATTTAATGTCTTCACTGCCCAGCTCATCTGCTTTTCGCCTTTCTCTATGTCTGTAGGTCTCCTTGTGTGCCAACTACACTTTTTTTAAAAACATCCTTACTGTTAATACTGCTTCCAGGTTGCCAGATCATATGGACTAGTTTGTTAATTACCCAAGAAAATTACAAATGAACTCAACACAGTCGAAACAAATGTGAATATTGCTAAAGAAGACATATATTGTCAAAGCATTTCATCTCGCACTCGTTAGGACAATTTGCAAAAATTTAAATGTAAAGGATCAATGAGAGTGGGAACTGACTACAGAACTCTGATTGGAGGAACAGTCAACAAGGGAAGAGATGAAACTGTTTCTCTGATCTTAGATTCTGTTCCCCAACACTGACTGCTTCAGCTCCTCCAATCACAGTCTCCCTCTCTTCTGCTGTTGCTGTTCTTCTATAGATGGAATCATTGATTGGAGGAGCAGCAAGGATGGGACGGAAGGAATCTAAGATTGGAGGAGCTGGACTTGTTTATCTGGCCTGTCTTGTGGCCACCATGTAACACAATCATTCAACGTCTTCCTAATGGCTGAGACAGAGTCTGAAAATGAAAGAAGAGGAGTCTTTGCAGTAACCGGGCCAAATCAGGAGATGTTTGATCGATACTCTTCTCTGTAGCAATCCCAAAATCTATACCTGGCTGCCCTTTCATGTCAGACTGGATATGGCACTGACTGCCCTCATCTTAAACTCAGTCATGGAAGAAGCTGTGCATCTGGCCCATTGGAATCTGGATCCGGGTCCATTGGGACCTTGACTCTGGACTATTGGAACTTGAACCTGCCCTAAGTTGCGAACTCCCAAGCAGTGTAGATTCAAATGGAGCCCACTGGAGGCAACAGCAGCTGCAATCAGGAGCCAATCAGGCAAGATGGTAAAATTGCACATGGGAGGGAGGGAGGCCTTTTGTGTCCACATTCATGAGTCTCAGCTGTGAAAAAGCCTGCCCTTTGGCTTAGGCCTCCTTTCAATTCTAGGGTCATAAAGCCCTTAAACAATATCACTCGCCAAGCTTTTTAAGCATTAAAATTTATATTCATTCTCTAAAAGATTACCTAGATTACGTTTCACAGCATTTGCTGTACATATTTTCTGTGTAACTCTCACACCTCCCCCAAGTCTTTGACTGTGTAATCTGTGCTGGTAAGTGAGTCAGAAAAGGTATAGGAGCAGTTGAGATTAAGTTGGTGTCTTTCATTTTTCTCTGCTGGCTTCATTTAGAGCAGCAGTGCTTGCTTAGATGTTATATATATCGGGAAGTTGGGTTGTTTATTCTTCTCAGTCATTAGCATCTGGATCAGGTGGATGTGTTAATTCTCCAAGAAAAAAAATGAGGGATAATTGTTTCCTATAAAAAGTAACTTGTTGCATTGAACTGGTTCTTCAAGATTCAGTTCCAAGGCATGAATATACAGGTTGGATTAGAAACATTTGGCTTTGATGCTTGGTGAGTTCTTTCAATTGGAGCACAACTTTGAGAATTTACTTTTTTTTCAGCAATTAATACATTGTTGGTGGAATGCTGGTTGGTTTCGTTGTCACTGGTGTGATAAGACACAATAACATTAGAATATTTAGGATTTTGCATCAATGTTGTCATGTCTGTCTCTTCTGCTTAAATGCTCGACTGTGTTTTAAATAGTCATGCTGTCGGTGGAATGCTCTCCACTAAATGGAATTTTTATTTTATGATGCTTCTTGAGCAAATTTCCAGACTCTCTATCTGCTGCTATTTGGATTGCTTATTCTAGGGTTAGATCCTCCTTTAATTGAAAAAGTTCAGTAACTGATTTTTCGAATATATCACAATTCCAACAGGAATGAACTCTTCTAAGTTTCCACAGTTGCATGATTCAGATGGTGAATGCAGGTCATTAGTAAGGCTATTTACAGGCGCTCCTGGGAGTTGGTATCTGTTGGTGAAGTGTGATCTCATCAGCATCCTGTTTGTTCTTGAAATGAAATAATTATCAAAAGCTGGTAGGAGTTGACAATGTCTTTTTTCTTATCAATCTGTTCTCTGTGTAGCACATTATCTGATGTTCCACCAGAGAGAGGCATATACATCTATTCAACATTTGATTTGGTGCCCAATCTCAAATTGTATGACAATTTAGTACACGCTCCAGAATTTCTTCGTGAATGTCTCCACCTGTTTCTGGCTTTTCTCCTTAAAGTGGTCTGTTAAGATCTAGGTCTTTACCAGGCTTTTTGGTCAGCTATATATTAAATGCTTGTCAATGTAGTATTCAAAGCATCTGGAATGCTTCACTACGTTAAAACTAACACATAAATGCAAACTGTTGTTTAAACTGGGCAGTTGCTCTAGTGCCATTCACACTGTCAGATTTTGCAAATTGCCAATCATAGCGTTTTAAGTGTTCTATTTATCTGTGGCAGAAATAACACCTTCCACATTCATCACTGTGATGTTATATAAGTGAAGTGCACATGAACACTGATGGGTTTTTTAAAAATCTGTTCGTATTCTCATACTTTCTCTTTGGATTTTACTAAAAGCAATGGAGACTGTAATACAAACACGCTGAGCTACCTACACTTGACTGGAGACAATAGGAAAATGGGGAATAGCTGCAGTCACAGCTTACAAATCGACAGCCTGATTTTTTTTTAATCAGCCTTCCAATAAAGAAGCTTAAAAAGCTGCTTATCACGGTTGTGCCAGTACCATGAAAGACAACATTAAATATTTATAGCAGACAGTTGACTGATCATTAGATCGTAGGTAAAAGCAATGACTGCAGATGCTGGAAACCAGATTCTGGATTAGTGGTGCTGGAAGAGCACAGCAGTTCAGGCAGCATCCGACCATCCAGTTTGACAAGAATGAAACCACATTAATGTGGCAAATAAGAGTCGAACAGTGATTCTTTGTTCGAGATAACAATCAGGGCAGTCATTGAGTTATAATTCAATTTTATTTTTAATATTTGGTTGCTAGATCATTCAGGAAGGCAGAAGTAATTTGTTTTTGTTTCTTCTTGATATACAGCGTGATTATGCTAATATGTGAAGCATTCATTATGCCCCATTCTACTTTCACACCATGGATAGCAGCAAATTGTCACTCATTAGAAGGGTCAGTCCTGGTCATTCCATACAAAGGGTAAAACAGGTTTGCAGGAACAAAGCAGAGGGGACTGCATTAGCGGGTGGCCTGAGTATAAGTTAGTCTTCTGCCCAGTGCAGTGCAGGGTGATCTCAGGTTAATGATCGGCTTTGCACCTTAGTTGGGTTCATCTTTACTCAGTTGAAACTCTAGTTTTGAAGAGTACAATGCAGGTTATCCTGCGTTTGTGCTGCCAAAGAAACGTCAGAGATTCATTGTCCACCATTAACAATAACAAACAGAAATCAGGTGCAGCAAAGTCATGGCCTCCCAGTGAGTTCAGCTGGCTGGCATTTACTCAAAAAAACTCCAAAATTGTACATTTGTGACCGTTGTAAGCAGGATAACTGAATAACTACTATCTATTTAAACTAGTAACACTATTGAAGACATTTATTACCTATTTAGTCCACATGGGGCCAGACCCTCTGTTCAGTTTTGAATCATGTAGTTCTCCATCATGATGTTCAGATTGTACCTACCCCAGTCATAGAATTATAGACTCCATACAGTGTGGAAGTAGGGCATTTGGCCGATCGAGTCCACCACCAGCCCACTAAAGAGCATCCCACCCAGACCCACCCCCTATCCCTGTAATGCTGCATTTTCCAGGGCTAATCCACCTACCCTGCACATTCCTGGATACCATGGGGCAGTTTAGCATGGCTGATCCACCTAACCTGCACATTTTCAGACTATGGGAGGAAACCAGAACACCCGAAGGAAACCCACACAGACACGGGGAGAACATGCAGGCTCCACACAGATAATTGACTGAAGGTGGAATTGAACCCGTCTCTTTCGCACTGTGAGGCAGCAATGCTAACCACTGAGCCACCATGTCACCCAATCCTGAAGACTTTTTCCCAGTAATTGACCTGTTGGCATTTTCTAACTATTTCTTTCAGGGTATTAAGTACATGTATTTCTAGCTCAATATGTTTCCCATCCCATGACCTATTTTACTGGATTAAATGATTTCAATAAAACATGACATTTCACTGAACTACATTCTCAAAACTTTACTGAGAAGCTGAAAGGAAATGAAACTCAGTCACTGTCTTCAGTGCTCTGAAAATTAAAGGTAACCCTGCCTGACTTTCTATCAGAAAATCAAAGTAATTTGTCAAAATGTGGCTTATTTTGCATTTGTTTCTAAATGTAGGTGTTACCCTCATAGTTCTTTATTTTAAAGCACATTTTTAGTCCCTCAATTTGTTTGTTATTTTCAAGAACATGGTTTCATCTTTCAAATATGTCAATACATAGCATCTTTGGCTGAACCATTGTGTGAAGCTGCCCTCTGCTGGACATTCTCAAGGTGTTCCTGAAAGTAGTTTTGTTTTTACATTTTCATATCACTGGCAAGGCTGGTATTTATTACCAATTCTAATTGCCCTTGGGTGATGTGGGCATGCTCGTTGAACACCCTGTGTTTTCTTCTCTTCATGTTTGATTTGACAGGGTGGCTTTCTTGACCATGTCAAAGTCAATTGTGTCAGTGTAAAATTGAAGGCACTTTAGGCAGAGTCTACCTTGGACAGTCACAAAACAATTGGTAATAGAGAGTTGTTTTTTTTAATTCATTTGTAGAATGTGGGCGAGGTTGGTTGGCCAACATTTATTGCCCATCCCTAGTTGTCCCTGAGAAAGCGGTGGCGAAATGTCGTCTTGAACTGCTTCAGACTATAGTGGTCATGGTCCATGTCGGTAAAAGACAAAGATAAAATTAGGGCAGAGGTTCTGCTAAGGCACTATGAACAGCTAGGTGTTAAATTAGAAAGCAGAACCAAAAACATGATGATTTCTGAATTACTACCTGAGCCACAAGCTAATTGGTATAGGGTGTATAAGAATAAGTAGATAAATGCATGGTTCAAAGATTGGTGTGGGAGAAGTTGGTTTCAATTCATGGGACATTTCTTCCGCAGTAGCGGTGTCAGGGACCTGTTCAGATGGTCCTAGCAAATCGCATAACTAGGGCTGTAGACAGGGCTTTCAACTAAATTGGCTGGGGAGGGGGGGGGGGGGGGGGCGGGCCTCAGTTATAGGGGAAATTAGAAAACCCGAATTAAAGGAGGAGGTAAGAGTGTAGAACTCAGGAGAGGTTATTAAAATCTCCAGCACATACGCAAATGGGCGTAGAGTGTATGGAAAGGGTTAGCAATCAAACTTCAAGCTCACTGGGCAAACTAATAACAATGAGAAGAGGGGCAGTTAATACAGGATTGAAGGTGTTATATCTGAATGCATGCAGTATAAGGAATGAAGTAAATGGGTTTGTGGTGCAGATCATAATTGGCAGGTATGATGTGGTGGGTATCATGGAGACAAGGCTGCAAGGGGATCAGGATTGGGAGCTGAATATTCAAGGATATACATCCTATCGAAAAGATAGGCAGCAGGGGTGGGGTTGTCTTATTGGTAAGAAAAAGTTTAAATTAATAGTAAGAAATGATGTAGGGTCAGACAGTGTAGAATCTGTGTGGGCAGAATTGAGGAACTGCAGAGGATTAAAAAAAATCTATAGTTGGGGTTATGTACAGGCCTCCAAATAGTAGTCAGAAGCTGGGGCGCAAGATACAACAGGAGATCGAAAAGATGTGTAGGAAAGACAAAGTTACAGTGATCCAAGAGGGATTTTAATATGCAGGTGAACTGGGAAAAATCAGGTTGGTAGTGATTTGCAAAAATAGGAATTTGTGAAATGTCTATGCAATGGTTTTTTGGAGCACCTTGTGATGGGGCCCACTAGCTGACAGGCAGTACTGGACTTAGTGTTGTGCAATGAGGCGGACTTGATAAGGGAGCTTACAGTGGAGGAATCCTTAGGACGCAGTGATCATAATATGATTGAATTCATTGTATAATTTGAGAGGGAGAAGATAGAATCGGAGGTAATGGTATTACAGCTGAACAAAGGAAATTACAGAGGCATGAGAGAGGAGCCTAGGAGGAAAGACAGAGGAACAGCAAAGGCAGAAGTTTCTGGGAGTAATTCAAGAGACACAGCAGAGTTTCATCCCGAGGACAAAGGAGCATGTTACAGAGAGGATGAGACAACCGTGGCTGACCAGGGAAGTCAGAAATAGCATAAATGCAAAAGAGAAAGCATATAATGTGGCAAAGGGCAATGGGAAACCAGAGGAATGGGAAGCTTACAAAGACCAACAGAAGGCAACAAAAAAGAAATAAGGAGGGAGAAGGTAAGATAAGCTCACCAGTAAAATAAAGGAAGACTGTAAGAGTTTCTTTAGATATGTAAAGGGCAAAAGAGAGGCAGAAGTGGACATTGGACTGCTGGAAAATGATGCTGGAGAGACAGTAGTGTGGAACAAAGAAATGGCTGAGGAACTGAATAATTACTTTGCATCAATCTTCATGGTGGAAGGCACAAGTAATATCCCAAAAATTCAAGAGTGTGAGGGGGCGGAGCTGAGTGTGGAGAAGGAGAAAGTATTAGAAAAACTGAATGGCCTGAAGGTGGATAAATCACCTGGACCAGATAGACTACAGCCAAAGTTCTGAAGAAGATAATTGAAGAGATACCAGAGACGTTAGTGATCTTTCAGGAATCGCTAGAATCAGGGAAGGTCCCAGAGGACCAGAAAATCGCTAATGTGACACCCCGTTTAAAAAGGGAGTAAGGCAAAATATGTAAATTACAGACGCATTAGCCTTACCTTAGTTGTAGGCAAGATCCTGGAATCCATTGTGAAGGATGAGATTTCTGAATATTTGAAAGTGTACGGTAAAATAGGGCAATTTTTACTCTGTTTCAACAAGAGGAGGTCATGCCTGATAAATCTGCTAGACTTTTTTTGAGGAAGTAGCAAGCAGGTTAGACCAAGGAGAGCCAATGGATGTTATCTACCCAGACTTCAAGAAGGTGCCGCACAAGAGGCTATAGAGTAAGATAGGGGGCATGGTCTCAAAGCATGATACAAACGTAGATAGATGCTTGACTATCTGGCAGAAAGCAGAGACCGAAGATAAAAGGGTCCTTCTCAGGATGATAGAGTGGAACAAGTGGTATTCCGCAAGGCTCAATATTGGAACGACATCTTTTCACTTTGTACATTAACTATCGAGATGAAGAAACTGAGGGCATTCTGGTGAAGTTTGTAGATGATACAAAGATAGGTAGAGGGACAGGTAGCATTGAAGAGGCGGGGAGCCTGCAGAAGGATTTGGACAGGTTAGGAGCGTGGGCAAAAAAGTAACAGATGGAGTACAACGTGGGAGAGTGTGAGATCATGCACTTTGGGAGGAAGAATAGAGGCATGGATTATTTTCTAAGTCGGGAGAAAATTCAGAGTCTGAGGTGCAAAGAGACTTGGGAGTTCTAGTCCAGGATTCTCTCCAAGTAAACTTGCAGGTTGAGTCAGTAGTTAGGTCGGCAAATGCAGTGTTGGCCTTTATTTTGAGAGGATTTGAATACAAAAGCAGGGATTACTCTGAAGCTCTATAAAGCTCTGGTCAGACCACATTTGGAGTATTGTGTGCAGTTTTGGGCCCCATATCTCAGAAAGGATATCTTGGTCCTGTGGCGTGTTCAGAGGAGGTTCATGAGAATGAACCCAAGAATGGAAAACTTAAGATATGAGGAACATTTGAGGATTCTGGGTTTATACGAGATGGAGTTTACAAGTATGAGAGGGGGATCTAATTGAAACATACAGAATACTGAATGGCCTGGACAGAGTAGATGTTAGGAAGATGTTTCCATTAGTAGGAAAGAGGCCATAGCCTCAGAGTAAAAGGAAGACCTTTTAGAATGGATATAAGGAGAAACTTCTTCAACCAGAGTATGGTGAATCTATGGAATTCATCGCCACAGAAAGCTGTGGAGGCCAGGTCATTGAGTATATTTACGACTGAGATAGGTTCATAAGGATCAAGGGTTGTGGGGAAAAAGTGGGAGAATGGGTTTAAGAAACTTATCAGCCATGATTGAATGGCAGAGTAGACTCAATGGGCTGAATGGCCTAATTTCTGTTCGTATGTCTTATGGTTCTACATGTTGTAAGTTGACCCACAATACCCTGAGGGTGGGATTTCCACAATTTTGGCCCAGTGACAAAACTGGTGGAACAGCAAGAGATGTCCAAGTCAGGATGGTGTGTGCTTTGGAGGGGAACTTGCGGATTGTGGTGTTCCCATGTAGCTGCTGTCCTTGTCCTTCTCGATGGAAGTGATTATTAGTTTGGAAGGTGTTGCCTGAGAATGTTCGGTGAATTTCTGCAATGCATCTTGTAGATGATACGCATTACTGCTACTGAGCATAGGTGGTGAAGGCACTGGATGTTTGTGGTGCCAGTCAAGCAGTTTGCTTTGTCCTGGATGATGTCAAGCTTCATGAAGATCGTTGGAGCTTCACTTTTCCAGACAAGCGGGAAGTATTCCTTTTGCACTTCTGACTTGTGCTTTGTAGATGATGGACAGGTTTTGGGGAGTCAGGAGGTGACTAATTCACCACAATCTCCCTAGCCTCTGACCTGCTCTTGTAGTCACTGTGTTTATGTGGTGAGTCCAGTTGAGTTTCTGGTCAATGGTAACTCCAAGAATTTTGATAATAGGGGCATTCAGCAATGGTAACACCATTGAATTTCAAGCGGCAGTAGTTAGCTTCCCTCTTGTGGGAGATGGTCATTGCTGTTCGTCAGGAGAAAGTGAGGACTGCAGCTGCTGGAGATCAGAGTCAAGAGTGTGGTGCTGGAAAAGCACAGACCAAGTCTTGTCCAGATCTTGCTGCATTTGAATATGGATTGCTTCAGTATCTGAGGATATGCTAATAGAGTTGAACATTGTGTAATCATTGGCAAACATCCCCACTTCTGACTTCATGATGGAGGGAAGATCATTAATGAACTAGCTGAAGACAATTGGGCCCAGGGACACTGCAGGGCTCCTTGATGCCCCACACAGTTGAATGCGACACTGATGTCAAGGGCTGTCACTCTCACCTTACCTCTGAAATTCAGCTCTTTTGCCTATGTTTGCACCAAGGGTGTAATGAGGTCAGGAGCTGAATGGCACTAGCTGAACCCAAACTGAATGTCACTGAGCAGATGCAGTTTGATTTCACTGTTGGTGACAGCTTCCATAACTTTCCTGGTGATCGAGGGTAACCTGATGGAGCAGTGATTGTCTAGATTGGATTTGTCCTGCTCTTACGTATAGGACATACCTGGGCAATTTGCCGCATGGTCGGGCAGATACCAGTGTTATAACTGTGCTGGAACAGTTTGGCTAGACAGGAATCGCAAATTCTGGAGCACAAGTCTTTGGTATTATTGTCAGGTTGTTGTCAGGGCCCATATCCTTTGCAGTATCCAGTTCCTCCAATCGTTTCTTGATATGAGGTGGAGCAAATCAAATTAGCTGAAGACTGATATCTGTGATGCTAGGGACCACTGGAGGAGGCTGAGGTGGATCATCCACTTGGTACTTCTGGTTGAAGATTGCTGCAAATGTTTCAGTCCTATCTTTTACACTGATTTGTTGGACTGTTCCATCATTGAGAATGAGGGTATTTACGGAGCTTCCTGCTCTGGTTTGTTCATCTACCACCATTCACAACTGGATTTGGCAGGATTGCAGAGCTTATATCTGATCCACCAGTTGTGGTATCACTTAGCTCTGTCTATCACTTGCTACTTATTTTGTTTGGCATACCAGTAGTCCTGTTTGGTAGCTCTACCAGGTTGACACTTCATTTTTAGGTATGTTATTAAACTGGAAAGAGTGCAGAAGAAATTTACAAGGATGTTGCCTGGGACAAGCTAGGACTTTTTTCTTCAGAGCGTAGGAGACTGAGGGGGAACCTTATAGAGGTGTATCATGAGAGGCACAGATAGGGTGAATGCGCTCAGTCTTTTTCCCTGGGTTGGGGAATCGAGGGCTGGAGGGCATTAGTTTAAAGTTATAGGAAAAAGAATAAAAGGGAACCTGAGGGCAGTTTTTTTTACAGAGTTTGTTATGCATATGGAAGGAGCTGCAAGTGGAAGTGGTTGAGTTGGGTACATTAACAACATTTAAAAGGCATTTGGACAAATACATGGATAGGAAAGGATTGGAATGATATGGGCCAAGTGCAGGGAAATGGGGTTAGTGTGGATGGACATTTTGGTCAGCATGGACCGGTTTGGGCCAAAGGGTCTGTCTCTGTGCTGTAGGACTCTATGACTCTATAATTCTATTAAGTCCTGTTCAATGCATAAATGAAAACCTCATTTTTTTTTAATTGAGGGCTTATTTCAAGAAGAGAGCATGGTTTTTTCAAATGTGAGTGTTATGATGTAGCACAGGACATTAGTATGGGTCATCCTTAATACCATTGCAAGTATTCTTTAGTTTGTTACATAAGCAGAGACATTAGCAGTACAGAATTATAGTGTTCCAATTTGAGACCATTCAGCTCAACTAGGTTATGCTACTGTTCATACTCTACATAAACCTCCTCCTCATTACTACATCTCATTCTATATCCATGTTCTTCTGCTCCTGTTTCCTTGATCCATTTATGTAATTTTCCCTTAAATACTTCTCTAGTATCCACCATAATTGCCCATTGAAATAGTGAAAGCCACACTAACTATTCTCCAGTTCAACACATTTCTCTTGTCGATTTCACTGAATTTTATCAAAACCACACTAAATTTGTGACCAAATGCAAAATATTGCATGTGCTGGAAATCTGATGGTGAAACAGGAAAGCTTGGAATTAGATCTGGCAGCATCTTGGAAAGAGAAAGGGTGCGTGTATCAGTTATGCTCGAGCCTGTGGTCAGCTGGTTTCCACATGAGTGCATTTGCTGGGCAGAGTCCGAGGTATTTCCTAGCTATTAACTTTATGAATCGAGTCACACTGAGCATAAGGAGAGCGTTTACATCTGACTTCCTTGCCAACTCTCTAATAGTCCATGCCATTTCCATTTCTGTTTGTCACTACTTAGCTATATTGAAAGATGATAACTCTCGCCCAGTAATTCTCCAGCCAGACTGATCTGCTAGGTGAGTGATAACCATCCTGGATATCCTTTTCAATTGGCTGAAACTCCTTGTGTTCTAAACTCTCTAATTCACAGCTTCAAATTCCACTCTTATGAATTCAGCTTCTGTTGAAGCTTATCTTAAAGTATCCAGGATTTTTTTCTTGCACAAGTAGTATGAGATAGGGCAGGACATAAAACTTGTTTTCAAAATTTGAAGTGCTTGAGCAGATAAAGTGAAATATTATTTCCAATAGTCGCTGTATAAGGACAAGGGAATGTAACTTCAGGATGAGCATGCGTCACTGTTAGTGCTTTTGTTGCCAAGACATAGGTCATCTTTTGGGTACTGTTTCAGAGCCTGGAGCACATAATCCAGGCTGACACCTCAGTGCAGCACTGAGAGATGGATTCACTGTAAAATGTGACATTTTTCAAATAAGATGTTAAACTGAGACCCTGTCTGCCCCTTTAAGTGGATAGCAATGACCCTTGACACTATTTGAAAAGGAGGGGAAATCTCCTTTATTTATCCTCGAGTAACTGTCAGCAAAACAGATTTACTCGTCATTTGTTTTACCCTGTTTGTGTGACCTTTGTTGCATTCATTTTGCATTTTTCAAAGTTATTTCATGGGATATGGGCAAGGTTCCCTGTAATTTATTTTCTGGCTGCATGGGCTTCTGAAGTCCTTGCACAAAGTGACTTCCAGATCTGAAGTCCATGCTGCAATGTGTGTGTAAGCATCAATCGGCATGTGCAGAACCTTGGAGTAGCTGTGTGTGTGCATGCAACAATGCAGCTTAGAGGAAACATTGAATATGGGCATCGGCCTGCGTTTGTTGCAAATTCCTAATTGTCCTCGAGAAGGTGGTTGTGAGCCGCCACATGAACTGCTGCAGTCTGTGTAGAGACAAAAGTGGTGTTAGGAGAGTTCCAGAATTTTGAGCTGGTGACAGTAAAGGAATAGTGTACAAATTCCAAGTCAGGATGATGAGTGACTTGAATTGGAACTTGCAGGTTGTAGTGTTACCATGTCCTTGTCCTTTTAGGTGGTAGACATGCTGGCTATGGAAGGTGTTGTCAGAGGAATCTTACAGTCCCATCTATAAGGTGTACATACTGCTGCCACTGTGCATGATGGTGCAGAGAATGAATGTTTAATATGGGGAATGGTTGCCAGTCAAGTGGGCTGCTTTGTCCTGGATGGTGTCAAGCTTCTTGATTGTTCATCTCACACCTTATGGACAATTAAGGCCACCTAGATTGTGGACAGGCTTTGTGGAATTTCATTCTCTAACCTTTTATAGCATAAATATTTGCATGGCTAGTCCAGTTCAGTTTCATGGTCAACGACTGTGATAGTGGGAGATTCAGCAAAGGTAATGTCAATGAATGTCATGGGGAGGTGATTAGATTCTCTTGTTTGAGATAGCCATTGCATTACTTGTGTGATGGGGATGTTACTTACAAATTTCCATATAGTGTCCATACTCTGCTGTACATGGACGTGGACTGCCTCCAGTTTCCAAGTAGTCTTGAATGGTGCTGAATATTACACATTACTAGTAAGTATCCTCACTTCCAAACTCTTGGAGAGAAGGTCATTGACGAAACAGCGGAAGATGGTTGACATAGAACACTACCCTGAGGAACTCCTGTTGAGATGTCCTGGAACTAAGATGACTGACCTCCAACAATTGCAACCATCTTTCTGTGTGCCATGTATCATTCCAATCAGCAGAGACCTTTTCTGCTGATTCCAGTTTTGCTAGGGTTTCTTGATGCCAGTGACCCTGGCAGAACCTCCATTGAGCACCAGTGAGCATGTTATTGCTGAGCAGCTCTGTAGATTCTCAATACGTCTGTCAACGTCACCTCCATTATTTTGCTAATAACCAATAGTAGACTGATGCGGTTGTAATTGCTTGGGTAAAATTTGTCCTGGATTTTGTGGATGTGGCATTTCTTGATATCACTGGAGTGAATGGCATTGACTGTCATCTGTGGTGCAAGGAACAGGTAGTGGAGGATGGATCATTCACTTGACAATCCGGGCTGAAGATTGTTACAAGTTCTTCAGATGTCTGTTTTTCACTGATGTGCTGGTTTATTCCGTTGTTGAGGATTGGACCTCCTCTTCCTGTGAGTTGTTCAATTGTTCACTACCATTAATGATTCTTGTCAGGACTACAAAACTTGTATCTAATATGTTGGTGGTGAGATTATTTAACTGTGTATCATAATTTGTTTACATTGTTTGGTGTACAAGTAGTCCCCTGTTGTAGCTTCACCAGTTTGACACCTCACATTCACATGCCTAGTGCTACTCTTCGCATGCCTTTTTCTGTCCTCAAAGCATTAACCTGATCTTCAGGATTGCCAGTCAAGTGACATTACCACTACACCACCACCATCTCCTGTATCTCCTACATTACAATTGTAACTACATTTCAGCAGACACTTCATTGGGTACAAGATGCTTTGAAATTCCTTCATGTGGTACAAGTTGTTCTTTAGTAATAGAAGTGAACGCTGAGATCAACTTTAAACAATGCAGTTTTTAAAATACAAAACATTGTAAAGTTTTGATACAAAAATATCAATATTTTAATTAAGTTTGATTTATTATTGTCACATGTACTGAGGCAAAGTGAAAAGTTCTGTTTTGCGTGCAGCACAAGTATATCATACCATACAAAGTGCGTTAGGATAATAGAACACAGCAAAGAGTACAATGTTATGGCTGCAGAGAAGGTGCACAGAGAGTGAGATCTACAATAAATTTACAATTTGAGACGTCCATTCAGAAGTCTGATAACAGCGGGTAAGAAGCTGTTCTTGAATGTATTCATATATATATATACACAAACATTTATATCTTCTGCCCGATGGAATAGGGTGGAAGAGAGTATAACTGGAGTGAGAGGGGTCTTTGATTATGTTGGTTGCTTTCCCAAGGCAGTTGCAAGTATAGATGTAGTGAATGGATGGAAGGCTGGTTTGAATGATAAACTGGGCTGTGTTCATGACTGTGTTTCTTGCAGTCTTGTGTTACGATATGGGATAGACCCCTCTGCTCATTTAAACTCGACACACAGAGAAGTTCACCTCATGCCGTAATCTGTTAAATTTCGAGAGGCAAAGAACTATCCCAGATTTCACTATATAAAGTAAAAATTAACAATTTTATTCTTAAGTCCAACAGAGAACATTAAAACAACTACTTACAACTCCTTTCTCTTAAACTGATCTTTCACCTCCCACTCTGCAATACTGGTCCAATAAATTTCCTCTTAAATTTATGGCAAATCAGTTTCAAAATCAGTTATCATCTTTGGATGTCGAACTTTCTCTGTAGATTTCTCTAGGTCAGTTTCAGTGTACTGCTGCACAAATTTCTTTTGGACAGGTACCTTTCAGAGAGCTATTCTGCTGGCAGTCTTTGTGCTTGCTTGGCTGCTCTTGGCAGTTCTCCCCCTAACTGTTCAAAATATCTGGTTTTATACCCCAAAACATCGGATCATTTCATTGGTTTGATGTCATCCCAAACAGTAAAATTCAAATTCGATTGGACTTTGGTATCTGGGTATTATTTAAACTGATTGGCCAAGTTTGGATTTGTTTTTGTTCCATGGCAACACCACTCCAGCTATTTGTTTCAACTAAATGTTGCATTTTTAAATTGTTCAGCACACTCAGTGCTTTCAGTCAGTCCTTGCTAGCTTCCTCTCTCTCTTAAAGGTACAGTACACACCTACACCTTCATAACACTTTGGCAGTTGCCAAACCACTTTGTGGTGCATCCAGATAGAATAAACTTTGAGTTATTTACAATTTTTTATACTTATTTTTGTCATTGAGACAGTTGTTTCTGCACATGTAAACTGCATTTATTGCATAGTCTCCACAAAATTGACTCTATGCATACCAAATAAATCCAATCTGTAAATGTGATGTAGTTTGGCATTGATTTTAGGGAAGACTAACAGGACACGTGATGCTGCTGACTCTACAGATGCATCACTCACAAAGCCCGTAACTGATGCATTTGCAAGAAGCAAAATCTCAAAGAAGCACCAGATAATCTGTGTCAGAGGTTTGTAACTTTTTTTAAGATACGTGACATGGTTTCAGTTAGAGCAATTACCCTCTGACAAAAAAAAAATTGAATCTCAGTTGTAACCTCAACGAGAATTTTCATGTCAGGTTCCTACATTGTACACACGATTTCAAGCAGCCTCATTATATTTCTTGTGATGCCAGTATATGTTAAGCAACATCATGATCAGGAACAGCATCTATAATTCATTGTCTGTACTGACACTGACAAACTGTCTCAGTCTCTCTCTCTCTCTCTCTCTCTCTTTTTTCCTTGGTGCCGCAGATCATCTTAACTTGTCAAACTACCCAAGTGTATTAATATGCATCTATTATTGGAAGTTTCTGTCCATATACTGCATTTAGCTCTGCCAATCTCTCTTATTTTATACCTTTCTTTCAGCTGCATTTGTGGATGGATTATTTATGAGGCCTTTTTCCACTTAAAAAATCAACTTACTACAAAATACCTATAGGCATTGAGTTATTTGTCTAATCCATGGGTTGAAAACCCAACCTTTCATGTCATTCATTTGCCATTGAGTTCCAATAAGCCCAAACCAATGCTTTATAAAAGGTCCGCATAACTTATTTTCTTTTCGTACTGTATGCATCTACTTATGAAACCCAAAAATCTATATGGTTTTATAATTGTTTTGTCAACTGGCTTTGCAAACTTCCATGATTAACATACATAGAGCTTGGAACAGTACAGCACAGTACTTTTGGCCCTCGATGTTGTGCCAACCTTTTATCCTACTCTAAGATGGGACACTCCATTTTACTATCATCCATGTGCCTATCGAAGAGTCACTTGAATGTCCCGAATGTATCTGACACTATCACCACTGTAGCAGTGCATTCCATTCACCCACCACTCTGTGTAAAGAACCTACCTCTGATATCTTCCCTAAACTTTCCTCCAATCACCTTAGCATTATGCCCCCTCATGATAGACATTTCTGCCATGGGAAAAAGTCTCTGGCTATCCACTCTATCTATGCCTGTCATCATCTTGTACACCTTTATCAAGTCTCATCCTTCTTCACTCCAATGAGAAAAGCCCTGGCTCCCTCAACCTTTCTTCATAAGACATGCCCTCCAGTCCTGGCAGCATCCTAGTAAATCTCCTCTGCACCCTCTCTAAAGCTTCCACATCCTTCCTAAAATGAGGTGACCAGAACTGAATATGAAATTCCAAGTGTGGTCTAACTAGGGCTTTACAGAGCTGCAGCATAACCTCGTGGCTCTTAAACTCAATCCCCCTGCTAATGAAAGCAAACACACCATATGCCGCCTTAACAACCCTATCAACTTGAGTGGCAACTTTCAGGGATCTATGGATGTGGACCCAACATCCATCAGTTCCTCCACACTGCCAAGAATCCTGCCTTTAACCCTGTAATCTGCATTCAAATTCCAAAGTGAATCACTTCATACTTTGTGGGCGGCACAGTGGCACAGTGGTTAGCACTGCTGCCTCACAGCGCCAGAGACCTGGGTTCAATTCCCGTCTCAGGCGACTGACTGTGTGGAGTTTGCACATTCTCCCCGTGTCTGCATGGGTTTCCTCCGGGTGCTCCGGTTTCCTCCCACAGTCCAAAGATGTGCAGGTCAGGTGAATTGGCCATGCTAAATTGCCCGTAGTGTTAGGTAAGGGGTAAATGTAGGGGTATGGATGGGTTGCGCTTCGGCGGGTCGGTGGGACTTGTTGGGCTGAAGGGCCTGTCTCCACACTGTAAGTAATCTAATACTTTCCAGGTTGAATTCCTTCTGCCACTTCTCAGCCCAGTTCTGCATCCTGTCAATGTCCTGTTGCAACCTACAACAGCCCTCCACACTATCTACAACTCCACCAACCTTCATGTCATCGGCAAACGTACTATCCCATCCTTCCATGATTACACTCCAGGACCCTGTGTTCCTACACCCCACTTTAGAATTGTACCCTTTACATTACCTCTCCATGTTCTTTCTAGCAAAATGCATCAATTTGTATTCCCTGCATTGAATTTCATGCAACATGTGACCACCCATTCTCCCAGCCTCTGTATGTCCTCTTTACATCTGTGAGTAGCCTCCTCTCTGTTCGTAACCATGGGTTTGTGGGATGCGCAGATTTGAAATTATACCCTACACACCTGAGTCTAGGTCGTGACTAACGAACAAGATAAATAGTTGTTATAATATAGGCACCTGGAGAACCACCCTGTGCACCTTTTCTAGAACAGCTCTGCCTTACCATATGGCTGAAAATAATAGTGTTGCTTTTGATTGTCTTTCAGAACAGAAACACGAAGACGCATTGGTTTTTCTCTACCTATGGATCGCCTGCTTGTTGATCAGCTCCTGTTATACTCTCACTTGGGATCTGAAGATGGACTGGGGTCTCTTTGACAAAAATGCTGGAGAGAATACTTTCCTGCGTGAAGAGATAGTTTACCCTCAGAAAGTAGGTGTTTGAGCAGCTTGACATACTGCCCTCTATCTTTACTGGGCTAAAAGATATTAATGGCAATGAAATGGGGGCCAACAATGTCACGGAACATGTTTTAAGCAGACTAATCTATGCATAGATCTTCCCAGTAAATTACAGCAATCCAAATTTTTTATAGTATATTCTTCCTGGGATGTATGCCTGTGCACAAGAAAGGGCTGTGGCTGTAGCTGTGATAACACTCTGCCAGTCAATAATAAGATGAGCGAGGAAGGGAAAAGTGGGGAACAAATCTGAAATTTAGGGCACTGTCTTCAGACAAACATTGCGCACCTTGTACATTAATACATATACTTTTCACAGCTACCATATGTATCTCCTTCCCTCATGTTTATTGTGCTTTAACTTGAAATCTGATGATTTCCAAAGCCTCCCATCCCACATGCCACCTGTAACATCACTCTTATTCTGTTGAACCCACATGCTATCACTGTACCACTTCCAGTAAGAAATGTCAACCACGTCAACCCAAAATCGAGAGTTGCAGGCAGAGGTCTCCTGATCTCCTTTTCAGCATCATGCCTTCTCATTACATACCTGGCGTGGAATTTGACTTGTAACTTTGGTGTCCAACCAATGGCCTGCATGTCCAGGCAATCCTGCTCCTACTGCTTGTTCTTGTTGATTATCATGTACCTGGAGGTTTGAAGAGAGCTCTGTTAATGAAGTTGTTTTATTAGAGAATACATCCCCAATCACCACGCTAGGATCTGTTGGAATCTGTAAGGTGAGCAAATTACTTCGAATTTTGCAAGAAAGAAAGAGGCCACTTGTCCCTTCTGGCCTATCCTGATGTTCATGGTTCAAGAGCTTCCACCATCTTTATACCAAACCACCTATTGACATTGTATTTTGTTCCTGCCCCCCTGAGGTACTTATCAAGCTGTTTAGTTGTATTTGTGCTATTTTTGTCAACATTCCCATGTGGTTGGGAGTAAATGGGAGCATGGATTTGTTCTGTGAACATAACTCTTCAGGCTCCTTAGTATGTAACTATGATGCCATTAATAAGAATCCCAGCTCACAGAATTATTACAGTGCAGAAGAAGTTTGGAAACTTCTACGTTTAAAGCAGTTATGTTCTCATAAAAATGAGACGTTCCATCCCAAGGCTGCTGTTCTGACTTTAAATCATTGCACCTACGAATAGGACAACTGTTTCCTGAATGCTGGCCAATGTGCATACCTGGAAACGTTTGATTCTTGTTGAAAGACTAGTTCCTGATTTTTTTTTTACTTTCTTTCCTGATACTGTTTTTTTTCTCGCCTCTGCAACTGACATGCTCCCACAACTTAGATTACTTAGTGTGGAAACAGGCCCTTCGGCCCAGCAAGTCCACACCGACCCGCCGAAGAGCAACCCACCCAGACTCATTCCCCTACGTTTACCCCTTCACCTAACACTATGGGCAATTTAGCATGGTCAATTCACCTAACCTGCACATCTTTGGACTGTGGGAAGAAACTGGAGCACCACGCAGACACGGGGAGAACGTGCAAACTCCACACAGACAGTTGCCTGAGGGGGGAATTGAACCTGGGTCTCTGGCACTATGAGGCAGCAGTGCTAACCACCATGCCACCCAGTGTACACCCTCTGAACCCATCCACAACAGCTTCTTGATGATCCGTTTTTCATTTTTCCCTACCCTGCCATTGAGAATTTAACCATTCTTTGCAGTGTCGTTCTCCACCACATTCACTGGGGTCAACTTGACAAATGTCTTTGATCAGGCGATGGTGTCTTCAGACTTGTTCTTGTTTCCCGTTATATCCTGAAAATATATTGAAGAGTTGATATTTCTGTTTTTATTCAGAGTTATTACTACTGTGCCATTATAGAGGATGTCATCTTGCGATTTGCTTGGACTGTGCAGATTTCCATTACCTCAATGAGTACATTTGCTTCAGCGGGAGATATCATTTCTACAGTGCTGGCCCCACTGGAGGTCTTCCGGTAATATCATTTAAAACCTTGTGTTGAATAAGTTGATGCTTAGTTAAGTGTAGGAGTGATGATTAGAGTGGTGCTGGAAAAGCACAGCAGGTCAGGCAGCATCCGAGGAGTTTCCAGCATCTGCAGTCCTTGTTTTTACCCTGTGGGAGTGATGGCCATGTAGCAATAACATTGGCTGAATGCCGTTTAGAATATTCTGATCCCCAGTCTACTTGCACTGTACCAGTAAAAAAAAAAAAGGTGCCAGGGAGAGGATATTTAGTGAGACTACAAAACCTTTCTAGTGCTTTTACTTCTCTTCCAACACATGGAATTTTTAAAAAATGAAACGCCTTTGAGACTCAATGAAGATAGAAAGTAAGGGTAGGGAGGTCAAGCTTGTGATGGACTGAGTTTGGAAGACCGATCCTCAAAAATGATCTGAGAATAGTCAGGGATGTGGCAGCAAAGTAAAAGATCCTGACTGAGGCTGTTAATTTCTTGAGTTTGTTTGTGATTGTTTTCTGCAGCAACATAGCCAAGAGCCAACAAGGGTGCAGGCTGAACTGGATTTAGTAATGACGAATGGGCCACGTTTATTTAATAGCCAAATTATGCATAAAGATCTATTTAATAGTGATCATAATGTAATCAGGTTCAATGTAATGTATGAGAGGAAGAAACACAAGACAACACTAAAGATTTCGGATTAAGTTAAGGCTTCACTGGAATGAGTCTGTTCACTGTAAACTGGGAAAATCTGTTCATGTTTAAAATGACAAAAGTTGATTGATGATGTTAAAATACAATAATCCCATGAAGAAACAATTTATACCCTACGTGATAAGAGACTTGCTTGTCAAAAACAACAGCATGGGTGACTAATGAGGTAAGAGACAATGTAAAACTAAAATTTAAAGCATACAAAAAAATCAAAAATAGCACAGATCCCGGTGTTAGGTTAAGTTGAAAAAGGCAGCAGAACATACAAACATATAAATTAGGAATCACATGGTTGTTCAACAGAACCAACAGTAAGACCTACAAAAACAGCATAAGAAAATGTACTTGCAAACAATATCAGAATCGCCACACAATTATTTTTGTGTTATGCTATGGAAAAGAAGGGTCAGGAACAATGTTAGCTGTTGAAAAAATATGATGGTAATCTCATCAATGAAATTAAGGGTATGGTGTACTTGCTGAATACTTTGTGTACCTACTGTGGAGGAAAATGCCAGCTGGTCATTCCATGGAAATTAATGTTGGAATAGTGATAGGTGCTCCCCATGATTAACATATGCAAAATAACAGAAATGATTAGATTAGATGACCTACAGTGGGGAAACAGACCATTTCGTCCAACAAGTCCACACCAACCCTCCGAAGAGTAACCCACCCAGACCCATTCCCCTCCCCTATATTTACCCCTGACTAATGCACCTAACACTATGGGCAATTTAGCATGACAATTCACCTAATCTGCACATCTTTAGATTGTGGGCGGAAGCCAGAGTACCCATGCAGACATGGGGAGAGTGTGCGAACTCCACACAGATAGCCCCCGAGGCTTGAATCGAACCTGGGTCCCTGACGCTGTGAGGCAACAGTGCTGACCACTGAGCCACCGTGCTGCCCTAAATGTAGAAATTAATGCCACTAGACAATGATAAATCCTCAGGACCAGATGATTTCCATCATCAGATTTTAAAGGAAATCAGTGAGAACATTGTAGATGATCTGACATTATAATCTTCCAAAGTTTTCTCCATTTGGCAACGTTCATTGAGGTTGGAAACTTTTTCATGTTACCAAACTGTTTATGAAAGGTAAGAGATAAAAATCAGAGTATTATAAACTAATTGGCCTTACATAATTAAGGAAGATAACAAGAGCTTTCAGCTTATTGGAGAGAGCCAACGTGGATTTTCGAGGAAATTTAATTTTATGAAGAGATGACGTAAGAAGTGAACAAGAAAGATCTGGATGTTTTATGAGTGCTTGATGTAGTTCCTCATTCGAGACTGTTAGCTAACATTGAAGGTCATGGAACTGAAGACACATTAATAACCAGGTTTGGAAATAGGATGACCATCAGGAGATAAGAGTAGGAACAATAGGCAGGCTAGGAAATTTGCAGAACGTGACTACTGGTGTTCGTGACCTGAAATATTCATTGTATTTGCTGATTAATTTAATTGATGGGGTGAAAACACATTCAAGGTTCTGATGACATAAAGGTAGGTGTCTTTGTTAACATTGTAGTTGGAAGCACTAAATTATAAAAAGATATTGATAGATTAAATGAAAGGGCAAAACTGTGGCAAATGGATTTGTGTGGGTAAATATGAAGTCATCCACTGCGAATCTAAAGCAAGAATTGAGTACTTTTTAAATGGTAAAAAGCTAGAATCAGTGAAATTCCAAAATTACTTGAGGAATATTAAACTTGGATCATTAAAATATTATGAATAGATGCTGAAATTGATCAAAAAGGCAATGAAATATCTAGAGAGCGAGAATACGAAGGGGTAAAGGTAGTGTTTCAGCTGTCGAAAGCCCTGTTAGAACACATCTTCAGTACTGTGAATATTCCTGTGCACAAGCAACTGGCCAAAAGATATATTTACCTTAGAAGACGTACAGCATAGATTGACTAGAATGATAGCTGGGTTAAATCACAGGACAAAATCCCTGGAAATAAGGCTACGGGTGATTTGATCATGATATTAAGGGGCCTGGGACATGGGCATCACTGACAATGTGAATATTTGTTGCCTGGCCCTAACTATAATTGTGTCATCTCACAGGGTAGTTTCTATGGGTGTAGAGTCAGGTGTCGGCCTGAGTGGGTAAGAATGGCAGTTTCCCTTCCTGAAAGAACATTAGTTTCATGGTCACATTTATTACTGAGACTAATTTTCAATTCCAGATTTTCATTCCACCAGCTGCCTTGGTGTGACTTGATAAGTCTGGGTCTCAGGGATACTAGTCCAATGACATTGCTACTACACCATTGTCTCCCAGATAGATAAAAGCTATTCCCACTGCTTGGGGAATCCAGGACTAGGAACATAGTCTCAAGCAATTTGAGCCAGGCTTTTCAAGAGTGAAATTATGAAACTGTTCTGTACGTGCAGAGTGGAATTTAAAAAATCTTTTGTACGAGCCCAGCTGATGTTTGATCGATTGTTAATTTTAAAACTGAGATTAATGGATTTTCGTTAACCAAGGATATAATGATAGAAATATGAACTTATGTTGTAAACCTCATTGAATGGCAGAACAGCCTCCAGGGATAAACTAGGTCCTATTCCTATAATCCTAGGTCAAATGAGACTGGATTCATGGGGTCTGTCAAAATTTGCATGCTAACCTATTTGGGATAGATTGTATGGGGTGGCTTTATAATTAGGCTGTTTTGTGGGTGAGGAAGCATCTGAAATCTGTTGATGAGAACAATGATGTTATTGAAGATGCAGTGTTTTAGGATATATGCATACAAATTAGAAGCCAGAGTGTAGGCTACTTGGCACTTTAAACCTGCTCTGCCATTCACAGAGATCATGACTGATCTGATTACTCTCCATTCTCACCTACTCTGATAACATTTCACCCTTTTGTTTATCAAGTATCTATCTACCATTACCTTAAAGGTATTTACATGTTTCCACCATCTTTTATGAAAACATGTCTCCTTCTCTCAGTCTGAAATGAGGGACTCTTATTTTAAAACACTGACTCTTAATTCTAGAGAGTTGGGAATTAACATTGGCTTTTGATGGGTTGGGAAGGAAATTTTTCCTGGAGTAGAAAGAGTATGTGAAGACAGTGAGAGTGTGTGACAAAGAAAAGAGGAATACCGTGATCAGTAATGGAGACCTTAGAGGCACAGGCAGGATGGGATGGGGAGCGCTAATCTTTCAGCATTATACTAAAATATTTTTCTTGTAAAAATATGTAACTACTTAGCTGGTCTCCCAACAATTCATCACTGCCAAAACTCATATTTAACAAAAAGTGCATTGACAATAGGATATGACTGTCAGCAAGCAAACAGTGTGTTAAAAGACATCTAGTGCCTGTTTAAACTCAGGATTGCACTGAGTGCTTGTACACAAGATTGGAAAAGTATAATTTTGGGAGTGTAAGAGGATTGTTGTATACCACAACTGTGCATTTCCCCTGTGTTGAATTATCACATTGTGGATAAAGCTAAGGAGCAGATTTTAAAGATTTAGAGGTATTCCAACTGACTAAGTATAGCTCAGCCCAAAGATTTGATCACTTTGCGATACCTTGCATATTCGGTTGTCATAAATACTGCTACCTGCTAACATTAAATTACATTTTGTTGTAGGCGGTTTGTGTGGAATTTTTTCCGACTAGAGAATGAACATCTGAACAACTGTGGTGAATTCCGTGCTGTACGTGATATCTCAGTGGCTCCCCTCAATGCTGACGACCAGACTGTCCTGGAGCAGATGATGGATCTTGAAGATGGAGTACGGAACCGGCAGAAAAACAGAGTGTGGAAACGCACTTATAGCATCTCTCTGCGTAAAACTCTGTAAGTATTTGCTCCTAGCCTGTGGGGCAACTGCAGCAGCAGGGGAGATCTGAAAAGAAACCAATAACACTTATGGAATACAGTAAACAGTGAATTGGCTTTCATTTATAGTATTATACCTTTTCACTGTTGTGAAGAAGGAGACATAGCAGCCAGGTTGCACACAGCACAATCCCACAAACAGTAAAGAAGTAATGACCAGATAAAGACCGAAAGAACTGCGGATGCTGTAAATCAGAAACAAAAACAGAAATTGCTAGAAATGTTCAGCAGTTCTGGCAGCATCTGTGGAGAGAAATCAGAGTGACCTTCCTCAGAACATTCAATAAGAACTGTTCAAACACAATTCACTTTTTTATTTTCTTCGAAGGACATGCCTGGTAGAGTTAGGCCTATGGTTTCTGGACTTGAGGTCCTGCATCTAATGTATGGCATCAACATAATTGTCACCTTATTGGTCTTGGTGCAGTCAGCATTGGTCAATTTAAATATGAAACTAGTGCCCTTCACCTGTTTCAAGACCCTTCTGCAGACTGGGTGAAGAATTTGTTGGAGAATGCACTGTGATAGCTGCTATTTGTTTACTAGTTATGACAGCTAAAACAGCTACTGACAAATAGGAGCAGAAGTATTTGTTTTAAATTTTCTCTATATGGACTGGGGAGGAGCAAAAATGCTCTTCATAGCACTGCTACTGACACATATTCGATCTTTCTGCAGCTTACTTCTCTGTCAGCTGGAGCTTAATATGCTTCCTGAATGCATTAAGAATCCTTGGCCTCTGTCCTGGCCATCTACCAATGAAAATAGTCTTTCACTATTTAGTCTTTATGAGGTAGCCAGGTTTCATTCAGGTGTAATTCTACTAAGCTATTGAAGCAGCATTCAGGAGATTTTTAGAAGCATAAGACATAAGAGCAGGTCTAAGCCTTGAGCTTGCTCTGCCATCTAAAATGATTATGGCTAATCTTTTACCTCAATTCCCTCTTCCTGTATTATTCCCATAATGCATAATTCCAATCGCATCCAAAAACCTATCTATCTTTGAACTTGAAAATAGTTAAAAAGCTTTCTAGTGTAGAGAATAGCAGTGATTCATAGCCCTTTGAAGAAATTTCCCTGTTTTCCTCATCTCAGTCCTAAATGACAGACCCCTTAATCAGAGAAAGTAACTCCTTACTTCTAGACTCTTCAGCCAGAGGAAATTTCTTCCCAATATCTGTTCTATCAAGCCCTTTAAAAATATTCTTCTTTAATAAGAGCACCTCATATTCTTCTTAATTCAGGGGTACTTAGGCCCATTTTATGATACTTTATGTACAGCAAACTATAGGATACAATTATATTTCAACTCACATGTTTGACACTACTGTGTGTTAGACTATGGCTGTTTGGTATCTAATCTCCACTTACCTGTTTTTGCTCCAAAATCCTAATGAGTACCCAAACATAATGAAGATATATCTGTCCTAGTTTGCTTTATTTTAATTGACTCCCAACATCTACAGCCTTCTGTGAGAGTTGCAAACTTTCACTAATTAGTGTGAAAAAGTACTTTGTGGTTTCGCTCCTGGATGGCCTGTCACGCATTTTAAGCTCGTGTTCCCTTCTTCTGGACTGCCCCACCAGGGAACGCGATTCTCTGAATGTGCACCTCATATTTTAGTTTCTGTCTCAACTGCATAGCCAAAGTGTGCATAACTTTACAGATGAGGAAGTGTTCTGTAGGACAAGGCGAAAAAGGGCAGCAGAGTTCAATTGACACATGGCAAAAGCCATGCCATGGCTGTAAGAACACTGGATTTCAGATCCGGAGATACAGAAGTCAAAAACTGAGAACTGAAATTGAATTTGATTTGATTTATTGTTGTCGCATGTACCAAGATACAGTGAAAAGTATTGTTTTTGTATGCTATTCAGGCAAATCATACATAAGTACATTGGGGTAATAGAACAGAATGCAGAATAGGTGTTACAGCTACAAAGAAAGTGCAGAGAAAGATCAAGCTGAGTATTTGGGAGGTCCGTTCATAAGTCTGATAATGTCAGAGAAGAAACTATTCTTGAATCTGTTGGTACCTGTTTTCAAATTTTTGTGGTGATGCATTCTCCTCTATTCTGAAAAGAAAAGTACAGAAATATTGAAAAAATGTGATAGCAATTTGCAAGGATAATAACAGAACTGAAAGGATAACATTGAAGAAAGACTCAACAGGTTGGGTCTGTATTTCTTCAGGAAGTGATTTGATAGATACCATAAAATTCTCAAGGCTTTTGATAGGATAGCTGTAGAGATGATGTTTCTCCACTGGTTAGGAGGTTTATAACTAAGGGCTAAAAGTCACTGATCTATCCAGTAGAGAATTCAAGATGAACCTATTTATCCAAACTGTAGTAGTTAGCATCCAGTTAGCATGAAGAACTCGTAACCATAAGGAGTAGCTGAGTCAAATAACATTACACATTTAAGGGGAAGCTAGCTAAGTACATGAGGGAGAACAGCATAGCAGAATATATATCTGACACAGATGTTGATGTGGAACATAAACATTTGTTGGGTTGAATGGCCCGTTTTTGCACAGTACATTCTGTGTAATTCTGTTGAGAGGGTTGAATGACAATGAAAACATTGTGTGACTGGGCAAACAATTTGATTGATTTCTGTTGATTTTTACATTGAGCTGTTTGTGTCCCACAGAGTGAGGCCCCGTGATGCAGCCGTGTTAATCGAAGACACAGATGATGAAGCATACACATGAAAGTCAGCACCGAACAGCCATTGTCCTTCACACGTTCCAGTTCTACCAGGCACTGAACACAATCTGCCACTCTGCGTGGCAACAGACTCAATTCCATTTATCCCCTTTGATTTACTACATTAATTTAAACTGATATTAAAAAAGCAGTATAAAGAACAATTTTACAAACAACAGCAAAACATATCCACAAGGATCAAATCAAACAGAACAGACTCTGTGCTGGAAAATACCAATTTTTTTTCATTTTGTCTTGTTATTTTTTTCCTTCTCTCTCAGGCTCAGTATAGCTAGGGCTGGTTTAAGCTGGTTTAAACTGGTTTATTCACTTCTTTCTGACCAGCTCATGGCCCTGGTTGCACTTGCAGGGAAAGTGCACTTAATTGTACTTCCTACGTGAAGTTATTGTGTTTAAAAATATATTCATTTTGATATGCATTTGTTCTGTTCCAATCGGAAATGTTCATATTATTTATGAAAGAAACTTGTGTCCTGTATATTGATGCAGAAGTTAGTGTCAATGTTCGTTGAACTTTTATTTTGTGTTTCAGTCAATGATTAGCTTTCTCTTGCAAGAAAGCAAAACCTCCTTATTAAGAGCACTTCAAAGCTTTCGAGGTGGTAGTTCCTGCAGAGCTGTCAAACACAGAAGTCCTGCATCCAACACAGACCACCAGGCTACATTCCACTGACACAGGTTACCATGACAGGCTGGTTTCTTTCAAAGTATACAGGTGCCACAAAGTCTTTGTATTTCTCATAACTCATATCTGCAGCCAGTAGCGTCAAAGTCTAGTGCAAAGAAATTATCTGTTGTCCATCGAAGAAACTTTACTGTTTACATATCCCAGAAACTGGTTGGGAGTTTCATAGGACATTCAGCAGGAATAATCTGTTCCTTTTTTTTTTGTTGACTAAAGTTTGAATGTCAAGTGATGGATTTCCTCAGCGCATCTATTCAGTGGGATTTCCATCTTGCTTTTCATTTCTTTGTACCCATTTCTATAAGCTGCCACCGTGTTCAATGCACCCCATCCACCGTAGTGTCTGGAATGTTGATTGGTGCAATGAAGATTTTCCTGGGAACGATGAGTTCAAGGAACTAATGATGCCAATGTTTCAGAAGCTGCCCTTCCTCTCCGTTCCCTTGAAATTGTGCACGCTGCGGTTTCTCCAGTAATGTAGGCTCATGGCAGTTTGAGTGTCACGTCACCTCACAGGTAGATGCTTCAGTGGAGCCACCTTAAGGTTCAGTTCAATCAGCCAACACCAAGGTCAGCAGAGAGATTTCAATGCAGTGGGTTGTTTTGAAGAGACATCCTTCTGTTACCTGTGCCAATGGCCTAGACTTCACTGATATTGCAAATCAGTGTGAAAGTTTGCAGTAGTGAATTTGGGGATTACTCATTGATCACCTTGTCATATTCTGAATTCATTCTGTCTACTTGATCTTAACAGGGATTTCTGTTTTTTTAATGTATTGATATCGCTAGATTGGGATATTCAGGACATGCCTTCTAATAATGATTCTCTTCTGACACAGCCTTAAGAGGGCTCCATTGTAACAAAGAACTCATGATCCTAGGCATGCACAAAGGAGGGCAGGGTAAGGACAGGCCTGGGCATGAATATTAAGTCCCTTTCTGTCTCCTGGCTGAGACTGATAAACAGAGGTTTACAATTTGTTGCAGATGCCAAATATTGGGGGAAGACTTCAGTGTAGAGAAGCTCTGAGTTTGGCTCGCTTGGATGCAGGACTGCCTTCCATAACAGAGTGTAGCTTAGCACAATCACTTGGTCCTGGAAGTTGAAGCAAATGTATGAGCCTTGGATATGATCAAAGTTTTTGGTAAATGATTCATTCATAGTTAAAATAATGGCAAAAAATCTTTCACTGGTACAAATTCACGATATTCACCCTTCATTTTATACAGAATTTCACATTCCTGTTGTCTTCTGTTAATAAAATGTACAGAAAATGGATGAGATTCGGTCATATTGCAATACCTGCTGAGGAAAAGGGATAATAAGAACATTAGATAGCTCAGCCAAATGTGAACTTCGCGGTGAATGTGGAAACTCAATTAACATGCTTTCGGCAGTTCCACAGTGCCAGCATTGGCAGCCTCCACTGCCCTTTTTATATTATGAGACCACTTCCAGTGAAAGTGTAAAAAAAACAATGGGGTGAGTTATAGTTATTGCTACATCTGACCTGTTTGGCTGAATCTGCCACCACACAACAATCATGTTTGTGAATCTGACCTCACTCGAATATTGGGCAAAGCTTCATAATTACTGAGCACCAGGGCAAGTGAGGGCTGAAAGTAGAATACAGAGTCACTTCCTGTCAGTGATGGGTTAGACCAAAGTTAGAAGGGATCCCTTACCTGAGTTTATTGTTGAGAAAGCTAGCCAGGGAAATAAATGGATTTGGCACTTGCATTATTTGTGAAGCTATGTTGGATAACCAGTGACAGAATTAATTCAACACAAGTGTACATTACTTGATTCCACTTTCTTATTCGGTAGCAGTTAGGGTTCAATCCAGTTTCATAGCCTAACTCTAAATTAAATCAAATCAAATCTAAATCAGAAGTAGAAAGGTGAACATTAAGTCCAGATTGCCAAATGTCTTTCAGGGGATATTTTCATATGTTCTCTTTGTAACTTTAATCTGGGATCACTTTTCTAAATGGAATTGTGACAGAGGTTGGATGGCTTTCACTCAAAAGTTCTGCACAGGCATTGGCTATTTTCTGTTCTGAATTGGGCTAGTGTTTGCTGAATATTTGACAGTCCCATGCAACTTCCCACCCCCAAGCGCAAATACAAGATAGCCAACCTAACCAGGCTCACTAGCTGAAAGAACACAGCTCTCTAGTTGGCATAAGTGTAATGCTGATGACGGAGAGCAGCAGATGAACTGTAGGTACTCAAACATGTGTTCCATCTCTTTACCTCCTTTATTGGTTCCTCATGGTGACAGGGCATGATTGGATTGAGGCATTGCCGTCATTGCTTGCTCTGCAAAGCCACCCAATACCTCCACTCATCCCCTTGCTTGTAGGAGAATTTCATTGTGATCTTTGAACAAGCAAATCGGGTGTAGGATGTCTCCCTTCTTTTGCAGTTAGTGTACAACACAGAAGGATGGCAGTACTTTGTATAATTGATGGGAAGGTGGCATGGGCTTGCTTGAAGCTACTGAATGCTCAGCCCACAACATAAAACTGGAGAACCCCAGAGGTTTTTTTTAAAAAACTTAAACAACGAGAATCAAATCCATGAGCAGTGAAGATTCCTGATCTTGGACACTGCAAAAGAATGTAATCTCCAGCCCATACTATTTAACCCTCTATAACTAATGATCAGTCCATTCTATAAAACTCTCCCCTTCTATAGAATGTTGATATATTCTATAAAACCCTTCTACAACCTACGTCTGGCCCATTCTAAAAACCTCCACTTCCTTTACAACTAATTGGTCCATTCTATAAAATTATACCCCTCTGTAACCAGTGACTGGTCTATTCTGTTTAAAAAAAAATTCACTCTCTAAAATCAATGGCTCGCCTATTTTATAAAACCCTCTACTTTCTGTAACTAGTGATTGATCCATTTTATAAAATAATCTCTCCCCTCTATAACTAGTGACTGGTACATTCTATAAAACCCTACCTTCTCTATAACCTGTGTCTGGCCCATTCTAAAACCCAACCCCTTCCACAAGCAGTGATTGACCCATTCCATGGAGCTTTGTCCCTCTATAACCGGGCTGATTCTAAAGAGGTCATAGATTTTTGCTAGTGTAATGTTTGAATAGGTCATTGTTTTGAGACTCTAGTATTTTGTTGGAAAATTTCTCCTGAGAGACCATAGGCTACTTCTAGGAGAAAGTGAGGACTGCAGATGCTGGAGATCAGAGCTGAAAATGTGTTGCTGGAAAAGCTCAGCAGGTCAGGCAGCATCCAAGGAGCAGAAGAATCGGCGTTTCCGGCATGAGCCCTTCAGGAATCCTGAAGAAGGGCTTATGCCCGAAACGTCGATTCTCCTGCTCCTTGGATGCTGCCTGACCTGCTGCGCTTTTCCAGCAACACATTTTCAACATAGGCTACTTCTCCCCAGCAGTCATCCCACAGTCCATATGTTATATTCCTGATCGACTGATAGAATGGTCATTTACTTCAGTACAGTCTAGATTTTTGCCACTTACTGGAAAGCCCTGTTCTCAATTGGGTTGTCATTTGCTGAAAATTTGACAGTTGCATTCTATACGCACTTCTCACCTTCTCACGAATGAAACCCAAGCAACGTTTGCAGCTCACGACCTGAAAAGAGCATCTCTTTAGATAGCATAAGTGTAATGCTGCAGGTGATAATGGAAGGCAGTAGGTGAGCTGTTCAAATTTGAGTGGGAATATTCTGGATATAGGGAGAAGCATGTGAAGTGACAGTGAGTGTGACCATTCTAGAATTATTCATAAAGATATGCAATTACTCAGAGGTATTTGACTGTGTATTGACTGCAGATGTCCTTGATTTTGCTCCTCTAACATGCCATTACTGCACACTAGAGGGAGGAAGTTTTGAGGCTGCAATATCGACACCAGAAGGTAGGTCTCTCCAATTAACAATCAAAAGTTGTCTAGTTTTTAAAAAAGAATTTTTTTTTTGTTCCCTAACTATTTTGCTGTCCACTGTTTACCCCAAACAATTGGGTAAGCCTTTACTCCTGAAAAGAAATAAAAAGCAAGAGCTTACCTTGGCCTGTGAGTGGTTCAGATTCAGCACCAGTCCCTGCTGAAAGGCATCTCTAACCCCACCTTAGGATGCAGGAGTCCACTGTTGCCATTGGAGAATTGCAGTAAAGCACAAAGGTGTCTGCAGTTCAGATCATTCCATCACACCCAGCAGAGTGGCAAATAACCTTGGGAATATGGAGACTTTGTCCCAAAAACTCAATGTTTTTTCTGTGCCCCATATAGTTAATCTAATAGCGAGTCTCACAATGTTATTGTTATCAGTTAGTTAAGTGCCCACCCATTTTATAACCTAGCCCAAAATGTAACTCCCTGAAAAGACAACGGGCAGTTGAGCTATTCTTTACCTAATATTGATTAAAAGAAAGTGTGTTATTGTGAAAGCAAAGACATGGGTTACAGATTTTGGGGACCCTGTGCATTCCTCCACTTGGTCCCAAGGGACACCTCTGTTAATCTTTTACAGGACATCAACAATGAGCATTTTCAAGCAGCTGCTGTTTGTCCAGGAGCAATTAAGTTAACTTATGTGGCTCTAAGCAATGCCGTTATGTGTGATCACAACTTCCTGTGCAGTCAACTTGTCAATTCATTTGCAGAGTAATTAACACATCCTTGGCACCAGTCTTGGGGGGAAAATTATCAGAATTATAGCCAATTTGAAAACTTAAATGGCAGAAAGCTCAGGGACCAGTCTGTGTTGAATAAAGCAGAATATTGCTTTATTCTGTGATGCAGTTTTCCAGTTTTTAATAATACTTAGTTTCAGAAAGTCTGCTGAGAAGGTTCTTCCTTCTCCCTTGTAAATCTTGTGCACCAGAACCATGTTCTCAGTGTTCAATTACTAATGCTGCTAAGCCAAGGTATGCAAGAGTCACCTCGAGAACTAATCCCTTGTGTCCCTCCAGACAAGTGCATGGGATCAATATGTGGCTTTTATTCTTGGGCCCCAGCCTCCTAGGATCAGCAACGCACATTTGGTGGGCCTATGCAAAGTGATATTAAAATCAAACTGGCTTGTGCAGATGCCTCAGGCTTCTGAGCTGTTGGGCCTTTTTAACGTCAGTCATTAGCCTCTGATAACCGAACCATATTTGTTGCACTATCTTAGGAATTGAACCAATCTGGAAAAACTGCAAAAAAAGAGTTACTCCTGAAACGGCGAGTCTCATCTGTAAATATTCTGAAGCTGGCTCTCGTTGAATTCATAGCTATGGGTGGTTTTCAAGCTGCTTCATTGTGCTCTCCAGATGGCTAAAGACTTGAATCTTGTGAAGAGCATGTTCAGGGATTCTTCCAATAGTGGCCCACATCTTTCACCTCTGGTGATGTTGCCACTCAGCAGCTGCTGAGATGCCTGACTTTTGACTTTGTTACTTGTCACCTCAGAACATTGCTTTTCTTTCACCAGATGGAAATATCCTACGGGGGAAAACACACCAATCTGCTTTCCTTGTGTCCGTTGCTCTTGATGAAAAAATTGTGGAAATATAATTTGTCTAGTTTGGGTAATCTTTGGCTGTAGTTTGTCACTAGCTCTAGAGTTGTACGTATCTAGACTTCACCAGCGTAGCAGTGTCTCAGAGCTATTATTTTCCTCTTGAATCTGTTGCCTTTGAGGATTTTCCACAAGTCAAGAAACATTCATCCTGATATGTCAAAATTGCTTTCAGCTATTCGATGGGACAGTTGTAGCGACCAGCAGCACTGTAACCTGGGGAGACAGCTGATGTCCCTGTACTTTATTTCCTCCCCTTCTCTAATTTACATCAGTATCAGCAACTTATATATTTTTTAAATGCACAGGATGAACAGAAGAATGAAAAGTTGTATAATTATTCAACATCTGGGCTCTGAATGCACAGCCAGCTGAAAGTTAATAAATAAAAGTGGGCTCACTGAAAATGAGAGAACCCTGGAACAGGTCAATCAGATCCCTGGCGAACATGGGTCTGCAGCACAGAGGCATCCACAATCTAGTTTTAGACTGGTGAAGAAGGTTTGAGAATTGGAAGGAAGGGGTGAATTTTGGAGGTTGTGATTAAACCACGTTGTTAAGACTCGCCCCGTTAATAAAACTTGTCGATGGGACTCGGTTGACTCCTCAAAGAAGTCATATGCAGCTGCTGTTTTCCTAAATACCTTGTCGTTGTCTGCTCTATACTGCAGAAGCTAAACTTTTCAATCTCCTCACCACCCATTCCCACTTTCTCAACCCAATTAAGCCTGTAACCAATCTTGGTGGTTGCCTGAGTTTGTTCAAGTTAATGGACAGGTTGCTATTGATTAGGGTGAAAACCTGTGAAATCCGTAGTTTGGGTCATTATCCCTCGACCTGTCTTGTGAAGCAGTCCCAAGTACAGACTAGTTTTGTGTTTTTTTAATGGAGAATGCTACCTTGGATTGGTAATTTGTTCCCTAGATATAATTTTTTTTTGCTTATTTGTAATATTTCCTGTTAATTTGCCAGATTCTAAGTCTGGCACTTGCTGTGCTTTTCTGGCATAATTTTGTGCAAATCAGGTACATTATAGTAGGATCTAAAAGTGGCACTCTGGATAGCAGAGGTAAAAGTTAGTCAATTGCATCACACAGTTGCTTTATATCTCGTTGGTCCCTCTATTATGATATCCCCAACATCTTAATTGGGATTTCAGAAAGTGATACAACTATGTTGCTGCAATGCAGCACTACATTCAAGGGGCATTATCTGTTTTGATTCTTGGTTTTTACAGACGTAGCAGTCAAAATGAGTGAACTCAATACACAGTGCTTTAAAGCTCTGGTAATCTTTAACAGAGGGAAGGTGTCTCATGATGAGGGAAAGGACAGCATTGAGCTTCCAGTAATATAATAACAAACAATCACAATTTAGGGCATTGTGCCCTAATTAGCAACTTTTCATGAAATTGGTTTAGAAGATGATCTGTAAGGGCCTATTGCTATATTAATAACATGAGTTGATGTGTTTATTGATGCCCAGCTACTTGAATCCCTTTCCTGCAAGACAACCGAGACTGCGTTTCAGACCTGCTTTAGGATTTCCTGAGCATGTGGAAGGCCCTATCTAAACATGCAAGTTTCTTTTCCTTTTCCTAAATCTCATTGTGTTTGTTTTCTCCTAAAGACTTCAGGCAGTTCTGGGTCCCACAAGTGTCAGGCCCCACTCTTCGTACCTTCCTGTATCCCAATGCAGTAAGCTTTATCACCCTGATGGTTACAGTTAGTCACTCTCATTGCCTGCTGCTGTCCCTCTCTCTGCAGTAAAATACCTTTTAAAATAAGATGGACTCGCTTGGCAAGAGTTTTAGAAAGATGTGTGGAACTCTGCTGGGACAGATGACTTAGTAAAGGGAGCATTCTTATAGTAAGCTGCTCCAGGATTACCCTGATACTTCATCTAATCACTTATTAATGCCAAAGCTGCCTCCACTTCCTGGACCTTGCAGCTTCTAATTCACATGGAATTAAGTAAAGCTGTGACTGTGATCATTTTAGTGGGGAATATTCACGAAATGAACATTGATGGGTTGAGCACTGTAGCTTCCATTCACTGGTCAATCACTTCCAAATACCAGCACAACATCCATTAATCATCACCTTGCTAACACAAAGCTGAAATCTTTTTAAATGCAGTGGGTGGAAATACTAAGCAAAGACACAAGGTCCCCAGAGTGTTCACACTGGGATGGTGGAGGATGCGAGTGGGTGGGTGCATATTAATTCTTTTTAGTGATCATCATTGTGTAATTTGGGACCTGGGCAGGTTTGTTTCTTGCTCTGCACACAGTTTTAAAAGTAGCTCTTCACTGTGCATTGAAATATCAAATATTCCTCTTAGCAATTACTATCACCCCCACTTCATGGATCATTACACCCCCACTGAGTACAATTCAGAACCTAGGTGATGAATAGATTATTATATTTTAAACAACACACAGTGCATTTTTGTGCTTTTGAACAAATATTATACATACTTGAGCCCTTGGGTATTTCGACTGATTTTTGAAGGACACTATTCCATGTGTTGACCTGTACAGTAGTTTTCTTTTCCCCTGCCAGCAGTACTGTTGATAGTATGACGCTTATAAGTCCTGTTAATTGAACAAAGTGAATATGGAATGTGATTAGTCCTTTATTGGTGCTCTCTTTTCCTGCTCCCCTCACTATTGCTGACTAGTTGCTTGCGATTCCATGATGTAAAAGCAAAGCTTGCCAATGCGGTCTTTGTAGTCTGTGCTGTGCCCTGTTGGTGATGCACATTTTGTGATCATTGATGTCTGTGGAAGATAGATGGTGAATAGATTTCTGTGGTTTAAGTGTTGCTCTCGGAGAAGGATACACTTTCTCCACCTTCCCTTGAATAGAATAGTTTGTAAAATGGTGATTGATTTCTCTACATTGTATTTTGATTGGTGATCTTGAATTGTATTTCTGTACACACCACAATTCTGGCTTTGTTTGGTTTTATAAACCACATTGTTTGATTTCTTTTTCAATGGGCAATACTTGAAATGTACAACTCCTTTCTCATTTTGTTTTGTCTTCCCTGCATCTCATTATGTAATGTGATTATACCATAAAGTATGCCAAGTTTAATGAGTACCTAAATTTGGTATTGTTTTAGGACAGAAGTCAAGCCCCAGTTGTAACTTGTGCACATGTTGACACTAATAATAAGTGAGGAGAGCTTGGTGATACCTCTTTAACCAGTACCCCATTGCTGTCTGACTGGCATTCCCTTATACAGTTATTGTGTCCAGGGGAAACAGACTCATGCAAAGTTTCTACCCTTCATTAGTCATTCAGCACTGAAACAGACCCTTCAGTTCAACTCATCCATGCTGACCAGACATCCCAATCACACCTAGTCCCATTTGCCAGCATTTGGCCCACATTCCTCTAAACCCTTCCTAATCATGTACCCATCCTTTTAAATGATTAATTGCATCCATCTCCACCACTTTCTCTTGTTCCATGCATGCACCACTCTCTGTGTGTAAAAGTCACCCTTTGGGTCCTTTTTAAATCTTTCCCTTCTCACCTTAAACCTCTGCCCGCTTGTTCTGGACTCCCCTGCCCCTGGGAAAAGACATTGGCTATTCACCCTAACCATGCCTCTGATGAATTTATAAACTTCTATAAGGTCACCCCTCCACCTCCGATGCTTCAAGGGAAAATAGCCCCAGCTTATTCAGCCTGTCCCTATAGCTCAAACTCTCTACTTCCAGCAATATCCTTGTAAATCGTTTCTGCACCATCTCATGTTTAACAACTATAGAAGGGTGACAAGAAATGTATGCAGGAGTCTAAAAGTGGTCTCACCAATGTCCTTATTGTTCCTGGTTCTAACATGGGCGAAAGGACAAAATCAAACTGAGCTCTGGTGCCCTCTAACTGCTTCAATTACAGTCTAAATTCTCAACGTGGAGAATGTTAACCATGACCCAAACTGTTACATCAATGAAGATCAGCCTACACAGCACAGACTTAGAATCAAATACGGGTGCAACTCTTCAATATGGCTTAGATTTACACCAGATGTTGATTTTACCACTACTCTCCCTTGAAGGGAAGATGTGACTGTCAACAATAAAGGGAATATCAAATCTTTATGAAAAACCAAATTCAAAGCTCATGATCCTGACAACTAACTTGAAAGCAAAATGGAATTTGTATTACAGAGGCAGCCATTCAGTCTAGCTGATCTATGCCAACGGGTATGCTCCATGTAAACCTCCGGCCACCCTACATCTAATTCTCGTAGCACATGCTCCTGTTCCTTTCTGTCTTGTACCTACAGGCCCTTGAGTGAAAATGTCATGCATTTAGAAGTAATTGGATAATGACAATATTATGAACCCACACCTGGACTGTATTATTGTCATCTCCAGTAGCTTTGTTCTGAAAAGTAGGTAGAAGCTAACATATTAGAGAGGTTTCCCAGCAGACATCTTGGTCTGGCGCCAGTTCTTCTGCTACAAGTGGGGCTGGCAGTGAGGACGCGACAGTGCTCGCGCCTTAGGGAGAGAGAGAATCAGCCAGGGCTCTGGAAATCCAGAGACTCCTGTTGAAGGACCACATGTGAGGGCAGGATCAGGAGGTCTTAGGCAAAAGTGTACAGGCACTCACTGACCTGGCTCACCCTCGGTGAATGCAGCAGGGCTAGATTTAACCTTGTACACCTACAGCCAGCGCAAAGGAGGGGTAGCCAGCCTTACCACTGTCTGGTGCCAGACCTGCTGAGTTTTTCCTGCAATTTGTTTTTATCTCTGGTAACTGAGTCCTGACACAGACCACTTTGTAAAGTCTTGGAGGGGCACCACATCAAAAAGGAGCAAATTAGCCATGATTTATTTTGACTGTTCAATGGCAGCATGTTTATAATTGTTTGAAGTTTGGTCGTGTTGGATCCCAGACTCTCTTCCCCAGACTGCTCACTTGGATTTTGTCTGATAAAACCCACAAGGACTTTCTGGCAAAGCCATGCAATACCATTAACCCATCAACAGATGGGTTAGCTGCAGAGTGCTGTCAACAGTGTGGGTTCAATTCCCACCCAAGCTGAGGTTACCAAACAAAAACTGAGATGGTTACAGAACAGTCCTCACCTTTTGATTTTCTCACTCCCCAGCTCCAGTTTCTCAGCAAGTCGCCTCATCATGGACTATTGCAAGTCCTGGGAACGACTGGTCAGTGAAGAGGCTGCGTGCGCACTGTGTCTTGAGTCTGTCCATGCTAAAATCCATTAAAATTGGCAATCCCAGCTTCCTGGCACAGCTTCTGCAGTTGACTAATGTAACCTAAGAGTTCTCACAGGATGGCTTGTCCAGTGTTAGAATGGTGAAGCATTTCCTCAGTGCCAGCTCATTGACTGGTTCATCTGCCTAACTTGGAGTTGTACATTGCATGTGTTCCCTTTGAGGGCTTGGCCCATTGTCACGACTGCACCTGTCTTGCAGCACTACAATTATCCCCGCCTTTCACATGCCCTTGACCAGTTTAAACAAACAATTTTTTGTTTGGCAATTTTGTAATACAATCAACCTGAAACTCCACAAGGTCACAATTGAAAATAGATCTCTACTAGTGAAGATTTCTGTCATACAGCTGTAATCAGTGTTTGTTTGTACAAAGTATCAATGATCAGCGATCAGTATTACCTCTATGTACAAAGATTGGTGTCTAAGATTTATTCTTGTTAGTTTGTTTTCAGAGGATACTTATGTGGACTTTCCAAACCACTGCAGGGAACAGAGCCTTTTTCTTTTCACTCTAAAAGGCTGGAGTGGTTGTGTGTTTTTTTTAAACTTGTAAATAATTAGCTGATGTTAAGGTGTCAGACTGATGCTGTTGGGTGGTTTCATTTTTAATATCAAATATTGGAAAGTGCCATTCGCCTTCACCCTACCAATCAGCTCAGTTGGCTGGATGACTGGTTTGCGATGCAGGGTGCTGCCAACAATGTGGGTTCAATTCCCGCACCAGCTGAGGTTACCACAAAGGACACTCCTCCTCATCCTGTCCCCTCACTTGAGTATGGTGACCCTCGGGTTAAATCACCACCAGTCATCTCTCTCTAATGGGTGAGCAAGCCCTGAAGTCCAAAGGACTATGGTGACTTTAACTTATGAACAATCAAGTCCACACACCAGAGAGGTAGTCAACGTGTGAAGCGTTGAATGTTCTAGTTCCTCAAAGTTAGATGATAAATATTGTTCAGGAAATAGGGATGATCATGATTTGTATATCACAGCATTCTTACGTTCCTAATCCTGTTTCTGGTGGTCTTTGTTTTAAATAGATTTGTCTTTATGCCATCTGTATGTATTTATTTAATTGCTCTTTCACTGGGATGACTTTGTGTCTGATCCCAATTTTTTCTCCGTCTCAAAGATGTGCTTGTGACAATGGGGGAGGGTTTGGTTCTGATTTCGATGTTAATACTTGTGAAATTTTATATTGTACCGTCTCTGCATCTTATTCTGCTGAACGGGAATTTTTACTAATGCCGATTGTTACCCGTTAGTTCTGAAATAAAACTTTCCTCCTCCATTTGGAATTGGAATAATTTTCCTGGTGTCGCACATTACACTGTCCTTGCCTGCTGATACGGAACAGGGTGAGAGTCAACCATTTGCACTTTTATATGTATCACGTGATATGCCTTAAACCTCAGCAAAAGGCATTAGAGAGATGTTTGTGTTTCTGTTCCAGTGATGTGCCACTGTTTGTTCTTCTATGATATAGGGTAGTTACAGATTTCCAGGTACAAAAGCCCACCTTAGGGGTTCAGGCTTTGAGTGGACGGGACCGGCAGACAAATGAGAAAGTATTGCTTAATGTTATCTCCAGTGGGAACTTCAACAAACATTGCTTCAAAGAACTGCATGAAGTTGAATATGAGGAAGATGGAAGACTGATACCACAACATTTGTTCACTGGTTTAACTTTGCAACTGCGAGTAGGTGGAGGCCATTCAACCCCTCAAGCCTGCTCTGCCATTCGGTAAGGTCATGGTCGACTAGCAGGAGGCTGGGAGAACACAGCAAGTTAACTTCTCCACCTCCTGATGCTGCCTGACTTGCTACGTTCTTCCAGCCTCCTGTTTGTTGACCTTGGATTCCAGTATCTGCGGTTTTCTTGTCTCTATTCAATAAGGTCATTGCTGATCTGATTGTAACCTGAAATCCATACAGCCTCCTACCCCTGCTAACTTTCCACTCCAAAAATCAATCTGCCTGTGCCTAAAAAAAAAATTCAGGGACTCTTGTTCCCCATCACCTTTCAGGAAGAGCTTTTTCTGAAAAAACAAACAAACCTAATCTCTGTTTTACGTGGGCAGTGATTTTTTGGACAGTGCCCCCCTAATTCTTGATTTTCCCAAAAGAGGAAGCATGTCCTCCACATCGGGCTCAGTGGTTAGCACTGCTGCCTCACAGCGCCAGGGACCTGGGTTCAACTCCCGCCTCAGGCATCTGTCTGTGTGCAGTTTGCACATTCTCCCCGTGTCTGCGTGGGTTTCCTCCCACAGTCCAAAGATGTGCAGGTTAGGTGAATTGGCCATGCTAAATTGTCCATAGTGTAAGGTGTAGGGGGATGGGTCTGGGTGGGTTGCTCTTCAGAGGGACCTTGTTGGGCCAAAGGGCCTGTTTCCACCCTGTAGGGAATCTAATCTAATCATCGACCATGTGAAGACCTCTCAAGACCTTTGTATCTTGCTTGTGTAGGACATACAACCCAATCTGTCCTACCTTACCTCAGAAGACAACCCTCCCCATTCCAAGTTCCTCTCATGTTAACTCCTGAGTTTTCCTGATGACTTGCTGTGACTGTTCACTAACGTTTTGTGATTCGTGCACTAGGACACTCAGATCTCTCTCTATCTCAGTTCAGCAACCTCCCATCAAGGTCTTTTCCTGGGGGTTGGGGGGGGGGGGGTGGAGTCTAGAACCAGTGGGCATAGGTTTATGGTAAGAGGGGAAAGATATAAAAGGGATCTCAGGGGCAACCTTTGCACACAGAGGGTGGTGCATATATGGAATGAGCTTCCAGAGGAAGTGGTGGAGGCTGGGATAATTACAACATTTAAAAGGCATCTGGATGGCGCTGTGAATAGGAAGGGTTTGGAGGGATGTAGGCCAAGTGTGGGAAAATGGGACTAGATGGATTTAGGATATCTGGTCTGCATGGATGAATTGGACCAAAGGGTCTGTTTCCATGCTGTATACCACTATGACTCAAAGTCTCTTGTACATTGAACTGACCAAATACAGTTTGGACTGCTACTTAGAGTCAGAGAGTCATACATCATGGAAACAAATCCTTTGATTCAACTTATCTATGCTGACCAGACATCCCAATCTGACCTAGGCCCATTTGCCAGCATTTGGACCATTCCCCTGTAAACCCTTCCTATTCATAGACCCATCCAAGGTGCCTTTTAAATGTTGTAATTGTTCCAGCTGGCACCACCTTTATCCGCCAGCTGGTTCTGCTCATGCACAACCCTCTGCATGAAAAAGTTATTTTTCAGGTGCTTTTAAATCTATTCCTCCTCACCTTAAACCTAAGACTTTGGCTATTCACTCTATCCATGCCCCTCATGGTTTTATAAACCACGATAAGGTCACCCCTCAGCCTCCAACATTCCAGGGATATACACCCCAGACTATCTAGCCTTTCCCTAAAACTCAAACCCTCCCGTCCTGGCAACAACCTTGTAAATCTTTTCTAAACTCTCTCACGTTCAGCAACATCTTTCCAATAGAAGGGCAGCCAGAATTGTACGCAGTATTCTAAAATGGGCCTTACCAATATCCTGTACAACCGCAACATGACATTCCAACTCCTATACTTGATGTTGCAACCAATGAAGGCAAGTGTGTGAAATGCCTTCTTCAAGCCCTAAGTACCTGCAACTCCACTTTCAAGGAACTATGAACCTGCACCCGGAGGTGTCTCTGTTCAGCAACACCTCCCAGAACCTTATCATTAAGTTTATAAATACAGACTGATTTGCCTTTTCACAATGCAACACCTCATTTTTATCTAATTTAAACTTTTATCTGCCTCTCCCCGGTCCATTAGTCCATCTGATCAAGATCCCGTTGTATTCTGAGATAATCTTCTTTACTGGCCACTACATCACCTATTTTGGTGTCATCTCCAAACTTACTGACCATACCTCCTTTATTCACATCCACATTACATAAATGACAACAATCAGTGGACCCACCACCAATCTGTGGCACACCGCTAATCACAGGCATCCAGGCTGAAAAGCAACCCTCTACCACCACCCTCTGTCTCCTACCATCAAGCCAATTTTGTATCCAGTTGGCTGGGTGAAACCCCTCCATTCAGTCTGCATGTTCCTCCTGGCCTGCGATTTCAATACTGTCTCACACCAGCTTCTCTCACTCAGTCTCCTGCCGTAGTATTCCAAGGGAGATCAATAGAAGTTTAAGGAACAACATACAATTTTTTAATAATTACTTTACAAAATCCCTGAATTAGAATTGAATTTGACAATTCTAGATTGCCATCCCTAACTCTATTTTGTTTCCCTTTTTTGCTTTGTTTTTGTTTATCTTTCATAGTTTTGCCTTTTTGTTTGGATGGCATGATGTCCCTTTTTTTTGGTTTACTTGTCCCTTTGGCTTTACTCCATCAATGTTTATTTTGTTACTTAATCTCTCCCTGTCTTTGTATCACAGACCTTCCCTTTTGTTCCCTCCCCCCATTCTCCCCCTTTCACATTTTTAACCTCACCAGCTTTGACAAAAGGTCATCAACTGTTTTTCTCTCCACAGATGCTACTGGATCTGCTGAGTTTCTCCAGTGTTCTCTAGACTTTTTAAACGTCAGATTTTCAGCATATGCGTTATTTTGTTTTTGGATTTGTCAGACCAGGTTGTCTGTAAATATTTAACATTTACACTCACTGCAGGCAAAATCTTCCATTAGCAGAGCTGTTCCTCTTGAATCAGTCCTGAATGAGCTCGCACTCCCTGGATAACAGTCTGCAAATTTTTTCACCTCTGCGTCCTCCTGATCCCTCAGATAGCAGAAACACCATTCTTTAATATTGAATTAGATTTATTGTTACATGTTCTCACGTGTATAGTGAAAATTTTACATCAGAACTCATAGCGCCATCTTATGTACAGTGTAGAAAGATAAGGAAAACCAAGTTTTAAAATAGTTAAACATTACAGCAGAGTATAATGCATCCAGAAAAGATTTGCTTCACCAACTCTAATTGGAAATGTTCTCCCCAACTGGAATCTAAGCAGTTTCTCAATTTGACACAGCACATTAGAGTTGGGACTCATTTTCAGTGAGGTTTTAAGTCCACATAAAAGTGTCATTCCCTCACAGTCTCACCCTGACCTGGGAAAGCCACAAATTTGGAGAGTGAACCTAAAACCTGATCAAAGCTTCTTTATTGCAACCTTATAATCACGAAGATAAGAATTTGGTCAACTTAAGAAACATAGAAAATGAAAAGAGGCCATTCAGCTCTTTGAGCCGCTGACTATGATGATGGCTGACTATGAACTCAGTCCCCTGTCCTGCTTTCTCCCCATAACCTTCGATCCCTTTAGCCCTAAGAGCTATGTCTAATTCCTCCTTGAAAACATTCAATGTTTTGGTCTCCACACTTGCTGTGACAGAGAATTCCACAGGCTCACCACTCTCTCGGTCAGCCATTCTCACCAGGGGCCATATGGTCCCATTTGGGGCCCTGGCATGTTTGAAGGTGGCCTAAGACTGAAAACTGATAGAAGGGGAGCCCCAAGGGTTTATGGGGTCCCTGGTTACTGAACCCATGGAATAGCCAAGCAACAACCTTCATTGGAGGCAATGGTTTCCCTCCTATTTTTAATATCTTTCCAACACAGTTTGAATTCTGCACACCTGGTAAATTAATTTCTTAAGCTTCCCCCCTTCCCCCCCCCCCCCGCCCCCCCCCACCCCCACACAGCCTTACTTCAGCATCTGTTGCAAATTAGACTGCATCGGGTCAATGTTTTCAATCAAGGGTTCTCACATCCATTATCACTTCATTATCCAAAGACCAGCGTGTCTTGCTAAGTTTTTTTTATCCTCGTTCATTATTTTCCTTGTAAGAAGTGCCTCATGATTATTTTTATTTTCTGAAGACGATTGCAGAGGCACTGAAGGGCAGTGACCTTACAATTTATGTGAAACATCTAAAGCAGATACATAAGGACATGTAAGAGAGAGATAATGACCTGTTAAACCCCGGATTGGATTTTGAATCCACTTGAAGTACAACCCACCCAAGTTGAGGCAGAAATTCGAGAGAGGTTGATTGATCTTCAGAGTGATATAACTGCACGTCAGCAATTCAGTCAGTTTCAAGAAGATTTTTGGGTCAAGATTGATTTGCTGAATAAATTTACAGCAATGTGGGAAAAAGTCCAAATTTTTTTTATTGCCTTTCCCTCGACATGTTTGGTTAGGAGCAGATTCAGCGAGGTAGCTGCTTTGACAAAATCCAGGAACAGAATTGATATCGCAACAAGAGGTGACCTCCAACTATCATTATCTAATTAGGATCCCGATAGCATGAAACTTGCAGAAAAGCACCAAGCTCAAGGTTCGCTTTAGGCCTGAAAGATGTTTAATTTCATACAATTTTTTTCTCATGTTTTGTCCAGTATGTCAGAACATTCAAGTTTTCTTGGTGTGCAATAATAAATTATTTTCTGTCTATTTGTTCATGTTGTATCACTGTTTGAAGTGGGGGGGGGCCTGAAACTTAAGATCTCCTCGGGGGCCATGGTCAAAACACAGTTGAGGATCACTGCTCTAGGTGAAGAAATTTCTCCTCATCTTAGTCCTAAAAGGACCCTCCTGTAACCTTTGGTTCTGGACTCCCTGGTCATCAGGAACACTCTTCCCTTGTTTACCCAGTCTAGTCCTGTTAGAACTTTAAAAGTTTCTAAGATTCCCCCCTCCTTTCTCTACACTCCCAGTGAATATACTTATTTACAAACACTTCTGCTTATGAATGCAATCCTGTGCAGGGGTATAATTTTATAGATATGACATACGAACGTTTCCAGTTCTTACGAATGACCCTTTTACATTGCCTTGCATTGCTTGTGAACGGATTCCAGAGGGAACCTGTTTGCAACCTGGGGATTGCCTGTAGTTCCAACTGATCTAGTCTTTCTTCCTACTTCAGTGCTACACAGGTGCTCCCGGTTCTACGATGTGCAGGGTGAAAATAATCATATTCACCCTGAAGGGTAGTGGAGCTGATTCAAGGATGGTAGGTAGAGGCTGGTAGAGACTTTCAAAAGCCCTTCGATGATGCATTCGAAGCGCTGTAACCCATAGCAATGGACAAGGAGCTGAGAAATGGGATCAGACCAGTTAGATCTTTACAACCAGCATGGAAATGAGGGCCAAATGGCCCCGTCTTGTGCGCCATGCATGTTCACTCTTCCTATGAGCCTCTGTGTGCCACTTTGAATAAAAGTGCATAGGATTTGCACACCCCATTAAACCCTGACAAGGAACAATTGGATTCAGTTAGAAATGTATAATGCAGAAGTCACTGTTCTCTACCTACATTTGTGTCACTCATTGTTTTTCAATTTCTTTATCGTAAAATATTTATATCCTTGCCTCCTGATTCTGCAGCCAGTAATGCTGTAGGTCGATACGAAAAACTGAGTCTGGTCAAGTATCCCACCCACCACCATTCATATGCTGTGAAAACTTACGAAAGGGACTGTGTCTGACAGTGGTGCCCAAATCATCTCAGATTACCCTGGATGGCAGAGGGTGCTAGGTGCCTGGAACGCATTGCCAGCAGAGGTGGTAGAGGCAGGCACGGTAGATTCATTTAAGATGCGTCTGGACATATGCATGAGTAGGTGGGGAGCAGAGGGATACAAATGCTTAAGAGTTGGGCAACAGGTTTGCACAGTGGATTTGGATTGCTCAGGCTTGGAGGACTGAAGGGCCTGTTCCTGGGCTGTAAATTCCCTTTGTTCTTTGTTCTCTGCCTGACAGCTTTTACTCTTCAGTAATATGGACTAATGTTAAGCTGGCCACTTTAACTGCTGTGACATCTGCTCGAAAGAGATAAAGACATCATCTAACTCTGCCTCCTCAAACTTAGCAATTATCTGATTGTCTCCACCCTCAAATGTGAGCCAACAGTATCTTCATGAGCCACAGTTGCTTCCTGCCCCTCAACTCAAATGGTCTTGGTTCAAACTTCTTTTCCTCCCATTATTCCTGAAATTCTTACTTCCCTCATTCCTCTTTCCTCTATTTCCCATCCCTCTCTTTCTTCTGTCTCTCTCCCTCACTTTCCTTCTCTTTTACTTGAAATGTTAATTTCTAATGACTAATGCCTGTTTAAATCTCTACAGCTACTCGATGTTTGAGCATTCTCAGTCTCTACCTGTAAACTGTTGACCAGCCCTTTTAAAATACAGTAATGGGTTTTCTCATTTAAATTTTAATCTCAAGCGTCTCACTATATATTTAACTAGTTGCTGCCTCTTCTTCCTCAGATGGCTTAGCAAATTTGATATGGCGTAAGGACCCTCACCAACATTTACGGGATGCACCCTAGAAAGCATACTAATCTGGCTGCATAACAGCCTGGAATGGCAACTGCTCTGCTCTGGACTGTAAGTAACTACATAAAGTGGTGTGCACAGCCCAGACCATCACGGAAGCCAACCTCCCATTGACAGACTCCATTTACACAGCTCACTGCCTGTGGAAAGGCTGCCACCATCATCCCATCCGGTAGTAATGCACAACTTTTTCCACCAGGAAGGAAGTATAGAAGCTTGAACACATACACCATTAGATTGGGGAACAGCTTCTTCCCTGCTGTTATTAGGCTGACAAATGGACCTCCCTAACTTCAAATAATGCTGATCTTATTAATGTTGATCTTGCTCCGTGTAAGTCCTGTGCAGTATAATCTGTATGCCTCACTCTGTCCCAAGTTTTTTTTCACCCTCTGATCTGTATGTCCTTGATCACTATGATCTGCCTTTACTGCTCTCAAACAAAGCTTTTGACTTGTACTTAGGCACATGTTACAATAAATCAAACCAAGAAATCAATTGTTTGAGGCACAGCACTTTAAAATCCTCAAAAGTAACTCCTTTAATTCTGCTAAGGATACACTGGCACCAAGTGGAGACATTTCCAGACTGCAAAGCAAACCCAAGGAAGCCTTCTGCAGATTTAACTTCGAAAAATTAGGTTCAAAGTGACAACTGACGCACTCTACAGCTTTTGTTTTACCCGTGGGTTCAAATCATACCACAAAGCACCCTAGTTGTTACGACCAGATCTCAGGCGAGATTCCTCGATTTCTTACATTTTAAAACTAGATACCTCAAATCTTCGAGTTCCTGATTGAGGAAGGATGAGCTGGTTCCTGTTGGGTTATTGATATGACCCCTTGGCTGGTCACAACAAGGTTAATTTAAAAAGGATCCCTTCCCTTGTAGGTGTCTCTCAGCCCAGTACAAACGAACATGTTTTTAAAAGGAACCAGGCTTTCTTGAATTAATGAAAAGATTGAGTTTAGTAATCAGTAAACATGGGAAGAATTAGTAATGCAACATACACACAGAGTTGAGATTCAAAGTACACCCAAAACAAAAGTAAAAAGATAACTGGATCAGTCTCTAAATTGTGCATAAAGAGCAGACAAGATGCAACTATGGATGCCATTAGATGGCACTGCTAGTTCTGTCTGACGGTTGAGCAGTCATACAGCACAGAAACAGACCTTTTGGTCCAACTTGTGTATGCTGTCCAGGTTTCACAAACTGAATTAGTCATATTTGCCCCATATCCCTCTAAATCTTTCCTCTTCATGTACCTATCCAAATGTCGCAACTGGACCCATCTCTATCATTTCCTCCCAATCTGCTCCTCCCTGTCTCTTTACTACCGCCACTGGCAGTGCATTCCACACACCCACCCCTCTCTGTGTAAAGTCAGAGACATTAGGGACATTTAAGTGACTCTTGGATAGGCACATGGATGATAGTAAAATGTAAGGTATGTAGATTAGTTTGAGTGGTCAAGAAGGCATATGGCATGCTTTCCTTCATCGGACAGGGTAATGAGTATAAGAGTTGGCAGGTCATGTTACAGTTGTATAGGACTTTGGTTTGGCCACATTTGGAATACTGCGTACAGTTCTGGTCGCCACATTACCAGAAGGATGTGGATGCTTTGGAGAGGGTACAGAGGAGGTTCACCAGGATTGCTTGGTGAGGAGGGCACTAGCAAGGAAGAGAGGTTGAGTAGATTAGGATTATGAGGAGAAAGTGAGGTCTGCAGATGCTGGAGATCAGAGATGGAAATGTGTTGCTGGAAAAGCGCAGCAGGTCAGGCAGCATCTAGGGAACGGGAGAATCGACGTTTCGGGCATTAGCCCTTCTTCAGGAATGATTAGGATTATCTTCATTAGAAATTCGGAGGTTGAGGGGGGGACCTGATTGAGGTCTACAAAATCATGAGAATATAGACAGAGTGGATAGCAAGAAGCTTTTTCCGAGTGGGGGGCTCAATTACTAGGGGTCACAAGTTCAAGGTGAGAGAGGAAAAGTTTCAGGGAGATATGTGTGGAAAGTTCTGGGGGCAGCACAGTGGCTCAGTGGTTAGCACTGCTGCCTCACAGCACCAGTGACCCAGGTTCAATTCCATCCTCGGGCAACTGTCTGTGTGGAGTTTGCACACTCTCCCTGTGTCTGTGTGGGTTTCTTCCGGATGTTCCAGTTTCCTCCCACACTCCAAAGATGTGTAGGCCAGGTGAATTGGCCATGTTAAATTGCCCATAGTGTTAGGTGCATTAGTCAGAGGGGGGTGGGTTGCTCTTCAGAGGGTCGGTATGGACTTGTTGAGCCGAAGGGCCTGTTTCCACACTGTAGGGAATCTAATCTAATCTAATCAAAGGGTGGTTGGTGCCCGGAATGCGTTGCCAGTGGAGGTGATAGAGGTGAGCATGATAGCATCATTTAAGATGTATCTCGACAGATACATGAATGGGCAAGGAGCACAGGAATACAGATCCTTAGAAAATAGGCGACAGGTTTAGATAGAGGATTTGGATCAGTGCAGGGTTGGAGGGCTGAAGGGCCTGTTCCGGTGCTGTAATTTTCTTTGTTCTAGTTTGATCTTAGAGTAGGATAAAAGGTCAGCACAATATTGAGGGCCAAACGGCATGTGCTGGACTGTTCTTTGTTCTATGTTGTAAATGTGGCTTCACCAATGTCTTACACAGCTGTAACATGACCTCCCAACCCCTACAGTCAATGTTCTGACCAATGAAGGCAAGCGTGCCACATGCCTCCTTCACCATCCTGTCTACCTGTGAGGCTGATTTTGTGTTTGTGGTTTTGCAGGTTGGGGGAAACGCTATTGTTCTGATAAATGCCAACAATCAGAGTGAGAAGAGGACCTGTGTTTTATCTGCAGTGCAAGGGTGTTCAAAATGGCTGTTCTCAATGCTTGTGGTCCTTGCAGTACTCATAATCCACACACTAGGATGTTTGGCCATTACCACACACAGACTAGTGATGCAATTAATGTAAAATCCCTCATTGTTGCATATTCCTTGGAGTCTGGCTTTCCACTGATAGCAGTGTCGCCAACTCCCATCAAACTCTCTTCCTGTTAAGTCCCTCCCTGTTTGAAGTTTCCCTGACATGCTAGAGGCATGACATTACATTGGCTTCTCACTGGATATTGCCAGTCACCGAATTTGCAGCCACAGTTATCTTTTTTTCTCCCTGCAGAAATTCTCTTTCTTTAAAATAAATGCATTTTAAAGTAAATAATATCTATACTTTGTGATGCTGAGTTGTCATCATAGCAACTAGTCGTCCACAATCTAATGACTGCTGCATAAAACATTCTATTCATCTCTCCTCTTGTTATGTTGTGCTGCTTTTCAATTTACTTTCTCTTGTTACTGATATCTAAGGTGAATACTGACAAGGATGTGTTACCTGTGCCAATTTCCACTTGTCCTTATTCAATATATCTTGTACCTATTTAATCATGGATCCAGATATCTTTGTCTCACTCTTTTCCCCCTTGCCTAGCTTAACATGGTGGCAGGGATTAAATATTACTTATCTCCTTTGGCCTTCATCACGTGAACAGCAATCCCTGTACTGTCCTGAAAGCAGACATTCAACAATCACTTGCTGTTCCTACACCAGATGTCCAGGGATTCATGCAGTTTGTCTTCATCAGACACACAGCAATCCTTGAATTCTGTTGTCATGCATAAATAACTGTCATGAAATGCTATCTTTTGCTTTAGGGGAGTGCCCAATGTCCCTCAAATTTGGCAAAAGGCTCACACAGCAATGTCCCAGCCCCCCTCAAATGTCTAATCCAATCCTGTGACTTGTGGTGATCTTCGAGTCATAGAGGTCTACAGCACAGAAAAAAGTCACATCCCATTCTGTCCATGCCAGTCAAAAACAAGCACCTCACTCTTCCAATCCCATTTCCCAACACTTGGCCCATAGCCTTGGCATCACAAGTGCACATTTAAATACTTCTTCTGGGAGTTTCTGCCTCTCCCACCCTTACAGGCAATGAGTTTCAGATTCCCATCACCCTCTGGATGAAAACTTTTTTTCCTAACATCTCCTCTAGACCTTCTGCCCCTTTGCTTAAATCCATCCGCTGGGTCATTGGTCCATCCATTGAGGGGAACAATTTCTTCCTGTCCATCATAATTTTACACATCTTAATCATATTCCACCTCAATCTCCTCTGCTCTCAGGAAAACAACCCCTATCTGTCCAGTCTCTCTTCATAACTGAAACTCTCCACTCCAGGCAACATCCTGATAAATCTCTGCACTGTCTCCAGTGCTCTCACATCCCTCCAATACTCTAGCTGTTGCTTAACCAACTTTAAGTATAACTTCCCTGGTCTTAAACACTATGTCTCAGCTAATAAAGGTCAGTATTCCATGTGCCTCCTCCACACTCTGTTTTAAATAAATAAATATTTACGCAGTTAATAGCATGTTGAAAAACTATCTATAGTGGCATGGAAGTAATCTCACAACAGTGCACAATTCTGGTCACCATACCTTTGGAAGGATATCTCAGGGGTTGCAATACACGTTCACTAGAATAATTCCAGGTTCATAGCACTAAATTGTGAAGATAGATTGCCGAGATTGGATTTGCATTCCCTTGAAAACGGAATGCATAGGCAGAATGAAAGCAAAACACCATGGATGTTAGAATTCCAAAATAAAATCAAACTCCTGGAGAGACTCAGAAAGCTGTGGAATAGCAAATAAAGGATAATGTTTCAGGTCTAATGTGACTCCTCTTCAACTCGGTTTCTCTCTCCACAGACCTGCTGGGTTTCTTAGGCATCTTCCGTTTTTGTTATAGGGTTGAGATCTTTAAGGCGATTAGAGGAGTTGCAATGCTGTAAAAAATTTGTTTCGTCTGATGGGGACTGTCCAGAACAAGTGGACACTTTGAGACAAACAGAATTATAGAGATCTGACCTTTCTGCACAAGGCGTGCTAATGAGAACATCCGGTAGGACACACTGACCGGAGCCAAGATTTCCTTCGCCACTGTACAATCTTTGAGGTTAGAAAGTAAACTCAGTCTGAGGATCTCCTCGCTCGTTTTATTTACATTCTATTGGCGTTAAGAATTTCTGGATTCTTTCTTCACTGAGGTCATTCTTAACTGTCATTGATGGTGGGTTGTATCTATTTGCAAAGTTTTACATATGTGTCACTTTAATGTGCAAATAGAGCAAGGATGATGTAATTAGAAAAACGTTTTCACCCAGCGAGTAATTAGGGTGTGGAACACACTCCCTGGAAATGTGGGGGATGCAAGTTCGATTGAGGCATCTGAGGGGGGCATTGGATGATTATTTGGATAACAATGGTGTGGTTGGAAAAGGCCCTAGGTAATTGAACTAGTGCAGGCATGATAACAATTCTGTGAAAGCTGCTGATCAACAATAGTTGCTTATCTGGCATTGGAAAATGACATTTGCAAGGGTTGACCACACTGGTCAAGGGTATGCCAAGTTAGCGTTGTTGTTTGGCAGTGGAACGGCAATCTGGTGGGGCTGGGGGTAAACGGACAGGGTCTATCTCCCCCGCTCACCTCCACACGCCACCCAATGTCATTCCTCCCTTTACCTGGTCCATCCCTAATCCCCACTCTGTTCACAGCCTAATCTATGAATACACATTCCCATGTTTGCATGCCTGTTCTGCAGCCTTCATGCGCTGCTTGAATTTCAGTGTCTGGATTTGGATTGTCTGGTGCTAGCACAATGACTAACCAGCATTCACCTGAGGGGATGCTGGCCCAATGCCCATCGATTTTAAGTTAGAGCAATTTATTCGCCCAGATGCAATCGTGACAATTTGAAGATACAATCAGCACACTGCAGTTTCTAAGCCTTGATTTCTGGATTTTCTGTCTTTCAGATGAAATTAAATTCCTTCTAGCTCCCCTCATTAAACATGTGTTAGCAATAGCTGAAAAGCAGGACAGTTCTCCCAGTCAGCATTACCTTCCAACTGCCATTCAAAATCAGATGATGGGGTCACTATCTCTACTGCTTATGTGAACTTACAGCATGTAAACTTGCTGCTAAAATTCCTCTAACAGTGATAAAACTTAGGTCTTGACCTTTCAATGGGACCAGAATGGTTAACTCTGCCCTCTCACCATGACTGTTCTCATAAGAGACTCGGAGTATCTCCTGTATTTGATTTTTATTTCCAAAACTTTTGTTGAGCTTTTCACATTCTTGAGTTGTGAAATAAATGCAGGTTATTCACCCAAATTATTAGCATCTCTTCGGCAGTCTCAGTAGAAACTAGTAATTAAATATATGATTTCAGGCACAGATTACCAAGTGCATTTAGCATACAAAGCCGACCACGGCATTTAACTGAATGATGCCAGATGACCATGTCAAGTAGTGATCCATTTTCATAATACAAACACGTGACTATAGTCCAGACTGCAGGTGGTTTCATAATGATTTATTAGCACTTCAACTTCTAAATGTCAATCTTGGGTGCAGAGTTATGGCCCTCAGCTCTGATGCAGTGGGGAGCACTCTCACCTCAGAATCATAATGGAGACATAAGCACATCATCCAGGCTGAGAGTGCAGTACTGAAAGGGTGCCGCACGACCTTTTAGCTGAGATGTTAAACCAAGCTCACAACAGCTCTTTCAGGTCAAATATCTTAAAGAATAAGGCCAACATTCCATCCCGCAATCAATAAATCTGTAATAATTATTACAATGTTGTCTGTTGTAGGAAATGGCTGCATGCAAATTGGCTGCAAAATTACAAAGACACCACTGCAGAGAGACTCAAATCTGTCTACAGGGAACCACACTGTAGATAACATCAGTGCAGTGAGCATTTAATTGTTTTATTAGTCAGCAATATAGCTGCTTAAACTGGTGTCCAATTAATTTTGTGGTGTTCACACGTGGTAATGGGAGTTATTTTTACTGAATTGTTAACCAGAGGCCTGTTAGAAACCAATGCAGTTTGAAATTTTTAAACATTTGAAGATAAATAGGTAAACCAGTGGAAAAAAACTCTCAGAAACTTAATGGCTCTCTGGGGAGGGTTGGACTGGGGAGAAAATCTGCTCTCCTCACTGAATCAGCTCACACTCAATAAAAGGGGCAGAATGAGCATACTCCAGCCTGCCCTGCCTTCCAGTAAGGTCATGGCTAATCCTTAACTTCACATTCACATTTCCACCCCATCTCTCAGACTCCTTCTGAGTGCAAACATCTTTTGATCTCTGCCTTCAAATGCACACAATAATTGTGCTTTCACAGCCCTCTTTGGGGTATAGCTTTCCAAAGTTTCCTCATGAAGAGATTCCACTTCATAGATAGTTAATAAGGCCACGCAGCATCGAAACAGACCCTTCAGTGCTAACCAGTCCACGCTGACCACGTTCCTAAACTAATCCTACCTGGCTGTTATCATTTAGAAACTCTGATCCCTGTTTCTGACCTGGCCGGTGAAAGTGAACTCTCCCATCTACCTCATTCTGGATGTTTCTATCAGATCTGCTGTCAATCTTCTCAATGCTGGAAAACATGGGCCCGTTATACATAATTGCATCATTGAAGAGCTCTCTCAGGTCAGGATCTACATCAATTGCTCCCAGAGGTAAGGAGACTAAAACTGGACATGTTGCTCCAGCTGTGGGCTCACCGAGGCTCAATATAAAAAGACTCCCTCACCCCTAGTCCATATGTGACTCCAGTACCACATGAATGTGGTCGATGCTAACGTGTCCTCTGCATCTGGCAAGCACACAGTCACAGCAACTAAGGACATCCTGAAAGGAATAGTTAACCAAGCTCTGGCCCACGGTCCCCAGCTCAGACAGAATGAGTCATAAAGAGCAGGAAGTCAGGCTGAACATTCCCTCAGCCCAAGTCACTGTACCTGGACAACATACAGAGCAGCTGAAAGACCCTAATAATGGTGACATTGGGGGTTCAAACAAGATTGAGATCCTGGCATGACTTTACGGTAGCTGCCTCCCATGATAGGAGATTTTCTCTGCAGGGAGACACCACAAAGTCCAATGGAAACAAGGAGCACGGAGCTGGTTTAAAATGATACATGCATTAATAGGAGCTACAACGTCACACTAACAATTTCATTGCAGAGCAGGGCTAGCGCCTTGCTGTGTAAAATGGTCTGAAATTGAAAGGGTGGATCGGAGTGACTTGCTGTAAATGAATGGGGCCGCTCACTAATGCGCATCCCACTGTCAAAGAGGAAGTGAAGAGTCTTGCAAACACCAAAGCCTAAAACCATTCATGTTCTTGCAGACGTCAGGGTTCAAAGTACAATTGACATTCCTAATTGTCAAGGACATTACCCATTGCTGACTGCCCATTCAAGGAAATGGAGTGGGAGCCCCTCCAATTTGTGACACCCCTAAGTTTCTTGCCTCAAGGCCAACATTATCAACAATTCCATGTCTAAGCAAGCTCCAGAATGACAAGGGGGTGGGGGTGGGGGGGGGGTGCACCTCAAGAGCACAGAAATCATGAGGCCAACTGCCTTCTTTCAGTGACTGACGTCAATACGCTCTGTCAAGCAAATGTCAAGCATACTTTCTTCCTAATTCTGCTACCAAATATTCCCCTGTCCCCATTTCACCTGGAGTACCCACTGTGCCAGGTCAGATTACAGATGCTTTGCAAGCAACATATTTCGTTGTTAGTATTTCAGACAGGAAGGGATGGGAGAGAGCCAGGAAGGTGGTCAGAGCCAAACTGGTGGTGGGAAACTGGGCCAACATGGAACCTGTTTGTAGTACAGAAGATCATGGTAAGCTCATTTCAGAAGGCATTCCCAACGGTTAGGTCAGAGACTTGCATTTATACATCTGTCAAGTAAAACAATGATCATTTCATTGGCTGATCGCCATTTTGCAGGTGAAAATGGGAGCCGATCTGTGCCAGCAAGATGCCACAAACAACAATACCCTCAATTACCCGTTCACTCTGATTGGTGGACACCTCTACTCCTCCAACTGGAAATCCTGCTGGTTTCCAAACAATACCACTGCACTGTTATTAGTCAATTTAAGAACCAGATATGGCCTTGGCTTAGTGGTACATTAGCAGTGTAGTCTCAATACTACACTTAACTCTTTCATGATTTCTCAATCAGAAACACAGTCGCAACCTCTCCAAAGGTAAAGTTGCCATAGTCCCAGGGAAGAGAAGGTGGGCACAGCTGTTGCCGAAGATCAGAGTTGAAGAGTATGGTGCTGGAAAAGCACAGCCAGTCAGGCAGCATCCCAGGAGCAGGAGGAGAATCAATGTTTCAAGCATAAACTCATTAGGAATGAGGCTTGTGGGCAAAAGGGGCGGAGAAATAAATGGGAGGGGTGGAATGAGGCTAGGGGGAAGGGAGCTGGGAATGTGATAGGTAGATGGGGGAGGGGGTGTGGAGGTGATGGTGA
>NC_057720.1:82081746-82087428 GCF_004010195.1 Chiloscyllium plagiosum | reverse complement strand
CAGAGAGAGAGAGAGGCAGACAGAGAGAGAGAGAGACACAGAGAGAGAGAGTGTCAGAGACAGACAGAGAGACAAAGACAGAGAGACGAGTGGTGGTGGTTTAACTTGAGGGTGACCACGCCTCAGGTGAGGAGTGAATTTGAGAAGGTGGGGCCTTCATGGTAACAATGAGGGGGAGGTTAAGGTGGGTCGTAAACATTGTTGGGCTGAATGGCCTGGTTTGGTAATGATATATACACGTCTGCTAAACCAGCACGGTATGCTGGAGAGGAGCAGAGGGCTTGCAGGCGATTCACTCACAACATTGTTAAGTGGCTGACTATTTGCAATTGCTCTTGGAGAGTTCGATGGCAAACTTACTGTGAAGAGTGGGCTTTGGGTCCCACAGAGCGTGGAGCTAGCACAAAGTAATGGGGCCGAGTGTGTTTGAGCAAGGAATTGACTGACTACCTCATGAAAACTTTGCTCAGTCAACACTCCACTTGAGCAGTTGTTGGCACAGTCACTCGGACAGGGCATCCAGAGGCCAATGCTCTGGGGAAAGTGGGTCAAAATCCAACCAACTGGGCGAAACTTCGATGCCACGAATCAACGGGGAATTGGAAGCCCTTCTCCGTAACGGTGACCATGGCAACGAGCATCAATTGTTCACAAACCCATCAGGATCACACCTGGTCCTTTAGGGAAGGAAATCTGCCATCCTTACCCAGTGGGGCCTACACATGACTCCAGATTCATAGCGAATGTGGCAGACCTAAATTCAAATGATCAAGCAAATCGCTCAGTTCAGGGACAGTTACAACAAATGCAAAAAAAAAAACCACCCACACCTCAAAGAATATTATTTTTTAACAACATCTCCATCTGGGCTTGCTCTCTGGACCTAAATACTTGAGCAGAGTTCAGCAGCGAGTTGTCTCCCTGCCCTTTGAGGCACTATTGGGTCTATTAATGTGCCAGCCACACCCTGTGTGAGAGAGAAACTCGAGAGGTCAAGTCCCACCATCTCGACTGGGACACGCTTGAACTGCGTGGAGGGAGTGCTGCATTGTCAGAGGTGCAGCTTTCAGATTAAACATCAGGGTGCCCTCTCAGGTGAGCAGTACCTGAAGGGCAGGGGAGCTCTCTGCAGTGCTGAGGCCTAACGCTTGTCCCTCAATGAACACACACCAAAACAAATCAAACCATCATCGTCACACAGTGCAGTTTGTGGGATCTTGCTCTGTGAAAATTAGCTGCCACATTCCCTGTAGTGGCCACACTTCAAGAGTACGTACTGCTTTGACAGTGATGCACTTTAGGATGCCCTGAGGGGAAAGCTGCTATATAAATGCAAGTCTTCCTTTTTTTTGTTTCTTGATTTACACTCATGGTCACATCACCCCAGTTGCAAATGAACCAAATGCAATGCCCAGCAGCGAGAGGGTTCATTGCCTGGGTGAGCTTCTGCGATGCCCTCCTCCTTGCCCAGTACACAGTGGCTATCCAGCTCACACCAACAATCCCCAGTTCATCAGGCCATGCGCACGGCAGTCTGTCTCCCCTGCGGAGCATGGCTCCTACTCTGGGAACGTCTGGCAGGGCTCCATTAGTTCGGAGCCTCCACAATACCGTTCCCGGTGTCTTCCAGACCTTCCGGGAAGCCTGTCTCATATCTGTGGGCAGTGCCAGTGGCTCTCATCCCACTGGCCTCGTGCCTTTGCCCGGTTCCTTGCAGCTCCACCTCCTGGTTCCCAGACACACCGTCTGGCAAGTTGCCGGATGCTGCGTCGGTGATGACAGAGCGGTAGACGCCGTCGCCCTCAGCGAGCATCAGCTTGAGCTTGGGGATCCAGTGCTTGCGGACTACCCTCCGGGCATTGGTGCACATGTCAGCGGCAATGGCATTCATCTCACTCTCCTTGAAGTTCGGGGCAAAGTTCTGACAATAGACTGAAAGAGAGAGAGAGAGATAGATAGACTGGCGTTTACCTGCACTCTCCCAAGATCCCAGTGCCCCAAAGCATTTTTACCGTTAATTCGATTTTCCACTTTCAACTGGAATGCAGCAGCCCAACTGCACACAGCACGATCCCACAGTCACAACTTTGGTCAAGGGGCAAATGCTCATCAGAAATGGCAAAGAGAACAAGCCTCCTTCTTCTCCAAATAGTGCCATGGGACCTCTCATGCCCACGAGTGGGCACGCAGGTCTCAGTGCAACCTCTAGGAATAAAGGAACATAGGAACAAGAGTAGGCCATTCAGCCCCTCAGCCTGAGACACCATTCAGTAAGACCTGTGGCCGAACACCACTTACCTACCTCTAACCCACATCCCTTTATACCTTTGCTTAACAAATATTTATCTCTCTCTGATTTAAAATTAAGAATTGATCCAGCACCCACTGCTGCTTGTGGAGGACAGTTCCAAACATCTCCCACTCTTGTGTGTAGATGTGTGCTCCCGAGCATCTCGGAGAGTGAGGCCTGCAGATGCTGGAGAGTCACAGTCGATAAAACGTGGAGCTGGGAAAAGCACAGCAGGTCCAGCAGCATCCGAGGAGCAGGAGAGTCGACGTTTCGAGCCAGACCCTTCATCAGAGGGGCAAGGGGGCTGAGAAATAAATAGAGGGAGAGGGGTGAGGCTGGAGGGGGAATGGTAAGTGGGATGGTGATAGGTGGTGATCGAGATTGGTCAGTGGGAAGGGTGGAGTGGACAGATGGAAAGGAAGGTGGACATGTTAGGACGGTCAATGTGGCAGGGCGGAGAGGGAGGGCTGGATTTGGAACAGGGAGGGGAGGGGAGGGGAGGGGCAGTGGTGATGATGGTGGGTGGGGATATTTGGAAGCTGCTGAATTCCATGCTGAGGCCATCGGGTTGCGAGTTCCCGAGGCCAAAGATGAGGTGTTCTTATTCCAACGGTGGAGGCGGCTCAGGATGGACATGTCGTTGGGAGGGGGGAGTTGAAATGGCTGGCGATGAGGAGGCGGGGTTGACTTGAACATGTGCACCACAGATGTTCCCCGAACTAGTGTCAGAGTTTGCACTCAGTCTCTCTGGCGTAGAGGAGACCACATCAGGAGCAACGGATGCAATAAATCAGGTTAGAGGAAATGCAGGTGAATCTCTGCCGGACTTGGAATGATTCTTGGGGACACTGGACGGAGGTAAGAGGGGAGGTGTGGGTGCAAGGTGCTGGATCTCCCGCAGCCGCAGGGAACAGTGCCAGGTGTGGAGGGAAGGTTGGTGGGGAGTGAGGACCAACAAGTTCTGGCCCTAATTCGCAGACTATGCCCCGAGTTCTACAATCCTCAACCAGTGGGAATTGTTTATCTTCATCTACTTTGTCTTCTCATGTTAAATATATTTAAGACTTTCATCAGATTACCCCTTAGGCTTCTAAATTCTAGCCTAAACTTTCATGTGGAAGGCCGAGCCACAGCACTCCCTCAGCACAGCACTGAGTGCCTGGATTAAGTAGTCACGTCTCTGGAATGAGAGAGATGTTGGCTAAAAGGAATTAACTAAACCCCAGCTCATTTACCTCTGCTGCAAGGGACGGACATTCCTACAGAATGAGCCATTCTCTGCAAACAAAAGGAATATGTTCAGGCCTTGCACCTTCATTTCTGAATTACCAGGGAGCTTGGGAAGCAAACAGTTTGCCTTTGAGTGCCTTGGACCCACATGTGCCATAAAACTCTCTGGCCCTTCACGACACCTCCCCCAACTCTCTGCCTGACAGCTCAGTGCCGATTCCCCTCTCGCTACCTATTGTACCAAGAACAGTTCTGTATCGCACAGCTCTCCATGTTTACCTTTAATGGCATTGAGTATCCTGCTATCGAGAGGTTTCCGACTGGGATCGCACAGGGAGGAACGGATTCCGGTGCCACAGCTGTTCGCCAGAGTGTTCCTGCGGGGCGGGGGGGGAACCACACAAGAAATTAATTGCACTTTGGAAAATCTAGAGACACTTCTACCAAACCATTTGATGGTTTCTGTTCACCATTCTCAGGTTGCCCTGGAGCTGGTGCCTGTAATAATTCAGGAAGGAGAGCACAGTGGCAATATTAATGCCCAGATTACTAACCTGGGACAGGAGATCAAATCCCACACTGGCAGAGGAGGAACTCAATTGAATTGATGAAATAAAGCTACAACAGAAAGTCAGCCTCAGTCATTATCGTGAAAACCCATCTGGGCTTTATATGGAAGGAAACTTGCTGTCCTTGCCAAGTCTGACCTAATGAGACTCGAGGCCTACATACGATTGATTGTTAGCTGAGCAAGCCACTCAGTTACAGAGGCAATGAATGGCCCGCTTCGCAAGGATGAATTCAAGAAAATGTTTTCAACCTGCAACCTGCATAGTCCAGTACATCTCCACTCAATATTACCATCAAACCAGGGGATCAACCCTGGGTCAATGTACAGTGCAGGAGGGTCTGCCAGGGGTGCAGTATCAGGCATACCTAAAAATGAGATGTCTACCCAGGTGAAGCTACCAACAGCACTACCTACTTTTCAAACAGCACAAACAGCAAAGGGTAGACAGCGTTGAGTGATTGCCCCCAACCAAGGGATCAGATCTGAACTCTGCAGTCCTGCCCTGCCCAGTCATGAGTGGGTGGTGGACAATTAAACAACTCACTGGAGGAGGTGGCTCTGCAAATATCCCCCTCCCCAATGATGGAACAGCCTGACATATCAGTGCCAAAGATAAGGCTGAAGCATTCACAATGAGTCAGTGAAAGTCACTTAAGCCACACGTGCTGAGTGGATGATCCATCTCAGCCTCCCCCAGTGGTCCCCAGCGTCACAGATACCAGTCTTCAGACAATTTGATTCACTCCGTGTGATATCAAGAAATAGATGGAGGCACCGGGTACTGTAAAGGATATGGGCCCTGTCAACATTCCAACAATGGAACTGAAGACTTGTGCTCCCGAACCCCACTAGCCAAGCTGTTCCAGTCCAGTTACAACACTGGCATCCACCCGACAACGTGATAAATTGCCCAAGTATGTCCTGTACATAAAAAGCAGGACAAATCCAACCCAGCCACATCAGTCTTACTCTCAGTCATCAGTAAAGTGATGGAAGGTGTCATCAGCAGTAGTATCAAGCTGAACCTGCTCAGCAACACCCAGTTTGGGTTCTACCAGGGCCACTCTGCTCCTGACCTCATTACAGTCCAGGTTCAAACATGGACACAAGAGCTGAATTCCATTAGACCCGAAACACAGTTACAAAACCTCCGCGGTGTGAAATATAGGAACATAAGGACGGGCCAAATGGTAGGATGGGGCTGTGGGTACAGTCAGTCATCTGATGGAACCACCCCAATTAAGACAAAACTGTCAGCCCTGCTGCATGGGGGACCTGTTTCTATGAAAGCTCACAGAGTATTCAGGTGGAACATCACTAACTCACTACTCACCGATCGAAAAAGGCAGCCAGCAGCCTCCGGAGTAAAACCTTGTGCCTTGTGCCCGCACAGATGTGACAGTTCATCAGCTGAGCTCGTGTGATGTAGACACTCGTACCTGTAGGTGATACAGCAGCAAGGAGCAGCTATCCATCAGCACGCCATGTTAGTAATCACTTCCATCCCCCAGAGCCCAACACCACTGTCCACCAGCTCTCCAGTCCCCCTGCTGGCCAAATGCCCACCCTTCACCTTCACCCCCACCCCCAC
>NC_057720.1:82067916-82081704 GCF_004010195.1 Chiloscyllium plagiosum | reverse complement strand
CCCACCTCCTCCTTCTCCCCCACCCCTCTCACTCCTTATCCCCAGCTCTATCCATACCTCCTCTTCTCACCCCATGCTCTACCCTCACCCCTATCTTCATCACTTCACCCCAGTGGCCTCAGGCCTCCTGTCATCTGGGGCCCATGGCCCTCTACCTCACTTTACATCTTTAATCATCAAATCCACTTTCTTCATCAAAGGATTTCATCACCTCCTCTAACATAACCCCGTGACTTGGCTTCGATGTTTTGTTCAATAATGTGCCAACAAAGGACCACGAGATGTTTTACAATCATAAAAGCAACTGCTGAGACAAACACCGAACTTTGCAAAACAATTATGTCCCTCTAACTCAAAGTGAGACACGTTGTTCGGAAAATGGGGAGGTGGGCGAATTCCTGTTCAACACCTCAGTCCAGAGGAGTATCCACGTGCTTTCATGTTCCCATGACACAGAGTGGAGAAGGGAGTGGATGGGGAAACCCATTATGGTGCAAAGTCTCACAGTTTCTACAATACTTACAGAAATACTGAATAAGCTGCTGTACAGAAGCAGCAGAGAAGAATCAGTGCCTTCCCTACATCAGGAGCAGATACAAAACTTCCTGCAAGGATGTGCTTCGACCAAAGCTGAAAAAACCCTTTAAAAGGGGTTGGACAGAGGATTCTCCGAAAGTCTGGGTTGTCGGGACTGTGAAAGATCAGGGAGACAGGGAGAAATCACTGTGTCGTACGCTGCTGGTGATAGTCCAGTCTGGATACCCAGTGGGAGCGGAGCGGTTGGAGATGAATTCTGGAAAATTCCACAAAGAAACAGTGCACTGTCCTTCCACGGCGTACTTATGCCCAGTTCGAGAAACTTTTTTTTTTTTTTTAAAATTGACCTATGACTTGTTGGTTAGTTAATATTGGAATTACACCCAAATTTAGATTATTTTCTCTGGTAATGTCTTAAAAAGTGAAAACTAGTCTGGATATTTCAGTTGGAGAATTTGGGAAATTAGTCTCTTTGCTAAGTTACTGGTTTCTCTGGGAATTCTAACACGATATGACAGCTGCTGCACAGTTCAGTGTATCTGGTTCTCAGCTCCATGATGCCACTGAAGAACATCAGGGGAGAACAGCAGGCTGCTCAACCCCCTCCCTAACCTGCCTCTGTGTCTTGCAGCCATTACTCCTCCATGTCACTGCGGTATTTACTCCCTGATCCACACAAACAAACCCCTCCCCTTCCCAGCAGGGAATCCACACAATCCAAATTCATGGATCGCGGGTTAGTGTGGATTGACGCAGTTCACCGTGACTGAGTGTGGATTAACCGGGTCCAGCCTGGGTCAGTGTGGTTTAACCCAGTCTGGACCAGTGACAGGTCAATGGCTTGTTGCTTACCTGTCACCAGCTCAAGCTTCTCAGTCGGGTCTCCCTCCACGTACAGCTTGGGGTGGCAGCGATGACCGATCTGGTTGATCAGGTCAGCCGGCAGCACCGCCAGGTCGTGGCGAATTCTCATCCTCGACCGGCCGTCCACGTGATCAGGCAGTGCCTCCACCCGCTCCGGTTGGGCTGGAAGAGAAAGAGGGAGAACGTAAAACAACGGACCGCTCGCGGTTCACCTTCCCGGCCGCACCCAGCAGCTGCCAGCGGTAAGACCCGAGTTGGAAACCGCACCGTTCACACACCAGGCCGATCTGTCACAACAATCTCTGGCTCAACAAAGATCCCAGCATTGGAGTGATATCAAAGGCTCCTGCTACAGAATGAAATTCAAAGTTAGCACCCTCCGACAGCGCGGCGCTCCCTCAGCGCTGGCCCTCCGACAGCGCGGCGCTCCCTCAGCGCTGGCCCTCCCTCAGCGCTGGCCCAGTGACTATATAACACCGAGTGAGCCTTGCAGTTGGTAAATGTTATTTTTGGTGGTGCGGACCCAATGTGCTGAAGGGTCTCTTTTTTATTACACAATAGCATGAAATAAGAATTGAGAACAGGATTTGGTCTAACACCCACTCAAGCCTTCTCTGCCAATTAATAAAATAGTTTGTCCCTACCCCCTCACAGCCCTTCACTCACATGTTAAAGGTGTTTCAGAAACTTGGAATAAATGTGACAACCCAGCCTGCATGGCTCATAGGTAGTGAGCATTCCAAAGAGTAATGACCCTTACAGTGGTAATTCCTCCTCACTGACATCTGAAATCAGAGACACCCCATTTTGACAACTCGACCCTTTCCTCCAGATCTCCTGACAAGGGGAGGCATCCCTTCATCATCTACCCAGTCAGATCTCCTCAGAATTTTATGTTTAATGAGATCACCTTTCGTTTTCTCACATCCTCAATGAACACGAGCCGAACCGGTTTAGCTTTGCATCAAAAGACAGCTCCTTCTTACCAAGGATTATCCGACTAAACCTTCTCTGCACTGCCCCAATCCAAGTCTATCCCTCCTTAAGGATAGCTAACAAAATTCTCCACACTCCCACATTGGTGCAGACTCACCGATGTCCTGTGCCATTGTAGCAATGCTTCCCCAGTTCCATAATCCAATCCTTTGTGCAAAAGAGCCCCATATTTTATTTGCCTTCCTAATTTCTTGTATCTGCACACTGACTGTTGCTGAGTCTATGTATCAGGGCTCCCTGTTTAGGGAAAGCTGACGCCCAGATAGCTCCACCAGAGCATTCTGCAGTCTCTCGTCTTTCAAATAACATTCTACGTTCCTATTTTTTCTGCCAAAGCAAACAGCTTTATGGTTTTCCCCATTACATTCCATCTGCCAAATCTTTACGCACTCACTTACCCTGTCTGTTTCAGGAGCAGAGTCTTTGGTATATCTGAAGTAGTACATGTTGTCAAAGTTTTGCAAGAATGCCAAATTCCACACCATCACAACAATGTATAACACAAGGGGCAAAGGGAGGCGGTGGGGAATGGTGGACAATTGCTGAACAGTCCCAAGTGTGCTGATAGCTATATTTAAAACCAAGTTAAGATAGTCAGTCAAACTCATAACGCAGCCCCTTTACTCATTAGAATTGACGCACGTTCATTCACAGACACCTATTCTCAACTAACAAAAGCATTCTTTTCAAACCTTGTACCTTTTTTAAAATAGCTGGGAACCTATGGCTCTGACTTGCTCTTCTCCATGTCAATGCCTTGCCCAATCATTTTCCCGTTTCTCCTTTGGTCTGACTTGCTGTGGTGGTTTGACATTTGGTCATTCCTGAGCCTGAGCCTATGGACAGCTTTTTGCAGACCTTGCAGGTCTTTTTCACAATTCACCTGCCCACCTTCTTTGTATCGTCAGCAAAGATGGCTACCAGTACCAGTTTTATTAATCCATCTCAGAAATACAGATCGCAAGTATCAAATTGTAAGAAAAAAAAGAGAAACACAGAATATTTCTGAAGTGGTAAGAGGTTGCAAAGTAGTGTGCAAAAGGGCCTCAACATCCTTGTTCATGAGTCACTGAAGACGAAGACATAGATACAGCCAACAGTTAGGAGGATAAGTGGTATGTTGGTCTTAATCTCAAGGGAAAGTAAGTAGAGGAGGAAAGATGTCTTGCTGCATTTGTATCGACCCTTGGTGAGAGCTCACTTGGAGCAGTTTAGGTCTCTTTTTATAAAGGAAGGACATACTTGTGTTCTGAAGATGTGGGTGTACCTTTAAGAGAGTTAAAAGCAGCAGGACCACCGCACCAAGTGTTCTCAATAAGGCAACAATGGAATACTGGGTCAAACAACTCAATTAGTTTGTTGCCTGGAGATAAAGACAAATTTGAATTCAGCCAATCAGTTTAAATTATACCCCGAAAAATACCAATTTCCAGTCAAGTTTGATTTGAGTATATTGACAATCTTAAAAGCCAATGACACAATCAGATACTCTCGGGTACAAGACCGGGGAAAGTTGAACAGTTGAGAGGAGAACTGCCACGATCTAGCATGTACCAGACTGCTTGGAAAAAAAACTCTAAAATACCTTTTTGATCAGTAACTTGTGACACAGAAATTCCTAACAAGGAGAAAAGACGACACTGGAAGATCCCAAGACAAGAACCTACAGCTATTTGGTTCTGAGATAAGAAATGTTCTTTTGTAAATCTTAATAGGAAGTTTGATCAGACTAGTACTATAGAAGGGAAAGTAAAAGATAGGTTAGAGAAAGAAATTGTAAATAGTGGTTAGTTAATTATTGTGTTATACTTTAAGAAATAAAATTGCTAATTTTTACTTTACATAGTTCTTGGCCACTCAAATTGTTACAGATGACTGCACGGGATAAATCTTTTCTGAGTTGCTGGCTTTAAATTAAGCAGGAGAGTTTACCCAGTGTTGTAACACTTGTAACAAAGAGACAGTGCAATGGAAGTTCACCAGACTAACCTTCAGAACAACAGACTGTCTTATGTCGAGGGGTTGGGAGAGGTGTATCTGTAATACCTACAGCTTTGAAGAATGAGGCGCACCGAAATGTACTAAACCCTTAAAGGTGTGATACTATGGACACAGATATTATGAAACCCCTAGTAACTACAGAACCAGGGAGACCACCTCAAAATAAAGTTGGGAAGGGGGAAAGAGGAGTTGGGGTGCAGCTTAGACAGAAATGAGGAGGAATGTCTTCACCCAAGGGTGGGCGGATCTTTGAAAACCTTAACTCCGGATAGCTATGGAAATTCAAATCACCAGGATTCTGGAAACTAACGGCATCAAGGAATATGAAGACGGTGTGGGAAAATGCAGCCAGATGTTCAGCTGTGATGTAGGATGACAGGGCAAGCCCGGTGGACTGAATGGCCTCCTCCTAACCCCATGTTCTGACAGGTGAGGTGAGTAGAAAGTGTGACAGAGTGGGGTAGTGACCGTTCACCCCCCGCAGTTGGCGGAGGGCGGGTGCGTGTATGCGTGTGCACGTGCGTGTGCGCCCACCCACGTGTGGGCATTTGGCACGTGGCCTGCTTACCGACATGGGGGACGCTCATGATGTTGTACATGCTGCACATCTGGACGTACTGCTCCTCGGTCATGTCCTCCAGCCCCTCCTCCTCTCCCGCCGCCGCCTCCTCCTCCACCTCGTCGTCCTCCTCGTCGTTCTGGCAGGAGAAGGGGCTGTCGCTGGGGTGGACACTGCTGGCTCCGGGGCTGGAGAGGTCGCGGGGCAGCGCGGCGGGGTAGGCCGGACCCTCGTGGGAGAGGCGGGCCGACTTGGCGCTGCTCCCGGAGGGTCCCTCTCCAGCCCGGCGGCCTCGGGGCACCCCCGTCCCTGCCCCCTCGCTCTGCTCCACCTTGACACGGGAGGCGAGGGGCAGGGGGAGGGGGTGAGGGGCGGCTGCAGCGGGGCTGGGGGGTTCCCAGGCCGGCTCCTCGACGCTCAGACCCTGCGAGTCGCACCTGGGCGAGCTGACCTTGGACAGCAGCTCGGTGCCACGCTCCACGATGCGCTGGATCTGCAGGAAGCCGGCCGTGTACATCAGCATGAACTGCTCGCCCGCCTTCATGCACAGCCTTCCCGTGTAGCAGAAGTTGAGAATGTTCTGGAAGCTCTGCGGCTGCACAGCCGCCGGAAGCTCGAAGGCGGCCCGGGTGCTCCCGGTGAACAGGTCGCGGAAGTAGGAGCTGTTGGCCGCCAGCACGGCGCGGTGGGCCTTGAATGTCTGGCCCTTCACCACGATGGAGGTGTCGCAGTACAGGCCCTGCAGCCTCTGCTCGTTCAGGCACTCCAGCACAGTGTTCCCAAAGTTGGGAATCTCCAGCTGCAGGGTCTGAGCCATTGCCCAGGCTTCGTCACCACAACCTGCAAAACAAAAACAGGAAAAATAACGCACGTTAGCCCCAAGAGATGTACAGCATGGAAACACACCCTGCAGTCCAATCCGTCCATGCTGACCAGACATCCCAATCCAATTTAGTCCCATTTGCCAGCACCCGGCCCATATCCCTCCAAACCCTTCCTATTCATACACCCATCCAAATGCCTTTTAAGTGTTGTAATTGTACCAGCCTCCACCACTTCCACTGGCAGCTCATTCCATACACGTACCGCCTTCTGTGTGAAAAGGTTGCCTCTCAGGTCCCTTTTAAATCTTGCCCCTCTCACCTTAGGAGTGCCCTCGAGTTTAGGACTCTCCTAACCTAGGGAAAAGACTTTGTCTATTTACCCTATCCATGCCCCTCGTGATTTTATAAACTTCTAGAAGGTCACCCTTCAGCCTCCGACACTCCAAACCCGGCAACATCCTCGTCAACCTTTTTTGGACTCTTTCAAGTTTCACAACTTCTTTCCTGCAGCAGGGAGACCAGAACTGAATGCTGTATTCCAAACGTACACAGCAATATGGCACTTTCCACAGCAGGAGGCAAGACTTGTGGTGGGGGAGGTGATGTGGGGTCATGGTGAGGAGAATGTGCGGTATGGAAGGGGGGGGTGGAGCTGTGGGAACAGAAGGCGCTGTCAGGGAGGGTTTTGTGGAGAGGTGGTGCGAGGGCACGTGCTGGCGAGTTGGGAAGGGGACATCCCGTGAAACTGTGACCTCCTGGAGCTGCAGTATCTGAGTGGTCACCGAGGAGCCGCGTGTGGTCACTGATGTGCAGGAACTGGTCTGAGTCTCACTGATGGGAATGGCAACGCCGCTGCAGCAGCTCCTCTCTGCCACTGGAGGGGGACAAGGAGCAGAGTCTCCCACCCTGGCTGCCTTCTGAAGAGTGCCCTTGGGTTGTGCCACATTCCACAGGCCTGTGAGTGGAACTGAAGGGAGCCGGACCGGCTGCAGAACTCTTTCAGATTTCCAACACAACCTCCCTCATTCTGATTCTAACTGCTGAACATGCTTTAAGTTCGACAACAGTCTTAATTCTGCAACCGCAGCTCTCACTCTGCCTGTACCAGACAGGAGTGTCACAGGGTTGTACTGACTGCGTAACAAATGCAACTAGTCTTCACTGAAAGGAATGAGACTGGAAAACAATTGCCTTGTCAAACTAGGGAAGAGATCTCAAACTGTTTTTCACACACTGAATGATAGCCCAGGCTGCCTCCCTCGTTCCCTGGAAACTTCCCAACGTTCCTTATACAAACACAGAGCTCCTTGCAAGGCTCCTGGGAATACTGCTGGGACCACTGCCCTGGCCACTCTCTGGGAAAACATCAGTCTCGAGTCTCTCTCAACATTTTGGGCCAATGGGCTGAGAAGTGGCAGATGGAGTTTAATTCAGATAAATGCGAGGTGCTGTATTTTGGGAAAGCAAATCTTGGCAGGACTTATACACTCAAGGGTAAGGTCCTCAGGAGTGTTGCTGAACAAAGAGACCCTGGAGTGCAGGTTCATAGTTCCTTGAAAGTGGAGTCACAGGTAGACAGGATAGTGAGGAAGGCGTTTGGTATGCTTTCCTTTATTGGTCAGAGTATTGAGTACAGGAGTTGGGATGTCATGTTGCGGCTGTACAGGTCATTGGTTAGGCCACTGTTGGAATACTGCGTGCAATTCTGGTCTCCTTCCTATCGGAAAGATGCTGTGAAACGTGAAAGGGTTCAGAAAAGATTTACAAAGATGCTGCCAGGGTTGGAGAATTTGAGCTATAAAGAGAGGCTGAACAGGCTGGGGCTGTTTTCGGTGAACTAGAGGGCATAGGTTTAGGGTGAGAGGGGAAAGGTATAAAAGAGACCTAAGGGGCAACTTTTTCACAGAGGTTGGTACATGTATGGAATGAGCTGCCAGAGGAAGTGTTGGAGGCTGGTACAATTGTAACATTTAAAAAGGCATTTGGATGGGTATATGAATAAGAAGGGTTTGGAGGGATATGGTCCGTGTGCTGGCAAGTGGGACTAGATTGGGTTGGACCGGAGGGTCTGTTCCCGTGCTGTACATCTCTATGACTCTATCACTTCACAGAGATTCCTAAACATCTCCCCATCCAACCAACTGCTTCCGGATGCACCATCGTTATTGGAAGAGGCTCGATCTGTTTGGACACAGCTGACCTCTGCGAAGGGCAGGCTGATGAAGAGTCAGTTAACTCGATGAGTCAGACTGAGGAAACTGGGGCAAATTGCGCTTCATTCTCAAACAGTGTCATGGATGTGTTTCCATTTACCATGGAATTCTGGGTACTAAACACTCACTATTTCACTTTTCATATCCCAAAAACATTTCCCGCTTTCCTGGGAGGCAGTCCTACCAACCTGACTGTTTCCCAGGATCCTGCATCACTAAACCACCCCTTTCCCAGAATCAGCTTTCCTGAGTATATTTTTCCATCCATATTTTGTGTTAAACCATTTACTTTTGCCCATTTTATTTGTGAAAGCAATGCTTTTGCATTCTGCTCCTTCCTGTTCTACTCTGTTAGAAGTCACACAACACCAGGTTATAGCACACCATGTGCATGTTTGGGTTTTAAAGGAGTATGATCTAAATTGCTCAGTTGTAATTCAGTAATCCATTCTTTACCACTTGTTTAAGAATAAATTTGCTCACGATAAAAGTTAGTTTCCCGACATTGATTAAACCTGTTGCAAATTTCTTTTGTCATGGACAGCAGTCAGTCATGTTAGTATAGGGCATGGGAGGAATGGGAAAATTGTGTCAGTATTGGGGTAGGAGGAAGCTGTTCCAGTCTGTTGGGCTTCATTTGAAGCATTTGTGGCCAGTGCCCTGGTGAAGTGAATACTAGGACTGGAGGAAGAGGTTTAAACTAAATAAAAAGGAAAGGAGACCACAGGAAAGGCTTACAAAACAAAACGATATGATGGCATTGCAGATCAGCTACTTAGATAAAAGGTACCCAGATTGGGACATGAGGTGGAGATGCTGATGTTGGACTGGGGTGAAACAAAGTCAGAAGCCACATGACACCGGGTTATAGTCCAACAGGTTCATTTGAAATCATAAGCTTTTGGAGTGCTGTTCCTTCATTGTTTTAAAAAATTCTCAAGGTCAGGTTCGTAGGAGAGTAGTCTGACACAGAACAAACGACCAAGAGGCGAGTCTGCTAGAATATGAGCATTTTATTCCCCGCAGCGTCGCCACAACCAGGTCTCATACTTACAACGGGGGGTCTGGCTTATACTCACTCTACATGTTACCGGAACTGGGAGCCGTCAGTTCTCGTAGAGCGGTTGCCAACAACCCACGCTCGGCGGTTAAACGTAACCCCGGAGCAGACTCACCGAACTGGAGACTTTTCCAGCTGATATACTCTTTTCCAGATATAAACATTCATGTGAACAGCAGAGCAAGGCTAAAAAACACATTCCATTCTGGTTACATACAGATAAGAAGATTCACACGGGGAGGTGTGTAATAAGATTCACACGGGACTAAGCAACACCTCCATTCCGGTTAGATTCACACATGTATTGGGACATAATTTTTAACCGTTTCACCACATTCCACTGCTTGGCCCAATACATGTGTTACATTATGATTCACACATGTATTGGGACATAATTTTACACCACATTCATCAGCAGCGTTTTGAAAGCCTGCGATTTTAAATAAACCTGCTGGACTATAACCTGGTGTTGTGTGACTTCTGACAGAGTAGGACAGGAAGGAGTATAGTTTAAAAGCATAAGAAACAGCAGCAATTATGTCCAAAGAGGGAATAAAATACTAACAAGGAAAAATGAATGGCCCTTTGCTTAAATCTACGTATCATTCAACAAAAAAAGCTGAATTAACAACATAAACAGAGGGAAATGGGTATGATCTTCAATCTATTACAGAGAAATATTTACAAGGAGACCAAAATTCAGAAGTAATTCTTCAGAGGTATGTGACTATTTGAAAAACACAGGCAGGAAGGGAGGGGTGGAGAAATAGCTTTGATAGAGAAATAAGCATAATGGTCAGAAATGATCCTGGTTTGGACGATAAAAAATCCATATGGGTGGAAGTAAGAGATAATAATGGTCAAAATATGGCTGGGAGTAGTTCATAGGCCCCCCAACAGAAGCTGTTCTGTGGGACAGAGAATAAATAAAGGTGAAGCTTTACTGCCTGCTTACAAAAAGTGTAGGAGGCTTTACTTTTGTTATAAGGAGCTTTAGTCTGAATCTAACCTATCCTTGGAATGTGTGATGGAGGCAGAGTTGAGGAAGTTTTACTTCCAGCTTAAGAGTAGAGGGAACTTCTTTCAACCACTGTTCAGTCTCAGTCGTGGGGACAGAGTCGAGGAAACTTTACTTTTACTTCAAAGAGTGGACAGAGCTCTGCGCCGTATTTAACCTCGTGCTGTTTCTGATGGAGATGGTGTCAAGGGACTTTACTTTCCACTTTCTTTCTTAAAAGAGTAGAGGCCTTTACTTTCAGTTTAAAGGATATAGAAAGCTTTATTATCTGTGTATAACAGTACAGAGAGCTTTACTTCAGTTTAAGAGAGTAAATGGAACTTCACTCTGTATCTAACCCTGTGCTGTCCCTGCCCTGGGATCGATTGAGATAGAACTGTATTTGTCCTCTATAATTTGTCACATTGATAAAGATGCCAATCCTGACTTTAATCACAGTAACCCAGAAGTTAAATAAAGGATTGACAAAAAAAAATTAATGACGGGTAACTGCCTGAGTGACTCCATTAGCATGTCCCTTCCCACATCATGCCACTTTCACTGGTCCTACTCACAGGCATAGAGTCAGACAGTCATACAGAAAGGAAACAGACCCTTTGGTCCAATCAGTCCATGCTGACCATAACTCTAAACTAGACTAAACCTGCTCACGCTCGGCCCACATCCCTCCGCACAGTTCCTGTTCATATACTTATCCAAATGTCTTAAAAGGTGTTGTAACTGGACACGCATCCACCACTCTCTCAAAGTCCATTCCACCCCAGCAATAGGAGTGAAGAGTCACGCTCCACACATTGCTGCTTCCCGAGCCAAGGCATCTACCCAACAATGTGAAAAAGTGCCCAGATATGTCCTCTACACAAAAAGCAGGACAAATCCAACCCAGCCAATTACTGCCCCATCAGTCTTTGTTGATCATCAGTAAAGGGATGGAAGAGCTATCAAGCAGCACCTCCTCAGAGACGCCCAGTTTGAGCTCCCCCAGGGCCACTCAGCTCCTGACCACATTACAGCCTTGGTTCAAACAGGAGCAAAAGGGCTGAATTCCAGAGGTGAGTTGAGAGTGACAGTCTTTGACATCAGGGTCACATTCGACAAGAGTGTGGCATCAATGGGCCCTAACAAAACTGGAATCGATGGGTATCGGGGCAAATTCTCCTCTAGTTGGAGTCAAACCTGGCACTTAGGAAAATGGTTGCGGTTGTTGGAGATCAGTCGTCATCTCAGCTCCAGGACATCGCTGCAGGAGTTCCTCAGGGATGACCTTCAACGACCTCGCCTTCATCATAAGGTCAGAAGACACAGAAACATGGAAGCTAGTAGCAGGAGTAGGCCATTCAGCCCTTCGAGCCTTTTATGCCATTCAATATGACGATGGCTAATCGTTCAATCCTGGATGTAGGTTTGCTTGCTGAGCTGGAAGGTTCATTTTCAGACAAAGCACTGTTGATGGTTCCTGCTTTCCGTTTGTGTATTTGGGTCTCTTTGGGTTGGTGACGTCATTTCCTGTGGTGATGTCATTTCCTGCTCTTTTTCCCAGGGGGGGTGATAAATGGGGTCCAAGTTAATGCGTTTGTTGGTAGAATTCCGCTTGGAATGCCATGCTTCTAGGAATTCTTCTCAAACCTCGCTAACCTGTTTAACCTTTCATTTACCCTTTGATTCCTTTAGCCCTAAGAACGGTATCAAACTCCTCCTCGAAACCATTCAAAACGTCCGCCTCAACCCTTTTCTGTGGCAGAGATTTCTCTGCACCTCAGTCTGAAATGGCCTAACCTGCATCCTTAGAAGTGAGGATATTTGTTCACGATTGCACAATGTCCAGCATCATTCAAGTTTCCTCAGGTTCTGAACTACCCTGTTCAACACAGCAAGCTCTGGACAACATCCAGGTTTAGCCTGACAAGTGGCAACAGACATTTGCGTCACACACGTGCCAGGAAATGACGATCTCCGACAAGTGAGAAGCTAACCTTCACCTTTTTTGACCTTCAATACCATTACCAACAACGAATCGCTCATCATCAACACCCTGGGTGTTACCACTGACCAGACATTGGCCTGGATCAGCCACAAAAATACTGTGGATTCAAAAGCAAGTCATAAGCTAGGAATTCTGTGGTGAGTAACTCATCGCCTGTCCACAATCTACAAGGCACAATTCAGGAGTGACATGGAAGTACCAGTATTGGACTGAGGTGGACAAAGTCAGAAATCACATTACACCAAGTTATAGTCCAACAGGTTTGTTTGAAATTACAAGATTTCAGAGTATAGCCCCTTTGTCAGGTGAAGTGAGAACACGGAATTTATGAGCAGACAGATCTAAACAACCTACAAATGGTGTGAGTGGAGTGGGATAGTAAGTCGAGTAATAAGTCTCTGCAGGTGACCAAGGGTGTCAGACTGTGTGAGCAAAGTAGGCGAAAGCGAGGACTGCAGATGCTGGACATCAGAGTCAAGAATAGAGTGGTGCTGGAAAAGCTCAGCAGGTCAGGCAACATCCGAGGAGCAGGAGAATCGACATTTCAGGCAAAAGCTCTTCATCGGGCATGATCCTGATGAAGGGCTTTTGCCTGAAACGTTGACTTTCCTGGTCCTGGGATGCTGGCTGACCCACTGTGCTTTTCCAGCACCACTCTAACCTTGAGTGTGAGTAAAGTGTCAATAGCTGAATAACGACTGAAGGGATGATGTATAATCCGATTAAATGAGGCAGAGAGATAATTTTTAAAAGTAAGGTGGTGCTGGAGATAAACCAAATAACTGGAATAACATGGAACAAATACAGAAACCCAGCAGCATCTGCAAAGATAAACCAGAGGAAAGGTTGTCAATGTTTTTAGCGACCTGAAACAAGGCTGAGAAAAGTCCTTGAATTGTCTGAAACCAATCTTTTATTTTACTTGTATACAAGGGGAGAAATTGCCTGTACACATTAATTGCCTGTGGTGTAAAATTCCAAGCAGTGGAATGTGGTGAAACGGTTAAAAATTATGTCCCAATACATGTGTGAATCTAACCGGAATGGAGGTGTTGCTTAGTCCCGTGTGAATCTTATTACACACCTCCCCGTGTGAATCTTCTTATCTGTATGTAACCAGAATGGAATGTGTTTTTTAGCCTTGCTCTGCTGTTCACATGAATGTTTATATCTGGAAAAGAGTATATCAGCTGGAAAAGTCTCCAGTTCGGTGAGTCTGCTCCGGGGTTACATTTAACCGCCGAGCGTGGGTTGTTGGCAACCGCTCTACGAGAACTGACGGCTCCCAGTTCCGGTAACACGTAGAGTGAGTATAAACCAGACCCGGGAGTCTGCTCCGGGGTTACGTTTAACCGCCGAGCGTGGGTTGTTGGCAACCGCTCTACGAGAACTGACGGCTCCCAGTTCCGGTAACACGTAGAGTGAGTATAAACCAGACCCGGGAGTCTGCTCCGGGGTTACGTTTAACCGCCGAGCGTGGGTTGTTGGCAACCGCTCTACGAGAACTGACGGCTCCCAGTTCCGGTAACACGTAGAGTGAGTATAAACCAGACCCGGGAGTCTGCTCCGGGGTTACGTTTAACCGCCGAGCGTGGGTTGTTGGCAACCGCTCTACGAGAACTGACGGCTCCCAGTTCCGGTAACATGTAGAGTGAGTATAAGCCAGACCCGGGAGTCTGCTCCGGGGTTACGGTTAACCGCCGAGCGTGGGTTGTTGGCAACCACTCTACGA
>NC_057720.1:82065563-82067500 GCF_004010195.1 Chiloscyllium plagiosum | reverse complement strand
TGCTAGAATATAAGTATTTTATTCCCCGCAGTGTCGCCTCAACCAGGTCTCGTACTTACAACGGGTCTGGTTTATACTCACTCTACGTGTTACCGGAACTGGGAGCCGTCAGTTCTCGTAGAGCGGTTGCCAACAACCCACGCTCGGCGGTTAAACGTAACCCCGGAGCAGACTCTACCGAACTGGAGACTTTTCCAGCTGATATACTCTTTTCCAGATATAAACATTCATGTGAACAGCAGAGCAAGGCTAAAAAACACATTCCATTCTGGTTACATACAGATAAGAAGATTCACACGGGAAGGTGTATAATAAGATTCACACGGCACTAAGCGACACCTTCCATTTTCGGTTAGATTCACACATGTATTGGGACACAATTTTAACCCTTTCACCACAGCACGCGACTCCGACACCGATCATGTTAGTCCAGTCAAATAAAACCTAAAAGAACTGCGGATGCTGTAAATCAGGTGCAAGGGTGGAGGTGGGGGGGGGGGGGCGGTGTGTGGTGGTGGCTCAGCCAGCATCGGTGAGGAAACGTCAGCGTTAACATTTCGGGTCCAGTGACCCTTCCTCTGGTTTATCTTTGCAGATGCTGCTGGGTTTCTGTTTTTGTTCCATGTTTATTCCAGTTATTTGGTTTGTCTCCAGCACCACCTTATTTTTAAAAAAATTCTCTCTCTGCCTCATTTAATCGGATTATACGTCATCCCTTCAGTCGTTATTCAGCTATTGACCCTTCACTCACACCATCTCTAAACACCCTTAAAAAAGTTAAAAATCACACAACCACAGGTTAGAGTCTAACAGGTTTATTTGGAACCACTAGCTTTCGAAGCGCTGCTCCTTCATCAGCACAACCACCTGTTTTAAAAAATTCTCAAGGTCAAGGACCAGGCTCGCAGGAAAGTAGTCTGACACAGGTTATAGTCTAACAGGTTTATTTGGAACCACTAGCTTTCGAAGCGCTGCTCCTTCATCAGCACAACCTGATGAAGGTGCAGTGCCTCAAAAGCTAGTGGTTCCAAATAAACCTGTTGGACTCTAACCTGTGGTCATGTGATTTTTTAAAAAAACTTTGTACACCCCAGTCCAACACCGGCATCTCCAAATCAAATCTAACACCCTTGGAACTACGTAGAGCATTCAAAATGAATGGGGACCCAATGAACGCAGTCCACAGATTTCTCAGCAACAAACCCAAACAAGTCAACAAAACACATCCAGAAACCCTAGCCACTCTCCCCTAGATCTCGGAAATGATTGCCAGACTACTCGGACCCCTTGGCATCACGGTAGCCCACAAACCCACCAACACACTAAAACAGCAGCTAATGAACTTGAAAGACCTGTACAGACAACAAGCAAAACTAATGGCATTTAAAAATACCGTGTAAGGTCTACAACAAACACTATATTGGACAAACAGGCAGAAAACTAGCCAACAGGATACATGAACATCAACTAGCCACAAAATGACATGACCCTCTCTCACTAATATTCTTACATACGGATGAGGAATGACACCACTTTGACTGGGACAACACATCCATCCTAGGACAAGCCAAACAGAGACATGCACGAGAATTCCTAGAAGCATGGCATTCCAACTGGAACTCTATCAACAAACACATTGACTTGGACCCCATTTACCACCCCCTGAGAATAAGAACAGGAAATGACATCACCATATGAAGTGACCTCATGTGGTGTAAAATTATGTCCCAATACATGTGTGAATCATAATGTAACACATGTATTGGGCCAAGCAGTGGAATGTGGTGAAAGGGTTAAAATTATGTCCCAATACATGTGTGAATCATAATGTAACACATGTATTGGGCCAAGCAGTGGAATGTGGTGAAAGGGCTAAACTTGTGTCCCAATACATGTGTGAACCTGACCGAAACTGGAAGGTGTCGCCCAGGCCCGCG
>NC_057720.1:82063103-82065526 GCF_004010195.1 Chiloscyllium plagiosum | reverse complement strand
AGCATGAAGGAACAATATTTAATATGTCTGTTTCTTGTGATTTGTATGACACTTCCTCCGTTGTACCAGTTGCAATTGACTCCCCACGAGTTAAACAAAGATTCTTTAAAACATTGATTGGAACAATGGACAGAGTGTCCGTTTGAAATACTCATTAACAATCCAACTGGATAAAACTGTGTTATTTGATTTTTCTAGTTATTTCTTATTCACAGGAAGTCCATTAAAAGTCATGATGGAAGGAATGAAGTGAAATGAAATCGTGTGATTTTTCGCTGTCCACATTTAATTGATATTTCAGCGAAAAGGTGGAGACATTTGCAACATCTTCATTTCGACATTGTTGTAGTGCCAACTACTCAAGAATCAACTGTGAATTGCGGAGAGACATTTTGCAGTTCGCATATATACCAAAAGTGTGAGATCCACCACCAAATGCTAAAGTAACGCGAGGGGAAAGTTATCCCACAGGGACAGAGCGCACCGCAATAGAAACCCATTGCCTTAACGACTCAGCCATCACATCACCGACCTGCTGTTTAACTGCATGGTTCAGGCGAAGGGTCGGGCATCTCCTCAGCAGAATTGAATCCACATCATTAGATTTCTGCCTTCAGTGAAATTGCAACATGAGTAAAATCAAAGAAAAAACATGCTTCTTTGAAAGAGTAGTTATGATTAATTCATTCCGAGTGAGATGCTCATATTCTAGCAGACTCGCCTCTTGGTCGTTTGTTCTGTGTCAGACTACTCTCCTACGAACCTGACCTTGAGAATTTTTTAAAACACCTCACCACGGGAAATGACATCACCAACCCAAAGAAACCCAAATATATAAATAGAAAGCAGGAATCATCAGCAATGCTTCGTCTGGAGGCTCACTGAAGATGTTACCTAGTATGGTGACGAATCGTCTGAAAATGAACCTTCCAGTTCAGTGAGCAAACCTACATCCAGGACCTCAACCTGAGCTACAAATCTTCTCAAAACTTGCTAATAGCACCCTTGGTCAGCTACAGAGACTTAGCATTCGACACTCCACTCACACCATTTGTATGATGTTTTGACCTCTCTGCCCATAAATTCTGTGTTTGCTTCCCTCGCACCTCATCTGACGAAGAGGCTATGGTCCGAAAGCTTGTGATTTGGACTAAACCTGTTGGATTGTTACCTGGTGTTATGTGATTTCTGACCAAGTCAGGTGTGTGATGGTATACTCCCCACTTGCCAGGATAGGTGCAGCTCCAACCACACTCAAGAAGTTTGACACCATCCAGGACAAAGTATTGGTGCTACATCCACAAACATCCACTCCCTTCACCACCAATGCTCAGTAGCACCAGTGTGTACTACCTACAATGCACAAATTCACCAAAGACACTTCGATAGTACCTTCCAAACTCAGGACTACTTCCATCTAGAAGGGCAAGGGTAGCAGATCCATCACCTGCTAGTTCCCCTCCAAGCCACTCACCATCCTAAGTTGGAAATATATCACTGTTCCACTAATGTCACTGGGTCAAAAGCCTGGAACTCCTTCCCTCACAGTATTGTGTCCCCCTGCACCCAAAGGATTGCAGCTCACAACCACCTTTGCAACAGCAATTAGGAATGTCCAGTAAAGAACACATCCACAAAACAAATGTAAAAGCCATGACTTTGCTGCAAACTTACCACTGAACCAACATTCAGTTTCCCAACTGACTATACAACAGCAGGAAGTATGCTAAATCTAATACATTAATTTTCTCACTGAGGGTTAAAATAAATTGAACTTATTAAAACACTTTTTTTAAAAATGTATCCGTGGAGCATGGAAATTGCTGGCTAGGCCAGCATTTATTGCATGTTCCTTGGGAAGGTGGGGGTGAGCTGCCTTCATGAACCGATGCAGTTAAAAGGGATGGGATACAGAAGTAGAGTGGAACAAGACTGGTCACTAAGCAGGTGATGGAAACAGTTTGGGAGGGGATTATTTTGGAGAGGAGGCAGAGCTGTGTCTGACAAGTCGTAAATTTAGATCTTTCAACTGCGATATTGTCCTCCCTTGCTGTCTCCAGGGCCCATTTTCAGGGAGTGCAGGGAATACAATGTATCACACACAGATGCTGATAGATTAAATGTTCCCGTAAATATGACATTGCAATTCCTGAAGGAGGATGGAGCGGGAATGGGAGAGGGAGAGAGGCTCAGAATGGTAGTGGGAGAGGGAGTGGGGCTGGAAATAGGGAGCCAGAGGGAATGAGGATGGAGATGGGATAGACAGGGGGCATGGAATTGGGGAGCGAGAGGGAGTGGGGCTGGAAATGGGGAAGAGGCAACAGGGCTGGTAATGGGAGAGAGGGAGTGAGAATGGAGAGAGAGAGAATGGGACAGGGAAAGCTGGGATTGGGGAGAGGGAGTGGGAATGGGATTGGGGAGAG
>NC_057720.1:82045929-82062809 GCF_004010195.1 Chiloscyllium plagiosum | reverse complement strand
GGGGGAGGAGAGGGAATGGGGTTGGGGGGAGGAGAGGGAATGGGGTTGGGGGGAGGAGAGGGAATGGGGTTGGGGGGGAGGAGAGGGAATGGGGTTGAGGGAGTTAGAATGGAAAGGGGAGAGGAAGTGGGACTGACACCTGCATACCTTCCCCACCCTGCAGCGGGTGTGTTCCCATTTACTTACCCTGCCGTGCCTTGTGGAGGTTGCCCTTCCCCAATCCCTGGTTAAAATCCACTCCGATCCTCCTCCTGCCCTCACTCCCTCATCACAGCCGATCCTTCCAGAGGGAGGAGGAGAAGAAGGCGGGGCGTGGCGCGGGGGTGCGCCGGGACATGTAGTCCTCCAGCCCATGCCTCCCAGTGCCTTTCCCGGACAGCGAACTACAGCTCCCAGCGGCCCCCGCGGGGCCTGGCGCCTGCGCAACGGCTGCTCCCTGCTGGGAGTTGGCAGCCTCTGGTCTCTTTCTCTCCAGTGCCCATGGTAAACAAGATGGCACAGGAGGGAGAAGGAGGGGGCACAGATAGGGGGGGGGGGGGGCAGGGACATCTGCAATCAATGCAGCACGGCCATTGCAAGGGGGCACAAATCTTCCTTACAGCTCTCACCCGAAGCTATGCAATAAGCCTCTGAACTTCCCTTTCCTCCTCTCCTCATTGGTGCCATGGTGTCTCCCTTTCTCCACCCTCCTAACCACTACTGTGCTGCACAAGTTACTCTTAGTATTGTATATAGAATAAAATCAAATAAGGAAAAGGATTACCCTCAGACTGAATCAGCTCCTTTGCAAGGCAAACAAAAAGGATTGACAATTTTTTTAAATTCCCTCAAAATTTCTCTAACTTTTGCAGGATAGGTAACTTTTATAACCATGATGAACTCAGTGAGGGTGAAGTGTTAACAATGACAGACTGCTGTGCCCAGTGCCTCTGGTTCTCTGTGCTCTCCTCAAAATGTCTGCCTGTGTTTTAAATCACCTCATGCAACACTGTTTCGAGGCTCACACAGCCCTTGTAATTCTTTTTCTCACATATTACAATAATTAACTGATTGTTGGTTTTCAATAAATGTTTGATTTTGAATGGTAATTCTCTCTATGCTATCTCTCACATTTTAGTGCGGTAGAAGGATAGTTTACGTCTTTGCCCTGCTTAAAACACTTAAGACCATAGACATAGGAGCTGAAATTAGGCCATTCAGCACATCGAGTGTGCCCCACTGTTCAGTCATGGCTGATAAGTTTCTCAACCCCATTCTCCTGCTTTCACCCTGCGACCCTTGGTCCCCTTGACAATCAAGAACCTATCGATCTCAGTCTTAAAGAAACTCAGTGACCTGGCCTCCCCAGCCTCCTGCAGCAGTAAATTCCATAGATTCACCACTCTCTGGCTGAAGACGTTTCTCCTTATCTCCATTCTAAAAGATCTCCCCTTTACTCAAAGGCTTTACCCTTGGGTCCTAGTCCCTCCTACCAATGAAAACATCTTCCCAATATCCACTCTGTCCAGGCCATTTCGTATCCTGTATGTTTCAATTAGATCCTCCTCATCCTTCTAAACTCCATTGAGTATAGTCCCAAAGTCCTCAAAGGCTGCTCATACATTAAACTTTTCATTCCTGGGACCATTATCGTGAATGTTCTCTGAACCCACTCCAGGGCCAACACATCCTTCCTGAGATATGGGGCCCAAAACTGGACACGATACTCTAAATGTGGTCTGACAAGAGCTTTATAGAGCATCAGACATATATCCCTGCTTTTACATTCAGGTCCTCTCAATATAACTGCCATCATTTCATTTGTCTTCCTAACTACTGACTCAACCTGCAAGTTTACCTTGAGAGAATCCTGGACTAGAACTTCCAAGTCTCTTTGCACTTCAGACTTCTGAATTGTCTCCCCATTTAGAAAATAGTCTATGTTTCCCTGCATCCTCAATGCTACCTGTCCCTCTACCTACCTTTGCATTGTCTGCAATGCCCTCAGTTGGCCAGAATGCCCTCACTTCCTTCATCTAGATCATTAATTTAGAAAGTGAAAAGTTGTGGTCCCAACACTGAACATAGAATGTAAGAACATAAGGCGGCCATCTGGCCCTTCAAGCCTGCTCCATTATTTAAAATATCATGGCTGATCTTTTTGCGGACTCAGCTCCACTCACCCATCCTCTCACCGTAACCGTTACTGCTTTTACTGTTCAAAACATTATCTATCTTAGCTTTAAAAACATTTACTGAGGAAGCCTCAACCTCTTCAATGGGCAGGGAATTCCATAAATTCACAACACTGGGTGAAAAAGTTCCTTTTCAGTTCAGTCCTAAATCTGCTCCCTATAATTTTGAGGCTATGCCCTCTTGTTCTAGTTTCACTCACTAATGGAAACATCCTCTCTACTTCTGTCTTATCTATTCTCTTTATGATTTTATGTTCCTATAAGATCCCCCCTCATTCTTCTAAATTCCAATGAATATAATCCAAGTCTACTCAGTCTCTCCTCATAAGCCAGCCCCCTCAACTCCCCAGAATCAACTCAGTGAACCTCCTCTGCACCCCTCCTAGTGCCAGTACATTCGTTCTCAAGTAAGGAGACCATAACTGCATGCAGTACTCCAAGTGTATCCTCACCAGCACCCTGTACAGCTGCAGCATAACCTCCTTGCTTTTAAACTCAATGCCTTTAGTAATGAAGGTCAAAATCCTATTCGCTTTCTTAATTACCTGTTGTACCTGCAGACCAACCTTCTGTGATTCATGCGCAAGGACACCCAAGTTCTTCTGCACCATTTAAGTAAGATGTTAATGAGTGAGTGCATCACAGCTGCAGAAAAGGAGGTTCGTGAGGAGGGTTTGTCTACTGAGTCAGTATGGATGGAGGTCAGTAACAGGAAAGGAATAGTCACTTCATTGGGTGTTTTCTATAGATCCTACCCCACCCCCCCCCCCCCCCCCCCCCCACCAAAAGCAGCAAAGAGATGGAAGAACAGATTGGACAGCAGATCTTGGAAAGGTGCAGACGTAACAGAGTTGTTGTTATGGGTGACTTCAACTTCCCCAATATTGATTGGAACCTCTTTAGTGCAGGCGGTCTGGATGGAGCCGATTTTGTCAGGTGTGTCCAGGAAGGATTCCTGATTCAATATGTCGATATGCTGACTAGGGGGGAGGCCATTTTGGATTTGGTGCTAGTCAACGAGCCAGGCCAGGTGTCAGATCTCTCGGTGGGAGAGCATTTTGGTGACAGTGATCACAACCGGCTCACCTTTACCATAGCCATGGGGAGGGATAGGAATAGACAGTATGGGAAGGTATTTAACTGGGGGAGGGGAAATTATACTGCTATTAGACAGGAGGTGTGGAGTATAAATTGGGAGTACTTGTTCTACAGGAGATGTACAACAGAAATGTGGAGGTTGTTTCGGGAGCATATGTTGCGAACATTGGACAATTTTGTCCCATTGAGACAGGCAAGGAATGGTAAGGTGAAGGAGCCTTGGATGACAAGAGAAAAGGAGCTTCTTGTCAAGAGGAAGAAGGAAGCTTACTTAAGATTGAGGAAGCAAGGATCTGGCACAGCTTTAGAGGATTACAGGGTAGCTAGGGGCGGCACAGTGACTCAATGGTTAGCACTGCTGCCTCACAGCACCAGGGACCTGGGTTCGATCCCAGCTTGGGTGACAGCCAGTGACAAGTAGTGTTCTACACAAGTCATTATCATGAAAGAGGTAGTGTTGGGCAAGCTAATTCTCCCCACGTATGCATGGGTTTCCTTCGGGTGCTCCGGTTTCCTCCCATGATCCAAAGATGTGCAGGCCAGGTGAATTTGCCATGCTAAATTGCCCGTAGTGTTAGGTGCATTAGTCAGGGGTAAATATAGGGTAGGGGAAAGGGTTTGAGTGGGTTACTGTTCAGAGAGTCAGTGTGGATTTGTTGGGCTGATGGGCCTGTTTCCATACTATAGATAATCTAATCTAATCTAAACTCAAAAATGGACTGAGGAGAGCTAGGAGGGCGCACAAAAAAGTCTTGTCAGGATGGATTAAGGAAAACTCCAAAGGGGTTCTATGCTTATGAGAAGAATAAGAGAATGATTGGAGAGAGGCTAGAGTTGATCAGGGATAGTGGAGGGAACTTGTTTCATGAGTCTGGAGAGGTAGGGGGAGCCCTGAATGAGTTTTTTGCTTCAGCATTCACTAGTGGGAGGGACTGTTGATAGTGAGAACACCGTGGACCAGGTTAATAGGCTTGAACAGATTGATATTAAGAAAGTGATGTCGTGGAAATTCTGGGAAGCATCAAGATAGATAAGTCCCCAGGGCCAGACCAGATGTATCCAAAGTTACTTTGGGAAGCAAGAAATGAGATTGCTGTGCCCCTAGCGATGATCTTTGCACCCTTGCTGTCCACGGGGGTAGTACCGGATGATTGGAGTGAGGCAAATGTTGTTCCTCTGTTCAAGAAAGTTTAGAATTCCCCATCTTTAATCACTTTTTAAACAGTGGCTTTACATTTGCTGTTTTCCAATCCGCTGGAACTGCCCCAGAGTTCAGTGAATTCTGAAAAATTACCACAAGTGCATTTGCTATTTCTCCTGCCATCTCTTTTAGCATCCTGGGATGCATTCCATCAGGGCCAGGAGACTTGTCTACCCTTAGCTCCATTAGCTTGCCCAACACTACCTCTTTCATGATAATGACTTGTGTAGAACACTACTTGTCACTGGCTGTCATGCTGAAAAAGACCCTTTTATCCCCACTCTGTGCTTTCTGCCAGACAGCCAAACTTCTATCCATGCCTTTAACACCATGGGCCCTTACCTTACTCAGCAGACTTCTGTGCAGCACCCGATCAAAGGACTTCTTGAAGTCCAGGTAGATAACATGATTTGGCTGTCCTTGGTCTAACCTGCTCGCTACCTCCTCAAAGAATTCTAGCAGATTTGGCAGGCATGACCTCCCCTCGATGAAACCATGCTGACTTCACCCTATTTTGCCATACAATTCCAAGTATTCAAAAATCTCATCCTTCAAAATGGACTCCAAAATCTTACCCAATACCAAGGTTAGGCTAATCTATCACAGAGCTTTGCAAGGTCCAGTTTATGGCTTACAGCAGAGAATGTTTTGTTGTTGCCCTCAATTTCTCAGATCCCCTTCCCTTAAATGCTTCAATTCTCCCAACCCTTTTTGACACCTAATACCTCAAGCACTTTCCTAAACACTCTGATTCTCCCAGTTACACCTTTCCCTTCACACTCTCTACCTCCCTTCTTCATCTCGCACCATTTCTCATTAGAACCATAGAATCCCTACAACGTGGATCCTTCGAGTCTTCACTGACCCTATGCTATCCCTGTAACACTGCATCTCCCATGTCTAATCCACCTAACCTCCGCATACGTAGACACTCTGGGCAGTTTAGCTTGGCCAATCCACCCAACCTGCACACCTTTGGACTGTGGGAGGAAACCAGAGCACCCAAAGGAACCCACGCAGACAGGGGGAGAAGGTACAAGCTCCACACACACAGTTGCCTGACTTGGGTCCCCAGTGCTGTGAAGTAGCAGTGCTAATCACTGAACCACCATGCCTCCTCATCTCCCCACTTCCTTTCACACACCCACTACCTCCTACCGCCCCTCTCCACTTTCCCTATTTGTTCCTCAAAACTTCACATTACACATTTTCTCGATACTCCTCATTCCATTGTATCTCCCCTTCTCTCCTTGACCCTCTCCTTCCCTTGACTGACTCCTATTCGTTCTGCCACATCACTTGCCACTTGCTACATTACCTGTTTTTTTTTTGTGATAGTTATTCAGGTGTGGGATGTGGGCATCGCTGGCTGGGCCAGCATTAATTGCCCATGTCTAGCTGCCCTTGAGAAGGTGATGGTGAGCTGCCTTCTTGAATCGCTGCAGTCCATGTGCTGTGGGTTGACCCACAATATCGTCAGGGAGGGAATTCCAGGAGTTTAACCCAGCAACAGAGGAGGAACGGCGATATGTTTCCAAGTCAGGACGTTGAGTGGCTTGGAGGGGAACTTGAAGGTGGTGGTGTTCCCCTATATCTGCTGGCCTTGTCCTTCTAGATGGAAGTGGTCGTGGGTTTGGAAGGTGCTGCCTGAGGATCTTTGGTGAATTTCTGCAGTGCATCTTGTAGACAATACACACAGCTGCTGTTACTGAGCGTCGGTGGTGGAGGGAGTGGATGCTTGTGGATGTGGTGCCAGTCAAGCGGGCTGCTTTGTCCTGGATTGTGTCGACCTTCTTGAACATTGTTGAGGCCACACTTATCCAGGCAAGTAGGGAGTATTCCATCACACTCCTGACTTGTGCCTTGTAGATTGTGGATAGGCTTTGGGGAGTCAGGAGGTGAGTGACTCACCACAGAATTCCTAGCCTCTGACCTGCTGTTGTAGCAACCCATATATCATGTGATGGGCCCAGTTGAGTTTCTGACCATGATAACCCCCAGGATGTTGATAGTGGGGGATTCAGTGATTGTAACATTATTGAATCTAAAAGGGTGGTGGTTAAATTGTCTCTTAATGGTGATGGATTAGTGGTGCTGGAAGAGCACAGCAGTTCAGGCAGCATCCAAGGAGCAGTGAAATCCTTGGATGCTGCCTGAACTGCTGTGCTCTTCCAGCACCACTGATCCAGAATCTGGTTTCCAGCATCTGCAGTCATTGTTTTTACCTCTTAATGGTGATGGTCATTTGTATGGCATAAATTTTACTTGCCACTTGTCAGCCTAAGCCTGGATATTGTCCAGATCTTAATGTATTTTATCATGGACTGCTTCAGTAGCGGAGGAGTCGGGAATGATGCTGAACATTGTGCAATCATTGGCGAACATCCCCACTTCTGACCTTCTGGAGGGAAGTTGTTGATGAAGCAGCTGAAGATGATTGAGCCAAGGACGCTAACCTGAGGAACATCTGCAGCGATGTCCTGGAGCTGAGGTGACTGACCTCAAACAACCGTGACCAGTTTCCTCTGTGTCAGGTATGACTCCAACTAGCAGAGAGTTTGCCCCCTGATACCCATTGATTCCAGCTTGCTCGGGCTCCTTGATGCTACACTCGGTCAAATTCAGCCTTGATGTTGAGGGCTGTCACTCTCATCTCACCACTGGAATTCAGCTCCTTTGCCAATGTTTGAACCAAGGCTGTAATGAGGTCAGGAGCTGAATGGTCCTGGCGGAACCCAAACTGGGCCTCACTGAGCAGGTGCTGATTGATAGCACTGTTAATGACACTTTCCATCCCTTTCCTGATGATTGAGAATAGACTGATGGGGCAGTAATTGGCTGGGTTGGATTATCCTGATTTTTGCGTACAGGACATACCTGGGCAATTTTCCACATAGTTGGGTAGATACCAGTGTTGTAACTGCACTGGAACAGCTTGGCTAGGGGGAACGGCAAGTTCTGGAGCACAACTCTTCATTACTATTGTCAGAGTGTTGTCAGGGCCCATAGCCTTTGCAGTATTCAGTGTCTCTAACCGTTTCTTGATATCATGTGCAGTTAATCAAATTGGCTGAAGACTGGTATCTGTAACACTGGGGACCACTGGAGGAGGCTGAGATAGATTATCCACTCGGCACGTGTGGCTAAAATGATTTAGTGACATTCACTGGCTCATTGTGAATGCTTCAGCCTTATCTCTTGCACTGTGTGTTGGGCTTTTGAATCATTGAGGATGGGATATTTGTGGAAGCCTCCTCCTCCAGCCAGTTGATCAATTGTACACCACTTATTTTTTAATCGAAAAAATATACCTTATTCATTAAAAAATCTCTTTATACGTATACATAGTCACAAATGCAATTTAGTTTTGTACAGTTGCACATCAAGGAATCCAACAAAACACTGGAGTTTGTCTCCATCCAAAAACAAACACCTCTCTTACACATACAATACTAGTATTTACATATGTTTGAAACACTGGGTGGGTCCAATAACTGAACAGACCCCCACTTACCTTCAGCAGGAAGATGTCAGACAGTGGTCTTTCCCCAGTGCGGCAGCCACCCCAAGCTTCAGTGCATCCCTCAGCACGTAGTCCTGGACCTTGGAATGTGTCAGTCTGCAACACTCAGTCTGGGTCTACTCCTTGTCCTGGAAGACCAACACGTTTTGGGTAGACCAAAGCGTGTCTTTCAGTGCGGGATACACAACAGCCAATCAGTGCACAGCAAGCTTCCATCTGATAATGACCAGATTATCTGCAAAAATGGCACTAATTGAGGGATGAATATTGGTGAGGACATAGGGATAACTGCTCTTTCCTCTTTTGAAATATTAACATGGGATATTTTGGATCCATTTGAGAAGACTAAAGTTTCATCTGAAATACACCATCTGCGACAGCGCAGTCCTCTCTCGGTACTGCAGGGTCAGCCTGCATTTTTGCACCCAGTATCCGGAATGGAACTTGCACTCAAAACTTTCCATGTCTCATTGACCCCCTGCCTTCTCTGCACGAACCCGCTCCCATTCCTATTTCCCCATCATCCCCAATTATTCGGCCTTTCCCTGGCCTTCCTTTCCTTATGAACTCCCACTACCTTTTTCCCTCTCCTTCACCATGGCCCACGTGCTATTCATAGAATCATAGCTGACATATCCAAAGTGAACACTAACTCTTGTCTCAGAGTCATTGAGGCATACAGCATGGAAACAGACCCTACAGTCCAACTAGCCTATGCCTACCTTAAGTCCAAACTAAACTAGTCCCACTGGCCTGTTCTTGGCCAATATCTTTCCAAACATTTCTTATTCATGTATTTATCCAAATGTCTTTTAAATGCTGTAACTGTACCCACATCCACCACTTCCTTTGGAAGTTCATTCTACATCTACACATGTGTTAAAAAATTGCCCCTTATGTCTTTTTAAAATCTTTCTCCTCTCATCTTAAATATATGCCCTCTCGCCTTGAAATCCCTCACCCCTAGGGAAAAGACACTTGCCATTCACCTTATCTATACCATTCATGGTTTTCTAAACTTCTATAAGGTCACCTCTCAACTTTCTACGCTCCAGTGAAAAAAGTTCCAGTCGACAGTGTTCACTATAGAAAATTAAAATGTTGGCGAGTAAGATACAGAGATACTTGCATCTAGCCTAGAAGAGATTGTGGTTCACAAGGAAAAGGTATTAGAAATACTGCAGAGTGTGAAAATAGACAAGTCCCCTGGGCCGGATGGGATCTATTCTAGGATCCTCTGGGAAGCAAGGGAAGAGATTGCCAAGCCTTTGGCATTGATCTTCAAATCATCATTGTCTACAGGAATAGTGCCTGAGGACTGGAGGATAGCAAATGTGGTTCCCTTGTTCAGAAAGGGCAGTCGAGATAACCCTGGTAATTACAGACCAATGAGTCTCACTTCAGTTGTTGGTAAAGTGTTGGAAAAGGTTATAAGAGATAGGATTTATAACCATCTCGAAAAGAATAATCTGATCAGGGACAGTCAGCACGGTTTTGTGAAGGGTAGGTCGTGCCTAACGAATCTTATTGAGTTTTTTGACAAAGTGACCAAACAGGTAGATGAGAGTAAACCAGTTGATGTGGTGCATATGGATTTCAGCAAGGCGTTCGATAAGGTTCCCCACAGGAGGCTATTATACAAAATGCGGAGGAATGGGATTGTGGGAGACATAGCAGTTTGGATCAGTGATTGGCTTGCTGAAAGAAAACAGAGGGTTGATGGAACATGTTCATCTTGGTATCCAGTTACTAGAGGCGTACCGCAAGGGTCGGTGTTGGGTCCACTGCTGTTCGCCATTTTTATAAATAACCTGGATGAGGGCTTAGAAGGGTGGGTTAGTACATTTGTGGACGACACGAAGGTGGGTGGAGTTGTGGATAATGACGAAGGACGTAGTAGGTTGCAGAGAGACATAGATAGGATGCAGAGTTGGGCTGAGAGATGGCAAATGGAGTTTAATGTGGACAAATGTGAGGTGATACACTTTGGATGGAGTCATCGGAATGCAAAGTACTGGGCTAGTGGTAAGATTCTTGGGAGTGCAGATGAGCAGAGAGATCTTGGTGTCCATGTACAAGGATCCCTGAAAGTTGCCAACCAGATTGACAGAGTTGTTAAGAAGGCATACAGTGTTTTGGCCTTTAATTATAGAGGGATTGAGTTCCGGAACCAAGAGGTTATGCTACAGCTGTACAAAGCTCCGGTACGGCCACACTTGGAGTATTGTGTACAGTTCTGGTCACCGCATTATAAGAAGGATGTGGAAGCTTTGGAAAGGGTGCAGAGGAGATTTACTAGGATGTTGCCTGGTATGGAAGGAATGTCTTATGAGGAAAGGCGGTGGGATGGGCTTCAGATTAGTATGACAGGGCGGCGCAACATCAAGGGCCGAAGGGCCTATTTTGCGCTGTAATGTTTTATGTTCTATGTTCTATCCAGCTTCTCCTTATCACTGAAACCCTCCATTCCCCGGCAACATTCTGGTAAAGCTTTTCTGAACCCTTTCCAGCTTAACAATATCCTTCCTGTAACAGGGCGACCAGAACTGGACACAGTACTCCAAAAGAGGCCTCAATAATATCCTTTACACCCCCAACATGACACCCTAACTCCTGTACTCAAAGGTCTGCAAGCATGCTAAATGCTTTCTTGGCCACACTGTCTATACTTGATGCATACTTCCAAGAATTACCTGAACCCGAGTCTCTCTGTTCTGCAGAACTACCCAAGAACAACTGATTTCCTGATGAAGGGCTCATGCCCGAAACATCGATTTTCCTGCTCTTCGGATGCTGCCTGACCTGCTGTGCTTTTCCAGCACAGCACTCTCGAACCTGATCTCCAGCATCTGCAGTCCTCACTTTCTTCTAGAACTACTCAAGGCCTTACTTTTAATTGTATAAGTCCTGTCTTTGATTGTTTTACCAAAATGCATTTATCCAAACCAAACTCCATCTGCCACTCTTCAGCCCACTGACCCAATTGATCAAGATCCCGTTGTAATCTTAAATAACCTTCTTCACCGTCCACTATTCCACTAATTTTGGTGTCATTGCAAACATAATAATCATGTGTTCTTTATTCTCATCTAATATTCTATATTTTTCACCTAATGCTTCCTCTCTCCTTCAATTTCCAACCTCCTTGGATATAACCTCGGGCACTGGGATGGATATGTTGTCATTCTACTGGACAAATCAGCCATGTATGAGTTCACATCTGACTTTGATGGTCTGGGAATTGAATACAGTTAAACAGAAAGAACTGAATTGGGCGGCACGGTGGCTCAGTGGTTAGCATTGCTGCCTCACAGCACCAGAGATCTGGGTTCAATTCCCGCCTCAGGCGACTCTCTGTGTGGAGTTTGCACATTCTTCCCGTGTCTGTGTGGGTTTCCTCCCAAAAACGTGCAGGTTAGGTGAATTGGCCAGGCTAAATTACCCGGAGTGTTAGGTGAAGGGGTAAATGTAGGGGAATGGGTCTGGGTGGGTTGCAGGTCGGTGTGGACTTGTTGGGCCAAAGGGCCTGTTTCCACACTGTAAGTAATCTAAAAAAAACATAATCACAACAATGGTGACTACAAAACTAATGAATTTACATAAAAACCCAACACAATTTTTAGGGAAGGTAATTTGTGCTTTATCAGCTCCATGTTCATTGATCCACTTTGGTAATGGAGACAACATTCCCAACTTTAAAATGAGAGGTCACTGTTTACAGTTGTTCATTAAGATGGAGATGAGAGTGTTTATCATAGAGACTGCTAAGTCTCTAGAACATTCTTCCTTCAGATGTGGTGAAGTTCGGCCCTTAAATATTTTTCAAACACAGGCAGATTGATACTTGATGAATAAAAGGGTGTAAGATTATTGGGGTGGGGAATGTAGATAAGAATGTGGGGAAATCAGATCAGCCACGGTCTTACTGAGTGGTGGAGCATTCTCGAGAGGATGAGTGGCCTACTCCTGCTCCTGACTTGTATTATCGCATATTCCGGAAATTCTCCACCTTAGTTTCAAATTCTCTCCTTTCCCCCTCCCTGACTCTGTAATCCCCTGCAGCCACTCGGGCTCCAGTAATATCAATGCCTTGGACAGTCCACTCCAGCATTATCAGCCTAACGTTCAGTGATTTCAGCCTCCAAACTCAGGAATTCCCTTCCTCCACCCTGTGCCCCCTCAATCTCTTCCCTCCTTTAGAACACTCCTTAAAACTTACTTGTCTGACCAAGCCCTTGCTCACTAGGAAGCAGCACTGAAGATGGGCAAGTGTGCAAAATATACTCTGGGTAGGGGACTCCAATGCCTGTCACCCAGAGAGGCGTAATAGCACTGAGTCCATAAATCAGGGACCCCCGACATTGAAAAGTATTGCATTTGACTAAATGTAACCTTTGTATTGGATTAACTTAGTAACAAGGTAATTAAGTTTGTCATTGTATAATCCTTAGGCTTTAATGTATCCTGCATAACAATTTGTAGAAATTAGTATACTCTCTGATCTTCTGTCTTAAAATAAAATAATCTGTTTCCAATCTTTCAACTTAGGTGAATTGGCCAGGCTAAATTGCCCGTAGTGTTAGGTGAAGGGGTAAATGTAGGGGAATGGGTCTGGGTGGGTTACTCTTCGGAGGGTCGGTGTGGACTTGTTGGGCCGAAGGGCCTGTTTCCACACTGTAAGTAATCTAATCTAATCTAATCTAATGATTGGTCAAAATCTCAATCTAAGTGTCTGATTTAATGGGATTAGGCAGCATTGAGATATTAAATCTAACCATCATCCTTTGATGTTCAATGGTATTATCATCACTGAATCCTCCACTACTGACATCCTGGAGGTTACCATTGACCAGTACTGAACCAGACTAGCCATATAAATACAGTGGCTGCAAGGGCAGGTCAGAGGTTATGAATCCTGTGGTGAGACAGTTGTTCAAGCCTCTGGGTTAGTTATCTAGTAACATCATTAGTCTACAACACATAGTGCTGACATGAGTGGAACCAGGAATACGGAGGGACTGAAGAAGCTAGGATAGTTGTCTTCAAAGCACAGAAGCTTAAAGAGACATTTAATTGAGACGTTCAAAATCACAAAAGGTTTTGATTGCATAAAGTGGAAGAAAAAACTGCTTGCAGTGGCAAGAATATTGTTGACTAAAGGATACATAATTAAACAAAAGAAGCAGAGCAGTAATGAGGAAACCTTTTTTATTCAGTGTGTTGTTGATATTTTGAACACAGTGCCTGGACAGGAGGTGGGAACCTGATTCAAGAGGAACTTGCCAAAGGGATTTGGATAAATACTTGAAGATTAAAGGCATAGATACGCAGAGCTGGAACTTGGATCCTATGATGTTTCGCATAGAACCCTGGCCTGTTTTATAAGCAGTACGTAACGAAATGGATAACCTTTTCACCACGTTATTGACAGTGGTGTTTGGAAGATTAATCTTTGACCATGGGAGACTCCGGGATAATTTGGGAAAATCCATGGTGTTGAGTTTGATGGATTTAATCACTTACTTACTGAAGCCATTTTGTTCTATTATTCTTTCTGGAAATCCTGGCAGGGCCTGCTGTTCTTGCACAATCTTCATTCTTCCTCGAGATGGATTTGTAAACTCATTTGAATTTGGGCTCTCTCTTCGGTGGTCTCCTTCCACCAAACACGTTCCCCTGCAGCTCTTCATTTGTCTGACTGCCCTGTATACGGAAACTATAGGGACACAAACCAGAAGGCATTTGTTTAAGGAGAAAGGCAAAAGAGGCAAAACTGAAGTGAGGTAAATCCCTTCACACAGCAAGTGGTTAACAATGTACTGCCTGACAGTGTGGTGGAGGTAGGTTCACTTGAGTGGTTAGTGTGTGGAATATACTGTCTGTGAGTGTGAGGGAGGCAGGTTCACTCGAGTGGTTAGTGTGTGGAATATACTGTCTGTGAGTGTGCGGGACGCAGTTTCACTCGAGTGGTTAGTGTGTGGAATATACTGTCTGTGAGTGTGCGGGACGCAGTTTCACTCGAGTGGTTAGTGTGTGGAATATACTGTCTGTGAGTGTGCGGGACGCAGTTTCACTCGAGTGGTTAGTGTGTGGAATATACTGTCTGTGAGTGTGCGGGACGCAGTTTCACTCGAGTGGTTAGTGTGTGGAATATACTGTCTGTGAGTGTGCGGGACGCAGTTTCACTCGAGTGGTTAGTGTGTGGAATATACTGTCTGTGAGTGTGCGGGACGCAGTTTCACTCGAGTGGTTAGTGTGTGGAATATACTGTCTGTGAGTGTGCGGGACGCAGTTTCACTCGAGTGGTTAGTGTGTGGAATATACTGTCTGTGAGTGTGCGGGACGCAGTTTCACTCGAGTGGTTAGTGTGTGGAATATACTGTCTGTGAGTGTGCGGGACGCAGTTTCACTCGAGTGGTTAGTGTGTGGAATATACTGTCTGTGAGTGTGCGGGACGCAGTTTCACTCGAGTGGTTAGTGTGTGGAATATACTGTCTGTGAGTGTGCGGGACGCAGTTTCACTCGAGTGGTTAGTGTGTGGAATATACTGTCTGTGAGTGTGCGGGACGCAGTTTCACTCGAGTGGTTAGTGTGTGGAATATACTGTCTGTGAGTGTGCGGGACGCAGTTTCACTCGAGTGGTTAGTGTGTGGAATATACTGTCTGTGAGTGTGCGGGACGCAGTTTCACTCGAGTGGTTAGTGTGTGGAATATACTGTCTGTGAGTGTGCGGGACGCAGTTTCACTCGAGTGGTTAGTGTGTGGAATATACTGTCTGTGAGTGTGCGGGACGCAGTTTCACTCGAGTGGTTAGTGTGTGGAATATACTGTCTGTGAGTGTGCGGGACGCAGTTTCACTCGAGTGGTTAGTGTGTGGAATATACTGTCTGTGAGTGTGCGGGACGCAGTTTCACTCGAGTGGTTAGTGTGTGGAATATACTGTCTGTGAGTGTGCGGGACGCAGTTTCACTCGAGTGGTTAGTGTGTGGAATATACTGTCTGTGAGTGTGCGGGACGCAGTTTCACTCGAGTGGTTAGTGTGTGGAATATACTGTCTGTGAGTGTGCGGGACGCAGTTTCACTCGAGTGGTTAGTGTGTGGAATATACTGTCTGTGAGTGTGCGGGACGCAGTTTCACTCGAGTGGTTAGTGTGTGGAATATACTGTCTGTGAGTGTGCGGGACGCAGTTTCACTCGAGTGGTTAGTGTGTGGAATATACTGTCTGTGAGTGTGCGGGACGCAGTTTCACTCGAGTGGTTAGTGTGTGGAATATACTGTCTGTGAGTGTGCGGGACGCAGTTTCACTCGAGTGGTTAGTGTGTGGAATATACTGTCTGTGAGTGTGCGGGACGCAGTTTCACTCGAGTGGTTAGTGTGTGGAATATACTGTCTGTGAGTGTGCGGGACGCAGTTTCACTCGAGTGGTTAGTGTGTGGAATATACTGTCTGTGAGTGTGCGGGAGGCATGTTCACTCGAGTTGTTAGTGTGTTGAATATGCTGTCTGTGAGTGTGAGGGAGGCAGGTTCACTTGAGTGGTTAGTGTGTGGAATATACTGTCTGTGAGTGTGAGGGAGGCAGGTACACTCGAGTGGTTAGTGTGTGGAATATACTGTCTATGCGTGTGAGAGAGGCAGGTTCACTCGAGTGGTTGGTGTGTGGAATATACTGTCTGTGAGTGTGAGGGAGGCAAGTTCACTCGAGTGGTTGGTGTGTGGAATATACTGTCTGTGAGTGTGAGGGAGGCAGGTTCACTCGAGTGGTTAGTGTGTGGAATATACTGTCTGTGAGTGTGCGGGAGGCAGGTTCACTCGAGTGGTTGGTGTGTGGAATATACTGTCTGTGAGTGTGAGGGAGGCAGGTTCACTCGAGTGGTTAGTGTGTGGAATATACTGTCTGTGAGTGTGAGGGAGGCAGGTTCACTCGAGTGGTTAGTGTGTGGAATATACTGCCTGTGAGTGTGAGGGAGGCAGGTTCACTCGAGTGGTTGGTGTGTGGAATATCCTGTCTGTGAGTGTGAGGGAGGCAGGTTCTCTTGAGTGGTTGGTGTGTGGAATATGTTGTCTGTGAGTGTGAGGGAGGCAGGTTCGCTCGAGTGGTTGGTGTGTGGAATATGCTGTCTGTGAGTGTGAGGGAGGCAGGTTCACTCGAGTGGTTAGTGTGTGGAATATACTGTCTGTGAGTGTGAGTGAGGCACGTTCACTCAGGTTGTTAGTGTGTGGAATATACTGTCTGTGAGTGTGAGGGAGGCAGGTTCACTCGAGTGGTTAGTGTGTGGAATATACTGTCTGTGAGTGTGCGGTAGGCAGGTTCACGCGAGAGGTTAGTGTGTGGAATATACTGTCTGTGAGTGTGAGGGAGGCAGGTTCAGTCAAGTGGTTAGTGTATGGAATATACTGTCTGTGAGTGTGCGGGAGGCAGGTTCACTCGAGTGGTTAGTGTGTGGAATATACTGTCTGTGAGTGTGAGGGAGGCAGGTTCACTCGAGTGGTTAGTGTGTGGAATATACTGTCTGTGAGTGTGAGGGAGGCAGGTTCACTCGAGTGGTTAGTGTGTGGAATATACTGTCTGTGAGTGTGAGGGAGGCAGGTTCACTCGAGTGGTTAGTGTGTGGAATATACTGTCTGTGAGTGTGAGGGAGGCAGGTTCACTCGAGTGGTTAGTGTGTGGAATATACTGTCTGTGAGTGTGAGGTAGGCAGGTTCACTCAAGTGGTTAGTGTGTGGAATATACTGTCTGTGAGTGTGAGGGAGGCAAGTTCACTCAAGTGGTTAGTGTGTGGAATATACTGTCTGTGAGTGTGAGGGAGGCAAGTTCACTCAAGTGGTTAGTGTGTGGAATATACTGTCTGTGAGTGTGAGGGAGGCAAGTTCACTCGAGTGGTT
>NC_057720.1:82038233-82039532 GCF_004010195.1 Chiloscyllium plagiosum | reverse complement strand
ATTTCAGCACCGCCTTCCTAACCTGCAATCTTCTTCCTGACCTCTCCGCCCCCACCCTAGTCTGACCTATCACCCTCACCTTGACCTCTTTCCACCTATCACATTTCCGACGCCCCTCCCCCAAGTCCCTCCTCCCTACCTTTTATCTTAGCCTGCTGGACAAACTTTCCTCATTCCTGAAGAAGGGCTTATGCCCGAAACGTCGATTCTCCTGTTCCCTGGATGCTGCCTGACCTGCTGCGCTTTTCCAGCAACACATTTTCAGCTCTGATCTCCAGCATCTGCAGACCTCACTTTCTCCTTTAGATTAGTATGACATGTCGGCGCAACATCGAGGGCCGAAGGGCCTGTACTGTGCTGTAATGTTCTATGTTCTATGTTCTCTGCTCCAGGCTGGAGTAGGCTCCACATTATAAACACACTCTCAAAGGCTTGTATTTATATAGCACCGTTCCCAGCCACTGAGCATCCTGAAGCGTTTTGCAGCCAATGAAGCCCTTTTGAAGTGATTATAATGGAGATCATGTGGCGGCTAACTCATGCATAGCAGGACTCCACAAACTGAGATGTGACAAGGATCAGACAATCTGCATGCAAGAGGGTCATTGAGGGAGAAATTCCAGCCTACCCACTGCAGGTACCTGTGCACAGAACAGGTAAGTCTAGATTTTAGTCCATGCTCTACGATCTGTTCCCCGGGACGCACACCGAGACGAACATCAACTGTGCCTGGAGGATCATCCACTCGGTGAAGGACGCTCTCTGGGCGGTCCGAAACCTGTTGATCTTCCAGCTGAAGGAGCTGACCCCGACTGAGTGCTGCAGACTGGCACATTCCAAGGTCCAGGACTACGTGTTGAGGGACGCGCTGAAGCTTGGGGCAGCTGCCGCCAAGGCGCGGTGGGGAAAGACCACCGTGTAACGTCTGCCTGCCTAAGAACAGGGGGCCCACTCAGTAAGTGGGCTCTGCTGACGTCTCAGCTAAATATATGCATTGTAAACATACAGACCTGTATATATGAATGATTACTCAATTACTGTATGCAAAGAAATGGAATGTTTACGTGTGTATGGCATGACCAATTGTACAGATCGTCAAAATACTTTTATGAATAAAGTATATTTTTGAAATAAAAAAAAGATAAGTCTAGATTTTAGTCACAGTCCCTTCTACTACAACACTGCTGGGTGGTCTACCATCAAAAGTATTTGTTTGGCTTGGTCTCCTTCTTGGCTTCAGAATTTCAGCACTTACAGTACTTTATTTGGAATCTGCAGGAACAGAAGACCAATCTCAAT
>NC_057720.1:82024092-82038088 GCF_004010195.1 Chiloscyllium plagiosum | reverse complement strand
GTGTGTGTGTGTATGTGTGTGTGTGTGTGTGTGTGTGTGTAGCCTGTTTGTGAAGCACAGACAGAGACTGAGACTTTGAAAGAGCTTGTTTTCATACAGAACTTCAACTACACCCCCCTCACACCAACCCACTCTACCCTCATTTTATCTGACTCTCCTTTTCTACATTTCAATAAATTATTTTGAATCAACCCACCTTTGGACATGTTATGGTGCACCTCAGTAACAGTAGCAACTTGCCCTCAGAGTTTCTGACCCAGAGACAGAAACGTTACCACCACACATCAAGAACCTCCCTAATCACATTCGACACTCTTTACCTGTGGAGGAAAAAACAAATTGAACCAAATTAAAAACAGCCCCCACTTGGGCACTGTAACTTCAAAATTAAACTGGAGGGTCAAATGTACATTTCAATACAAATAACTAATTAATTCCCAACTCCTGTATGCCTAGTTATCTCTACGTCCAAGGCATTTATCACCTTATTAACAGAAGTGAGTATTAACATATACGGGTGTGTAAGGACATGTGTGTTTGTATGCATGTTGGATGTGGTTGTATATGTATTTTTGTATACGTGGGTTTGTGTGTAGTCTAATGTGTGGATGTATACAAGTGCATGTGTGTGCAATTCACTGGGTGTTAGTGTGAGTCTGTATTTCTGCTAATGCCTGCATGTTCATGTGTAATATTGGCCCTTACTTCAAGGGGGTTGGAGTATAGGAGTAGGGAAGTCTTATTGCAGCTGAACAGGCTGCTGGTGAGACCATATCTGGAGCACTGTGACCAGTTTTGGTCTCCTTGTTTAAGGGAAGATATTATTTAATTGGAGGCAGTTCTGAGAAGATTCACTGGGATGATCCCTGGTATGAAAGTAATGTCTTATAAGTAATGTCTAAACAGCTTGGGACTCTACTCACCGGAACGACAGGGCAATCTCACTGAAACATACAAGATTCTTAAGGGGCCTGACAGGATAAATGCTGAGAGGATGTTTCTCCTCATGGGGAGACCAGAAACGAAGGACATAGTTTCAGAACAAAGGGGTGCCAATTTCAGATTGAGGTGAGGAGGAATTTCTTCTCTGAGAGGGTTGTGAGTCTTTGGAACACCATGCCACACAGACCTGTGGAGGCAGAGTCCTATGTGTATATTGAAGACAGAGATTGATAGATTCTTGATCGGTCATAGAGTCAAAGAGGGAAAAAAACCCTTCAGTCTAACTCATCCACACTGACCAGATATTCTAAACTGATCATGTCCCATTTGCCAGAATTTGGCCCATTTCCCTCAAACCCCTTCCTATTCATGTACCCATCTGGATGTCTTTGAAATGTTGTAATGGTACCAGACTCCACCACCTCCTCTTGCAGCTCGTTCCAGACACGCAAAACCCTTTGTGTGAAAAAGATACTCCTTAGCTCCCTTTTAAATCTTTCCCCTCTCACCGTGGAATCGAGGGTTATGGAGCAAGGGCAGGAAAGTGGATGTGAAGAATGGTTGGTCAGCCATGATCATATTGAATGGTCGAGCAGTGTGTGTGTGTGTGTGTGTATGTGTGTGTGTGTCTGTGTGTGTGTGTCTGTGTGTGTGTGTATGTGTGTGTGTCTGTGAGTGTGTGTGTGTGTGTCTGTGTGTACGTGTTTGAATGCATGTATCTACTGAGTGTGTGCTTGTGTGTTTCGCTGAGTGGGAGAACAGGGTAGTAGATAGAAAATGCTCCCATTAACTTGAGAACTAGAAGAGATGTGTTTGAAATGATTGGCACAAAGAGAAGGGCAGGAGGAGGAGAAAGTAGTCAGTGGAAGGAACTGGCTGCAAAGGTGGGGAGTCATTTCAATCACAGCGTTCAAAAGGCAATTTGGATAAATATCTGAAGGGAATTTGGAGGGTTTGAGCCATAGGGAGAGTCTGGATAGGCGGAGACATTTTTCATTGGAGTGTTAGAGGCAGAGGATAATGTTATAGATGTCTATAAAATCATGAGAGGCATGGATAAGATCTTTTCCCGAGGGTGGGGGAATCCAAAGCTAGACATAGGTTTAAAATGAGAGGGGAAAGATTTAAAAGGGACTTGGGGCAACATTTTCAGGCAAAGGGTGGTGCACGTATGGAACAAGCTGCCAGAAGAAGTGGTGAAAACTGGTACAATTACATCATTGAAAAGGCATCTGGATGTCTACATGAATAGGAAGGTTTAGAGGGATATGTGCCAGATGCTGGCAAATGGGACTAGGTAAGATTGGGATATCTGGTCAGCATGGACAAGTTGGACCGAAGGGTCTGTTTCTGTGCTCTGTGATTCAATGACTAGAATATTCTGCTCTGGTCTTTTGTTGTGGTCATAACTGGTACCTCAAGAACCGACCACATTATTGTGAAACTGACAGTGATGTATCCATCGGACAAGGGAAGAGGACAACAGATTTCCTTCCCCAAAGTACATTGTGTTTATTGAGCACGCCCACAATTTCATTGCTTTAAGAAAAGATCAGGAAGAGGAAGTTTTTTGGCAACATTCATGTGAATTAAAGAAAGGCAATCTTAGAGGATATGGCTAGGGCTTGGAGTGCACTGCCTGAATGTGTAGTGTGGTGGTAATCTAATTGAGAATTTCAAAAGAGATTTGGACAATAATCTGAAGGAAACCAATTTGTAGGGTCATGGAGAAAAGTTTTTTTTTTATTTCAAAAGTATACTTTATTCATAAAATAAAGTAAAAGACACAGAACCATTCATGATCTGAATAGTGTCCTGTGCACTAACCATTCTGATGCATTGACACCTTTCCATTGGAGTACACTTTACATCATCAGCACTTTCGGCCCAAATTATCTATACTGCACCTCAGGAAATAGGAACAGGAGGAGGCCATTCAGCCCATCGTGTCTGCCCTGCCATAAGTCTCCTGTCAACTTATAATTCCTAACCTTGCTGTTTCTTTAAAACTAAATTCAAATACGCAAACTGCAGCCTGTAAGGTTTGAATGACTGGACCTGCCAATCTAGCAGGCGTGTGGATTGTCAGTAAACCACCCTTCTGTCTCCTTTATGGTGTTCCCTAACTCAAACTCACCCTTAAAATCATTCCCAAAAACCACCAGGGCTCATCCAGCTGTGGCTGAGGTAAGCAAGGTGCCTTTAGAACATAGGAACACAGGGGCGCCAATCAGCCCCTCAATACCCATTCAATTGAATCAAATGTGATTAGTAGTTCAACTCCATTCATTTTGCTGCCTGTCCATTGAAAAGGTTAGGATGGAAGAGATAAAGTTGCGATCACAAAATTCCAGACATTAAAACTAAAGTAAGTTTCAATAAAAAGAAGATACTTGTTAGAAAAAGTCCTAATAAGTCTCTGTGGCGTACTATTGAGGACTTTAGGATAACTTCTTTGTTGCTGAAGCAAGAAGGGGAATGCCTGAAGTCAGGTTCAGTGGTTACAATTGCTCCTGTAGTTGAATAGCTGGTGCTTTCTCATGCAGGGTAAGGTCGACAGAAGAGTAGGTTTTTGGAGATGGGGTGGGGATGGTGAAGCAGGGGTTTGAATTCCTTGTTCTGGTTCTGCATGTGTGGCTCCTTTTACTGCTCAATTACTTTCCAGCAGATACCAACTATTTCAAGAAGTCCCCTGAAATAATTCCTCAGAGGGCCAGTATCCAGCCACCCACTATCCACCCATACAGACCTCTTGACACTGACCCAGCTCCCTCAGAGCCAGCTCCTAGAGTGAACAGAATCCCTGACACTCCTTCTTCTATTGGTCAGCTGGGGCTCCCTGATTGGATCAGGTTAACAGCCCCAATCAGGGGACTCATATTCTATGAGCTCCAATTGGCTGACCTCTTTCCAGTCACTGCATCCCCTTCTTTTTCTCTTTACCACATTCTTTCTCTGCCTGAGGAGGTTTTTCTTCTGCAACGGTTGAAGATGGAATCTCTCTTTGTTTATACACTTTGCAGTTAAAGTCAATCCGAGCAGCACAATGAAATGATCACAGTTCCCATGCAAAAGCAAGTCACGTTCCATGCAAGGCATTGACATTTTAGAGACAGTTAAATCTCCCAGCTGTGATTCATAGCTATTCTTCCTGACAATACCCAATTTGTAATCTCACTACGAGTCAAAAGGATTTCACTCTCTCCTGGACCAGAGTTTAACATGTTTCACTGTAATGGTGTGGTCAGTGGAGTTGGGGTGGCATGGTGGCTCAGTGGTTAGCACTGCTGCCTCACAGTGCCCAGAACCCATTCCTTATGTACAGCATTTACAGCAAACTTTCACGTACAGCTCTCTCTCTTTTTCAGAGCTGAAAATGTGTTTAGGAGTTTCCTGAAGAAGGGCTCATGCCTGAAACGTCGATTCTCTTGCTCCTTGGATGCTGCCTGACCTGCTGCGCTTTTCCAGCAACACATTTTCAGCTCTGATCTCCAGCATCTGCAGTCCTCACTTTCTCCTATCTCTTTTTCACTCAAGATATTGATAAACAGTGAAAATCTGAAATCCCTTTACACTGAGTAACATAATGTAGCCCATTCTATCAATCAGAGCTCACCTTCTCTAGCCCTACTCTCTACCTTTTAACTTTTAACTCACCCAACTGATTTAACCTGCAATAAACAACACCTTGTTAATGACAATAAACTTTAAGCCCTGGAAGAGGTTTAGAGCTTGCAGTTTCCTACACTTAAAGAGAATAGTGGCAGAAACCATCACTGTGAGCAGCATCTCAAACAGAACTTTGAGCTGAAGTTCCTGAGGTTTCTGTCATCTCCGGGCCAAGATTTTTCATTCAGATCTTTCTAAAGAGCATGTAGGACAGACACTCAGCCACCAGAGGGAGGCAGTACCCTGTTAGGAGGGCCCAGCTCACTCGTGGGTAAACTTGGAGAGGTCCCACAATGGGTAATGATCTGGGAACATGGCCTGAACTCGATGAGAGGGTTGCCTCGTTGCCTCTGGTCATATGTGTATGTGAGTTTGTGTGTATTTGAGTGTAATACTGTGCGCTTGTGGGTGCGTATTTGTGTCTGTGGATATGCGTTGTATACAATTGTGTTTGTGTATGTGGATATAACAGTTATGTTCAAGTGTGTGTATGTGAGTACAAGTGATTCTGAGTGTGTGTGTGCGTTAATACGATTATGTGTCAATGTTAGAGAGTGTGTGTCTCATGACTTTGTGTATCTCTGAGTCCGTGTAAGTCTGTCAACTTGCGAGTGAGCCACAGCGACATACAGCATGGAAACAGACCCCTCGGTCCAAATAGTATATGCTGGCCAAGTTTCCCAAACTAAGCTAGTCCCAACTGCCTGCGTTTGGTCCATATCCCTCCAAACCTTTCCTATTCAAGTACTTATGCAAATGTTGTTTAAATGTTGTAACTGTACCGCATCTACCACTTCCTCTGGCAGATTGTTCTACACACAAACCACCCTCTCTGTGAAAAGGTTGCCTCTCACTGATTTGAGTGTGTGTGTGTCTGATGCAAATGCTTGTGCAAGTGTGTGCATTATTGTATGTGTGTAAAACTGTGTGCGTCTGTGATTGTGTGCGTCAATGTGTGTGTCAGTGTGTGATTGGGTGTCTGTGTGACTGCAAGTGTATGTGTTTGAGTGTGTGTGTGTATATATGTGACTGTGATTGTATGCGTTTGAATGAATGTATGTATGTGTCTGTGTGTGTGCATATGTGAATGTGACTGTGAGTGTTTGTGTTTGGGGGTGTATGTGTGTCAGTGTGAGAGTGCGTGTGCGAAGGAGTAATAATGTGAGTCCGTGCGTGTGTGTTTGTGTATTTTGTTGTGTAATCTCACTCCAGGAAGTTGTTCTGTTAAAGCTTCTGCCCACAAAAGCAGAGTGAAGGCTGGGAGTGAAGTCAATGTGTTGGGTAATACCAGCAGCAGACTGAGTCATGCATTTGAGCAGAGTTACACTGGGATAATGTGATGGTGAAGGTTCCACTCAGGGTCAGCTGATGGTTCCTCACTGCAAAGAGAGAGCCGTTCCTTGATCAGCAGAGAAGAACTCTGGTCTACAAAGCCTCACATTCATTGCTTCACTCTTTGGCAATCTTCTACCAATGAGCAGTGAGGTGCTGACTGATCCGTCAGGCTGGCACGCCAGGTGAAGGCACAACCAAGTCGGTCAAACAGCCCTTCCAATGTCTTCTCTCTCTTGCCTTCACCGGTGTCAACACCCCCTCCGAACATGGGTGGATATTGAACTGGAGGAGCCATCACAGCCCAGGCTGAGCCTGCTGTCATCTCGTATCCAGAGATATTTTCTATGGAATAGATGCTGGACAATGATTGGATGCAGAATCTGTGTGAATTGGATAATAGAGTCTGTGACAGTTATATATTAACAGCAGTGACTCTCAGCAGGGGTACTCACCCCTCTAAATCTGAAAGTCATGGGTTCAAGCCCCAGTCCAGACTTGAACTTAACCCTGAATGGTGGCGAGGGAGAGCTACACTGTAGTAAGTGCTTTTAGAGGGAACATTGATTTAGGTCACAGTTCATTATCTCAGGAAGACATAGAAAGATCCCATGTCTCTATTTTGCAGAAGGCATTATATTCCCACTGAAAATAATAACATTGAAGGGAGATATGTATTTCCCAACAACCCAGGAATGCAAGAAGGATGGCACATTGGCTCAGTGGTTAGCACTGCTGCCTCACAGCATCAGGAATTTGGGTTTGATTTCACCCTTGGGTGACTGTCTGTGGAGTTTGCACATTCTCCCCATGTTTCTGTGGGTTTCCTACGGGTGGTCCAGTTTCCTCTCATAGTCCAAAGATGTGCAGGTTAGGTGCATTTTCTATGCTACATTGTAGTGCAGGCTTGGTGGGTTAGCCATAGGAAATGTAAGGTGAAAAGGTTGGGGGGTGGGATGCGCTTTGGAGTGTCAGTGTGGGCTGAATGGCCTGCTTCCACACTGTAGGGATTCAATGAACTGATGGAAGGGTTCACATATGATTCCACATTTTTGAAACTGGTACTCAAACTCAATGCAAAATCAATTATATGATGTTCTGAAGAAGGGTCACTGGACCCAAAATGTTAACTCTGGTTTTTCTCCACAAATGCTGTCAGAACTGATAAGCTTTTCCAGTGTTTTCTGCTTTTGTTTCAATTTTATGGAACTTAGCAGGCAGTAAATACACAAAACTACAGGTTTTGTTTAAATCATTCATGGGACATGGGCATTGCTGGCTGAACAAGCACTTATTACCTGTCACTAGTTACCCTGATGAAGGTAGTGGTGAGCAAACCTTCCTCCTAACATCTTAAGGTAAAAACAATGACTGCAGATGCTGGAAACCAGAGTCTAGATTAGAGTGGTGCTGGAAAAGCACAGCAGGTCAGGCAGCATCTGAAGAGCAGGAAAATCGACGTTTCGGGCAGGAGCCCTTCATCAGGAATCTGTGAGTCTGCACACAGCAAGATCAGCTGTTTATTCCCCAGCACACAGCTAGTCCTTTTAGGCCACGTGTTGCCTTTAGCACAGTCACCCATTCTCACCTACTCCTAAGCACATTATCACATTAAATGCATTGCATTCAGCATAGTTAACCCACTCTCTTTTACTCTTAGTTCTGATTAGTGATTATTCAGCTTCTCTTCAGTCCTGGCCTGCCATCCATAATCTCCTTGTTCACCTAGCCCTTTCATAAATCTCTCTCTGGTTTCTGCCTCTACCCATCTGCTCATCTCTCGCCTTCGCCTACTCCTCCCACAACTTTGTTTTTAGCATAAATAGCACTTTTTCCTCACTGCTAACAGTTCTGATGAAGAGTCACCAGACTCAAAATGTTCAGTCTGCTTTCTTCCCACAGGTCCCGCCAGACCTGCTGAGTTTCGCCAACAATTTCTGTTTTTGTTTCAGATCAGCTGCTGCCCGCTCTGTGTTCAACTGTTAAAACTTGCCCCTGACTGGCAGTACATTTTGACGTAGGCCTTTGTTCCCATGACAACTAGGTCACATGGGCACATTCCTGGGCACATTTTGTAGCAGCTCACATCCTCATGTCCTACTCTACTGCCATCTTGGATTTAGTCTAAACTACCCAACCTCTCCTCATAAGACAGTCCCTCCTTATGTATCAGCCTATTGAAACTTCTCTGGACTGCCTCCAATGCCAGTATAACTTCCCTTAATTAAGGGGCCAGAAACTGTTTACAGTATTCTAGCTATGTCTGAATCCTTGCTTTTCCTGATATATATATATATATATATATATATAAAACTGAATTGGAGACAACTTCAAAGCTTGTGGACGATGTAACATTTGGAAAATTTGGTAAAATTGTAAACAGTGTAGGACTTCAAGAAGATAGAGTTGATAGACTGAGCAGACAATTAGGAGTTGAAGTTCAGTGTGGAGAAGTGAATGAATGAACGATTTTGTTGTCATATGTATTTTACAGTGAGTAAAACAGTAAGGTACAGTGAAGCTCTTTTCCACTGTCACCATGATCCATCGCCATTTTGAATTATTTAAGAACAAGGAAAAAAATAGAAAGGCTAGAAGTATGAGGTGAAACAATTTGATGCAAAGAACATGAAGCAGCAGTGCAAAATAATGGGCATTATTCTAAAGGGGGTGCAGGAGCAGAGAGACCTTGGTGCTTATGTATGTAAGTCATTAAGGTGATAAGTCAAGAGAATTGTTAGTAAAGCATGCCTTATTCCAGGCTTCATTTGTAGGGTCATAGATTATGACAATGGGGAAGTTATGCTGCACCAATATAGAGCATTAGTTTGACCTTAGCTGCAGCATTGTGAACAGTTCTGGGCATAACACTTCTAGAAGACAGTGCAGAAGCAAGTCCTGAGAATGTTTCCAAGAAGAAGACACTTCTGTTTTGAGAATGGATTGGAGGATTTGGGACTGTTTGGAGTGAAAAAGGCTAAAAGCAGAGGTGTTTTCAAAATCATGAGTGGTCTGAACAGAGTAGATAGTGAAAAACTGGACCCCCTTATAAGAGGGTAAAGAGCCTGAGGGCAAAAAAAAAAGCAACTGTGTGGTAAGAAAAAATATTTTCACACAGCGAGTTGTTAGGCTATGGAGTGCACAGCCTGGAAATGTGGCGAAGGCAGGTTGATTTGAGGCATTCCAGAGGGCATTGAATGGTTATTTAAATCCAAAGCTTTGAAGGATGTTTGGCAAAAGAGTATGGCACCAAGTCAAAATGCGTAGTGAGCTGGTGCAGTCATGGTGGGCTGAATGGCCTCCTCCTGCACCCTAACAATTCTATGACTTTCTGAGCTCAGCTACAAACATTCCTTCAGCCTGAAAGACAATCTAAACAATTAAACTCTTAACCTTTCACTCATCCAATTATATCCACATTACTACCATCCCTTTATTTCATGACCTATAGCTGGGGTGGCACAGTGGCTCAGTGGTTAGCACTGCTGTCTCACAATACCAGGAACCCAGGTTTGATTCCAGCCTCAGGCAACAGTTTGTGTGGATGTTGCACATTCTTCTCATGTCTGTGTGGGTTTCCTCTAGGTGCTCTGGTTTCCTCCCACAATCCAAAGATGTGCAGATTCGGTGCTTTGGTCATGTTAAATTGCTCGCTGTGTCTAGGAATGTGCAAGTTAAGTGGATTAGTCATGAGAAATTCAGGGATTGGGGTGGGTCTGGGTGAGATGCTCTTTGGAGGGGTGGTGTAGACACAAGGCTGAATCATCTGCTTCCACATGGTGGGGTGCTATGAACTTGCCTCACAAGTCTGTTGAATGACACTGTATCAAATGCCTTCTGAAAGTCCATGTACACCTCATCAACAATATGTTACTTCTTCAAAAAAGGTCCAGGAAGTTAGTTAAATCTGATATTTCCCTCAAGAAAGTCACACTGGCTCTCTTTAACTAGCCGACAATTGTGCATTTGCCAATTAATTTTATCTTGTTTCCCACCCACTGAGGTTAAACTGACTGGGCAGTCATTGCTGGATTTATATTTACATCCTTTTTGAACAAGGGCATAATATTTGCAACTCTCCAACCCTCTGGCACATCACCTGAGGTGAAGGGTAACCAGGGTCTCTGCAATTTCTGTGTGTGTTTCCCTTAACTTCCTACATTTCATATGTTCCTGGAGCCTTGTCAACTTGAAGTACAGAATATCTATCCAATACCTTCTCTTTATGAATTTTAAACTCTTTCAAGTAACTGAACCTTCCCATCATTCAGCATCTTCCTCCTTGGTAAGAACAATTATTTGTTTAATACCTCACCTATTTCCCTTGCCTCCATGTGTAAATCATCTTTTTGGTCCCTAACCTGCCCCAGTCCCTTTTGTTCCCACCCTTTTACTATTTATAAGCCTCTAGCGGCCTGTGAAACCCCTCTAATGTTCACTGCCAGTCTCTTTTTACACTTCCTCCGTGCTGCTCTTGTTTGCTTTCTCATCTCCTTTCTGATCCCTCTATATTGTTGTGAAATGGGAAATGGGTCTGGGTGGCTTACGCTTCGGATGGTTGGTGTAGACTTGTTGGGCTGAAGGGCCTGTCTCCATACTGTAGGGAATCTAATCTATATTTGGATTATTAAAGTCCCCCATCATAACGACTCCATAATGTTAGCACCTCTCTGTAAATTCCTTGCAGATTTGTCCCTCTTTATTCTCCCACTAGTCAGTGACCTATGGACTGCACTGAACAATCTGATCGCACCCTTTGTGTTCCTTATCTCGAACCAAATCAATTCTGTTCTTGACCCCTCTGTGACATCCTCTTTCTCCAGCTCTGCACTGACCTCTTTGACCATCTCACCACCCCTTGCCATTTTCCCCTTTTCCTACCTTTGCTGAACACCTTGTATCCAGAAATATTTAACACCCAGTCCTGCCCGGGACTCTGTTAGAGCCTCAACATCAGATTTCCACTTGGCAATCTGTGTCTGTAACTCCCCGCTCTTATTCCCCACACTATGTGCAGTCCCACACATGCGGAGTGATCCTGATTTAGACTCTATTACTCTCTCCCTCACTCTGACCTTGCCTAATAAGTTGCTATTCCTTACTCTGGTGCTATCTATCTCTCCCAGGATTCTGTGGACATTGGTGTTCCTCGCTGATATTACCGCTCCACTTTCTAAGCTTAAAATGTGATTATTTCAACTATCTGGCAAACTTCCAATGTACAAAGGCATGTGGGAAGGGGGGGGGAGGGAGAGATCCTGGGTAGCAGGAACAGTGCCACAGACTTTGTATGCTAAAATACTTCACATATAAGTTCTTGGAATGTTTTGTACAAGTTTAACAGAAGTTCTCTTGTGTTCCCCGATGATCCATCTTAACGATTTGTTTTAATGTCCTCATTAACCTGCATGGCTACTATTATGATTTAAGCATGTGCTTGTTCCCCTTTCGGATTACTTTGCACCTCTCTTGCATTGAAACCCTGATCATCTGGGAGGCTTGTGCCCCTGTGTAAGAGCCATCCTTTCTGAGATGCCTGTGTGGTGTTGGGGGGGACGAGGGTGAGGGTAGAGGGAAGCATCCACTGCAAAAAGCTGACTCAGCATAGGACAGCTGCCTCATACTGAGTTCCCAGTAAAGGGAGAGGCTTCCAGAATCAGCTGTAGCTAAATTTAGGCACCAGATTAAATGACCTCTGCGGGGCGAGGGGGGAGGGGATGTATAGGGGCGAGGGTCAATCATTGAAAGGCTGAGCGATGGGTTAGTAAGTACTGCAAATTGCTTCATAGGAACAGGAGGAGGCCATTCAGCCCCATGTGCCATTTAATCAAATCAAAGCTGCCCAGTGCCTCACTGCACATAACTGTTTATTATTTGGTCACGATTGTCCATCCCTAATTGGCCCTAGAGAAGGTGGTGGTGTGGTGTGGGTCGACCCACATTGCCCGCAGGGACGGAATTCCAGGATTTTGACCCAGTGACAGGAAAGGAATGTCGATGTAGATCCAAGTCCAAGATATATTTCCAAGATTGTATCCTGCACACCGTTCTGTTATCCCAAAGCACTTGTATACTACGATCGGCCTGTAAAGCACGTAAGATAACACCTTTCACTGTATCTCTGTACATGTGACAGTCATAAAGCAACTCAAAGTCAGGATGGTGACTGGCTTGGAAGGGAAACAGCAGGTGTTGTTATTTTTCACATTATATACATTAAATATATTTTATAACCACTCTGTGCATCTCTTGAGCAGGTGGGACTTAAATCTGGACCTCCTGGATCAGGGACACTGGCACAAGAACCCTATTCATAAACTATCAAATATTTTCATATATTCATATTCCTTAGTACTGACAATACTCTGTTGATTTCAATTCTTACATTTTCACTTTCACCCTCCAATGACTTGTTGAGTTCCACTTTCCAATTGACTGAAGCAGCCTCCTGAAAGCTTAGCTCTGCTTTTAGAATTATAGTATCAGCCTTGTAGTATTTGACTTGGCCCCCAAGGGCACTAGTTTCTCTCTATCTACCAGATCAAAGTTCTCTATCATTTAAACACTTTGATTGGATCACAGAACAGTGCAGCACAATTCGAGGCCATTCAACCCATTGTACCTGTGATAGCTCTTTGACTGCTCCAATTTGTCCCACTTCCTTGCTCTTTCCCCATTACCCTACAAACTTTCCCGCTTCCTTTAAATACTCCTTTAATTTCTTTTCTTGAAAGTTGCCATTTAATTATTTGCACACACTTTTGAGGTGTTCCTCCAGGTCACAATCCAAAATAAATAATCCTCACTTTGCCTCTTTTCTTTAAACAATTATCTCAAGCTTGTCTGTTGTGGTTACTGTGGTCACTTGAAATGGTTTCCTCTCATTCACACAATCCACACTCTTCATGATTTGGATTTTATTTACTCTATTACACGTGCTATTAATTACCTTTACTGAGGATAACAATCCCCAGTTTCTCCAATGCTCTAACATAATCAAAATCACTCATCCCTGCTCCCAATCTAGCCATTCTCCTTGGCATCTTCTCTAGATGCTGAATCACCTTCACAAAGTGCATACCCAGAACTGAACACATTACTTCAGCTGGGTCTGACTAGTACTCCAGAATCATAGGATCGCTACAGTGAGGAAAAAGGCCATTTGGCCCACCAAATCCACACTGACCATCCGAACAGTATTCCACCCTAACCATGCAACTCTACACCTCTCTACCTACCCTGCACACTATGGTCAATTTAGCATGGCTAATTCTCACTGTAGAAGGAAACCAGAACACCTGAAAGAAAGCCATGTAGACACAGGGCGAACGTGCAAACTCTATACAGTCAACTTAAGGTGGAATTGAGCCTTGGTCCCTGGTGCTGTGAGGCAGCATTGCTAACCATTGAGCCACTGTGCCACCCTTTATAACTTTCTCGCTTTTGTCTATTAATCTCTTGATGAAGCCAGAGACCTCATATGTCCCTTTTATAACAGCCTCCTATACTTGTCCACCTGGTTTCAAACATTCAAAAGTACCCCACATCTCTTTTCCTACATCACCTTTAAAATTGCACCATTTAGTTTGTGTTGATTATTCCAACCAAAATGAATCAGTTCTCCACGGTTCAAACTAATTTCCCATGTGCTATCCCATCTCACCGGTCTGTGCTGTCTGTTCTCCTGACTCCTCTTCAATGTTTGTTTCATTTCTGAGTTTCATGTCATCCACAAACTCGGAAACTGTGCACCCTCCACCCAAGTCACCTGATTATACATGGGATACCTGGCACACAAACAGGCCATTTGACCTGACCAATCTGTCCTGGCATTTAGAGTCATAGAGATGTACAGCATGGAAACAGACCCTTCGGTCCAACCCGTACTTGCCAACCAGATATCCCAACCCAATCTAGTCCCACCTGCCAGCATCCGGCCCATATCCCTCCAAACCCTTCCTATTCATATACCCATCCAAATGCCTCTTAAATGTTACAATTGTACCAGCCTCCACCGCATCCTCTGGCAGCTCATTCCATACACGTACCATCC
>NC_057720.1:82021491-82024005 GCF_004010195.1 Chiloscyllium plagiosum | reverse complement strand
CAATATTCCAACAGTGGCCTAACCAATGTCCTGTACAGCCGCAACATGACCTCCCAACTCCTGTACTCAATACTCTGACCGATAAAGGAAAGCATACCAAACGCCTTCTTCACTATCCTATTTATCTGCGACTCCACTTTCAAGGAGCTATGAACCTGCACTCCAAGGTCTCTTTGTTCAGCAACACTCCCTAGGACCTTACCATTAAGTATATAAGTCCTGCTAAGATTTGCTTTCCCATGATGCAGCACCTCGCATTTATCTGAATTAAACTCCATCTGCCACTTCTCAGCCCATTGGCCCATCTGGTCCAGATCCTATTGTAATTATCTTGAGGGGAGGGGCTGGTCTAATATTATCACTGGACTGTTAATCCTGAGACCCAAATAATGTTCTGGGGACCTGGGTCCAAATTCCTCCATGGCAGAAGGTGGAATTTGAATTCATTAAATATTTGAAATTAAGAGTCTATTAATGATCGTGAATCTATTGTCAATTGGCAGGAAAAACCCACCTGGTTCACGAATGTCCCTTTTGGGAGGAAACTGCCATCCTTGTATGGTCTGGCCTACATGTGACTCCAGACCCACAGCAATGTGATTAACTCTTAACTGCCCTCTGGGCAATGAGGGATGGGCAATAAATGTTACCTGGCCAGTGATTCCCTCATCCTGTGAATGAATAAAGAAACAAAATTACTCTTCACTCAAGCCTCCTCCCATCTTTCCTCATTTAGACCCACCATCCTAACCCTCTATTTCCTTCTTCCTCACCTGCTTGTCCAGTTTCCCCTAACCACATCGATACTGTTCACTTCAACTGCTTCCTGTGGGAGTAAGTTTCACATTCTCTCAGCTCTCTGGGTGAAGAGTTTTCTCCCGAATTCCCTGTTGGATTTTTTGGAGACCATCTGATATCGATGGTGTCTAGTTGTACTCTTTCCCACAACAGGAAACACTCTCTCTCTCTCTCCATTCCATCAAACCTCTCAACATTGTAAAGGCCTCAATGAGATCACTGCTCAGCATTTGCCAAGAAGAAAGAAGCCCAGCTTCTCAACCCTTTGATGATGTGTAAACCCACTCATTGCTGAGATTGTTCTTGTAAATCTCCTCTGTCCTCTCACCAGTGCCTCTGTCTCCTGTATATAATGTGGCACCAGAACTGCACATAGTATCCTAGTGTGGTCTAACCAAGGTCTCGTACAGGTTGACCATAACCTCAATATTTTTCAGTTTCTATCCTATGGAAATAAAAATGTTTGCCTGGGTTTTTCATGATCTTGGTAAACATTTCAAACTTTTTTCAAACGATCAGAACATTTTGCTGCAGGGGAAACCGTACTGTAGGAATTGTTGCAATGGTTTGAAATTTGACATTTTTGCATTTGTCCCAAAGAGTGCAAAATCTTCAAACATGTATCTCATTTCAGCAGGATTCATGCTCTGCACTGTGGATTTAGGAGAATGGCAGTCGATCTCATTGAGACATACAAGGTTCAGAAAGGCCAAGAGATCATTTCAGTTCCTTGGAAAATCTAAAATACATAGAGTGCATAATCTCAGGAAAAGGACTGATTGTTTCGGACTGAGATGAGGAAAGCCTACTACACTCAAAAGTTTTGTGAATCCTCTCTACTCAGAGGACTGGTGGATGTTCCATCATTGGATATATTTAAGGCTGGGGTAAGACAGATGTTTGGTATCTCAGGAAATGAAGTGATATGGGAGGGGGCAGGGGTTGAAGACCAAGATTAGCAGTGTTTGAATGACAGATGGGCTATACAGTCTTCCCTTACTCCTATTTCTGATGGATTAATGTGCAAAAATCTGGATGTGTCTCTGAGCCATGCAATCTATAATGTGGTGTCCTTGTTCTGTCTAAATGAAACTACTTAATTTCAATCAAGGTGCTGACTTGCAGTATTGAGGGGTTGGTGTAGCATGGCATGAATGGCCTCAAATGGAAGAGCTAAAATCAGCCACTGAGTTCACCTTGCCTAATTTTGTTGCTGTGTGACTTCTGTTGCAGAGTGTTCTTCTGGTTGTCAATGCTTGTCTGCTGCAATGCACACACTCCCTCTTCTTTACAGAGAGCAGATATAGAATGAGGTTGCACTGAGGTGCTGCTCTCTATGGAGCTGAGATGAGAAGCAATAGTAGATCATCAAAGAGTTGAGACAACTGATTGGGAGAAGAACACTTTGAAAGTCTGAGCAATGTTCCCCATCCTTTCTACAGTGAGCAGGAACAGCAATGTCAGAGATGAAGGATAGCCTGGTGCATAGTCAAGAAAGAGCTTTGAAGCACCAAATGGCTTGTGGCATTGGATGGTCACAGGAGTGGGGTCAGCAGATGGAACATTGACAGGAGGGTGGGAAGTGTCAGAGGGAAGGGTGACGAGAAGCAACAAGGACACTGAGGGGAGGGGGAACATAGGGGAAAGGGGTCAGGATGAGTGTTAGGGTCAACCCAAACCCTCTGACGGATTTAAAATTCACACAACACCAGATGA
>NC_057720.1:81943764-82020991 GCF_004010195.1 Chiloscyllium plagiosum | reverse complement strand
AAGGTGTAATTAGTAAGTTTGCAGATGACGCTAAAACAGGTGGTATTGTGGACAGTGAGGAAGATTCTCAAATTGCAGCAAGACCTTGATCAGCGGGGAAATGGGCTGAGAAATGGCAAATGGAGTTTAATATACGTAAGTATGAGGTGTTGCATTTTGGCAAGTTAAATCAAAGTAGGAGTTTCATGTTGAATGGTAGGGCCTTAAGGAGTGTAGTAGAAAGGTGGGACCTTGGAGTTCAGGTGCATGGTTCTCTGAAAGTCGATTCCCAGGTAGATAGGGCAGTGAAGAAGGCTTTTGGCATACTGGCCTTCATCAGTCAGGCATTAAGTAGAGAAGTTCAGAAGTTATGTTGTAATTGTACAGGATATTGTTGAATCCTCACGTGAAGTGTTGTGTTCAGTTTTGGTCACATTGCTATAGGAAGGATGTTATTAAACTGGAAAGAGGGCAGAAGAAATTTACAAGGATATTGCTAAGACTCAAGGGCCTGAGTTATAGGGAGAGGTTGAACAACCTAGGACCTTTTACTTTAGAGCATAGGAGACTGAGGGCAGGATCTTAGAGAAGTGTGTAAGATCATGAGAGGCATGGATAGGGTGAATGCATTCAATTTTTTCCCCAGAGTTAGGGAATTGAGGACGAGACTTTAAGGTTAGAGGGGAAAGAATTAAAGGGAACGAGGGGCAACGTTTTTGCACAGAGGGTGGTACACACGTGGAATGAAGTGCCAGTGAGAGTGGTTGAGGTGGGTACATTAACAACATTTAAAAGACATTTGGACAAATACATGGATAAGAAAGGGTTAGAAGGCCAAGTTCAGGGAAATGGGGTTAGAGTGGATGGATATTTTGGTTGGCATGGACCAGTTTGGGCCAAAGGACCTTCTCCGTGCTGTGGGACTCTATCAGGGGATGTGACAGTAACTGATGATACTAAAGGTATTGATTAGTGAATTCAAAATTGTTTTGGTTGTGTTTGCTTCATTTCCAAATGGGCAGCAATTTCGATAGTGCGACTACCTGAAACCAGATGCTAGGGACCATGTAGAAATTAAATAATCCATTCAGGATATTGGGCCTGTTAGATCATGACTGATCTGAACCTTGATTCTATTTACCTGTTGTTCATTAATACCCTTCCTGAATGCAATCTAATAATCAGAACGTTATACAGACAATTTTGGATTTCCAATGTAACTGTCTAGAAAAGGGTTTCCTGATGAGCTCTTAAGTACTTTGTTCTAATATAAGCATTTCTCCCTCTTTGCTCTTGATTTTCCCTGTCATAGGAAATGATTTCTGGTCAACTACTATGTCAAATCTTCCTTGCATTTTAAATCAGCTCACCTCCTTTCTTCTATAAAGAAAGGAATTCAAGCCAAGTTTATGTATCCTGTCCTTGTAATGTAACCTGCTATATCAGTACATGCAAGGGCCTGGTGTTGTTTGCAGGAAGTTCCCTGGGACAGTGCTGGGTAGTGTTTGCAGAGGTTTCAATATTCCCAATCTGCCTACGCTGAACTGCTAGACTACAGCTTGCAGGCCCCGTTCTGCGTCACCTCTTTGCAGGGCCTTTTTCTTAAACCTGCATAAATCCCAACATTTTGAAAGTGCCTTTGTTCAATCAGCCTCCCATCTTGCCGTTTTGATTTTAAAATTTTGATAATTTTGCTGCGGAAATAAGTAATTTATCTCTTTCATAATATGGGGTGGCACAGTGGTTAGCATTGCTGCTTTACAGCACCAGGAGCCTATTTGATTTCACCTTCAGATTTCTGTCTGTGAGGAGGTTGCTTGTTTTCCCTCTGCATGAGTTCGCTCCAGGTGGTCTGGTTTCCTCCCCCGTCCAAAAATGTGCAGATTAAGTGGATTGGCCATAGGAAATGGGTTAATGAGCACCTCGTATTCTGCTTGGGGACCCTGCAGTCTGCTGGACTTCATATCAAGTTCAACAATTTTAGAGCTTGAACACCTTTCCCAAAGTTTTTCCCTCACTCCTATATGCCAAGCCTTGTTATTATGTGGGCTGCTATCGCACACATTGTCGGCCACTAATTGTCCCTATCAGCAGCTATTCATTCCCCAAACTGACCTTTAACCATTCCTTTGTCTATCCAACTGTTTTTCTATCTCTTTGGGATCTATCTCCACCTACTCTTGCATTGTTGAACTACTGCAATGCATGTGGAGTAGGTGTGCACACTGCTGTTGGAATAGAATTATAGGATTTTGACCCAATGACACTTCTAAGTCTCGATAGTGAGTGGTCTTGGATGGAAGTTGCAGGTGGTAGTGTTCCTATGGATCTGCTGTCCTTGTCCTTCTAGGGTGGTAGAGTTGCAGTGTGGAAAGGGGTGTCAAAAGAGTCTCAACCAGTTACTGCATTGCATCTTGTAGTCAGTGTTATGCTGCCTTTAGTACATTTTTGCAGAGGAGAGTAAATATTGAAGGTGGTGGATAAGGTTCCATCCATCCAAAGCAGGTTGCTTTGCCGTGGGTGATGTTGAGCTTCTTGTGTTGTTGGAGCTGCATTTGTCCAGCCAAGTGGGGAATCACCTAAGAGTGGGAATCTTGGCTTTTTTTTTTAAGAAGAATTTGCTGTCTCTGTTTACTTGCCAAATCCATCATTGTCTTTGTAGATGCTGCCTTAACTGAAAGTAGCTTGCTCAGTAAACTGGGGTCAGGCCCTTAGTTACTTTTATTTTCTTGACTAGCAGCCCCAAGTTTGCACCATTGCGTTTAGTAACTACGAGCTCCTCCTAAGAAATAATCTTGCATGCATTGTTGCAACAAATGGTTTATTAATATCTTTAATGGATGGGAGTCTAGATTAGAATGGTGCTGGAAAAGCACAGCAGGTCTGGCAGCATCCGAGGAGCGGGAAAATCAACGTTTCGGGGAAAAACCCTTTATCAGGACTGAATGGATGGGAACCTGATGTTGTCACCTACTCTGAGTTAGTGGTTCAGATTCCTTTCTGCATGGGTCACCCTTGATTCCGCCAGCCAATTTAATGATGGTCAAGATCTGATTTGCCAGATTTTCGCCCTGTCTGCCCCCTCTCCCCCCAATCCTTTCTTTTCACCCACATGAAGGAACCATGCGGATCTACTATGGACTTGTGTTTAATGTTGGATTCTGTTCTGGAGCCTGCTTTGTGATGAGTTCATGGTTCTTGCATTTGCTTGCCTATTTCTACTGTTATTCATGTGGAATTATTCTTCTGGTGGCTGATTTATTTAAAATGAATTCATATAAATGGAGAGGCTGAGCTCAGCAGGTAATAGTGAAGGCAGAGTGCTGGTGACCTTTATTTCTCATGGAACAGTGTGTAAAAATTGAGAGGTCTTGCTAAACTTATACCGAAAATCAAGCCTGAAGTACCATGAAGACTTTGATCCCTTTATCTAAGGAAAAATGTACTGATATTTGAGGTAGTTCAGAGAACGTTCACTGTTAATTCTGTATGGAGGGATTTTCTTATGAGAGGTTGAAAAAGTTACTCTTCTGTTCATTAGTGTTTAAAAGAATGAGAGGAAACCTAATTGAAATATAAAGAATTCTTCGAGGCCTTGACAGATGCTGAGAAGTTGATTCACCTCCGTGATAAAGTCTAGGGCCAGAGGGCATAAACTAGGGGTAAGAGATCGCTCATTTGAATCCAATTAGGAGGAATTTCTTCTCAAGGTAGTGAGTCTGTGGAATTCTTTACCATAAGGTTGTCAGGGCTGGAAAGCTCATCATATTCAAAGCAGAAATGAATTTGTGTTCGGTAAGAAAATAGAAGGATATGTGAAAACAGCCAGGAAAGTGGAATTGCAGATTATCAAATAATCCATAAGTTTATTGAAGGGTGGAGTGGACTTAGTCCGAATGGTCTGTTTCTTCTATGTCTTATCATCTGTTGAACTGTAACCTGGTGTTGTGTGATTCTTAATTTAGTAGCATTTAGGCAGTGTTTGGAGAGGAATTTCTGAGCAGTGAAAGTTTGTCAGCTGCAATTTATATGTCTCAGAGGCTTTTCCCTATCTGCTTGGTCCCACTTTCTCTGCTGTTTCCCAGAAGCATTTATTTTAAAAAAAAATGCTTCTTCATATATTTATTCCTTCTATTTGCTGTGTTTCTGTTTGCTTATTCCATTACAGATGTTATCCTTGATATAATAAATCTCCCTCTGTGCTCCCTGTGGCCTTAAAAGTAGAACAGCCAATTTTAGGTAGAATGCTTTAATTGTTGTTGACCCCAAACATTATGTAAGCTTATGAATTGAACAAACATCATCATGTGATATTGAGGTTATTATTTGTACATGATCTGCCTTATTTTTATTCACAAGGGTTTAACATTTGATTGGTTTAGGGAAGTAAAGCTTGCATATCAGCAATCAGTCTAGGTAGTTAAAGATATGAGGAATCAATAGCATTATTGATTTTTAAAAAATAAGCCTTTAGCTTATTCCTTATGGACCATTAGATGCAGCTGAAAGAGGATCTTGGAGTAGGTTTATGATAACAGTAATCAAAAGTGTTGAATTGGAGCTCCTGTAGCTTTTTTTCTATGTCAAGCTAATATCTTATTCCTATAACCATAAGAATAAAGAACGCTATTGGAAAAGTAGCCCCTTCTGTTGAAGTGGCTGATTGCAAAAGTGTGGAAGTGATTCAGTTGAATGGAGCTTTGGTCGATCTGTTCAGCATCTGGAGGATTGTGCTCAGTTCTGGGTATCTCTGGAAATATGTTTGAGCCTTAGTGGATTTATAGTGCATTGGTGAACTCATGGAGGCAGGTTACATAAGGTGGATCTGTATTTCCTTGGATATACCTCGAGTGATTTAAATTAAGTTGTTAAAAATGGTTAAGGGATTTGATGGAATAGAAACGATTAAAAGAATTTCCTCTGAAGGAGAGTCCAAAATAAGTGTGTGCAATGTCAACATCACTTAATTGAGCATTTTTTTCAGTCCAGTAGTGGGGATCAGGAACATAATTTCCACAAGACTTAGAAAGCTTAATGCGAATTAAGCTTAATAATAGATCAACATTGTGTAGCCAAGTCAGATAAATGAAGCTGCCATAAAAGTCAATTATTGAATGGTTGAAGAAAGTCAAGGTGCGAAATAGACTCCTGTTTCTGCATTTCTTTGATTCAAAGAAGTATGAATTAATTCATTGGTTGAGATTTTGTTCTGCAGAGTGCAGTGGTTTTCAGTGAAAGTCGCTCTTCCTTCAGCATATGTATTTCTCTGAACGGCTTTACAGATTGGGTTGAATGGTCTGATCAGCGTTGTGCAGCAAATTCTTCTTAAAGATCTGCAGAACTTGACTTGCATGCAGTGCATTTGTGATTCATCCAGATGGTATTTCTTCATTTAAGACTGGGCAATGAGTATTAAAAGACAATTTTGTCATAATCATCGCAATTGAGTAGGTCTTTTTGTTCATCTTGTTCACACACGGATAGTGATAAGACCATAACACCATTAGAAATAGGAACAGAAGTAGCCCTCACGCCTGTGCCACCATTCAGTAGGCTTATTGCTGATTCTCATTCCTCAATTCAGGAATGCACTGTGTGCTTGCTTCTCTTTTTCTCCCTTCTGCGCCTCGTACAATTCATCCCTGCCTACTCAAGAAGCAAATAGTCAGATGTGATCATTGAATCCCTCCAATGCAGAAAGAGGCTTTTTGGCCCATTAGGTATGCACCAACCTTCCAAAGAGCATTCAATGCAGACTCAGCTTCCTACCTTACCCGAAGAACATTAAATGGAAAGGAATGTTGTTATGACACCATTCTCGCCAAACATTCTTGGCATAAGGACATCTTGAGGTTATGTACAGAGTAAAGCAATGTCTTCTCTTTTAGACAAGTGAGCGGAAAGTAACCTTCCCTGACATTACCCTTAATCAACACTTATCACAGGGGCAGCAAGGGCTGAATACAGAGTAAATCTCCCTTTACGTCTAGAACAGAAAGCAAACTGGAACTAAAGTTCCCTTAACTCTTTGAACTGAAATTAAGGTTCCCTTGATACTGTCCTCAAACACTTCTGGGACAGGGTCAACAAGGGCCAAACCCTATTTGCTGTATGCTCAACTCTTTGTTAATTCCAGTTCCCTGATACTGTCCTTAAAAGGCTACATTATGTAACCAATGCAAAGAAAGTTGCAAGCTTCCATTGCACCTTCATGTCCTATTGGATTGCCTTCAATTCAAATAGTGCTCAGCTTCACCCAGCTGAAAGTCTGTGTGCATAGTAAAAATTGGTGTGTAGTAAGCTAATGGTTTAAACTTGCTCTTGTACTGGAAGATCAATTTGTTCATATCAAACATGATCAACAGGCTTTCTAAGAATAGCACCAGGTACTATACAGTGCAAGGTCTCATAGAGTCCTATCTACCCCTCCTAATACTTCAGCTGTTTTGCTTATGCCTCGTAATGGCTGGTTTATTGGTACTTCACAGTCTCAGATGTTTAGAAAGAACAGTCTACATGAATCAGAGGCACCTCTTCATATCAGGAAGTTGATATAATGTCTGGAATGAGCTGTCAGGAGACATTATAGAAGCAGATATGTTAGCAAGGTTTGAGTCATTTGAACTGGCAGAAGTGGAAGAATAGGACCATTTGCAGGCACATGGGATTAGTTTAGAATGGCATCTTGGTTAGCACAGACATGGTGGGCCGAAACGCTAGTTCCTGTGCAGTACTGATATGTTTTATGTTTCATATCAATTGGAGCATGCATCTAAACCTTATGGTGTGGCATGCCCTCTCTAATTGTTCCTGATGCAGTCTCACTGTTATCAGTAACAATGTTATATAACTCATGATACTATACTCTCCTCCGGTGTAAATCAAGTTCAAAATAACGATCTCAATCCTGACAATCTTAGTGCTTTCAGTTCTAATGGATGCAAATTTATACACACGTCAGTGTATTTCTAGCAATTTGACTGAAAACTGTTAAAGGTTTGTTTTCTGGCTTTTGACTATAAATATTCAAATTAGCCTGCATTGTAGAATTTAAGTACAACATTCTTGAATACAAGTTCTTGAGCATACAAATTTGAAGCAGGAATAGACTATTCTACCTTGAAGCCTACTCCAGCATTTGATAAAATACATGGTATGGCAAATCTGATGGCCTCCACTGCTCTTTCCTGATTTTCCCCCAATGCCAGTTGGATTCTTGACTAACAAGGAGGTCATGTCCGAGCCTCCTCCACTTGGAGTTTTCCACAGACTTCTGACTATCCGAGAGAAAATGGTTCTTTATCTCCATGTTAAATTAGAGACTCATTTTTAAACTGTGTTCCGTAGTTCTGGTCTCTCCTACAAGCAGCAACTTTCTTTCAGCAACAACTGTAAATCCCACTCTGGATCTTGTATGTTTCAATGAGATGAACTCTTGTTCTTCTAAACTCTTGTGTATAGCTCAAACCTAAGCTATGCAACATTTATTTATAAGATATCCACTTCAACTCAGGAATCAATTGTGAGCTTTCTCTGCACTGCTATTTATACTGTTATGTCTGAATAGAGCTGATGTGAAATTGGATACTGTAGCACCATCTTAAAAGTATACCCTGCTAAAAGGAGACTCTATTTTGTGTCTTTAAAAACTGCTCTTGGGCAAATGCATTAAAATTATCTTGATTAGATTAGATTAGATTACTTACAGTGTGGAAACAGGCCCTTCGGCCCAACAAGTCCACACCGCCCCGCCGAAGCGCAACCCACCCATACCCCTACATTTACCCCTTTCCTAACACTACGGGCAATTTAGCATGGCCAATTCACCTTACCTGCACATCTTTGGACTGTGGGAGGAAACCGGAGCACTCGGAGGAAACTCCACACAGTCAGTCTGCTAGCTCTCTGACTTGACAGTTATTCAACATGCACAAACAAAATGAGAAATTTTAGGATAATTGGACCTGAAACATTAACTCTGCTTTCTCTTCACAGATGCGGTCAGACCTGCTGAGTTTTTCCAACAATTTCTGTTTTTGTTTCTGATTTCTAGCATCTGTAGTTATTTGTTTTTTCAGAATTAATTATACCACATAATTCTGTGTATTCTATTTCCGACAAGTGGAACTAAATCCAACCACCAATGTAAATGGGCTTGTGATAGTTGATAAATCCTTCCTTACAGAGGCTTAACCTTATAAATGTGAATGAGCGATGAAAAAAGAAGTGCTAGATGTCAGTTGTCAAGCTCTTTTAAAAGAGAAGCAAAGTGCTGGAGAGAATCAGCAGGTCTGACAGCATCTGAAGGGAGAGAAACGGCATTCACATTTCAAGTCTAATTTGACTGCATGGGTCATATTCGACATAACATTAACGCTGTTTATTTCTCCACCATCAGTGCTGGACCTGCTGCATTTCGTTGTTTTCTGTTTCCATTTCACATTTTGCTTTTACTTGAGCTGGCTTTGTGTTTTGAAAGAAACAAAACTTGTGAAGGAGCTTAAAAAAGAATAGTTATCTTTGAAATGTGTACTAAAGTGCAATAAATGGGTTTGTGAAAAGATAAATCTCATTAATCATTTCAGATACAGGTCCCTATCTTGGTACGATAACTCTGAAGTTATTGAATAATCAATGCATCAGTTTGTCCACAATAGGCTTAGGCTTAAGGAAGTCCCACTTACGGAGAGCTTTGGAAATTATTTGGTTGAGTCATGACCTATTTCTCCCTGGTTTGCAAGATTAGCACATCGTATTTGACACTACTTTTTTGGGGCACAATATGTAAGTAATCGTCAGCAGGAAACCTCTGATTTCTGTTTAATTAAATCAGTATAAACTCTCAAACAGGAGCCCTGTTCCAAACTTGAGCCAAGTATTTCTTCAGAATAGGTTGAATTTATCTCCTGCCCCCATCGCTGCTCTCCCTCAAACTGGCTGCTATCTATCAAATATTTCATTCCTTTCAGGAAGATTTGGAAAAGTACATAAGGTGACGGTATCCAGTTAAGATTAGAGAAGACTAGCACTCCAATGATATTATTAGATCTTGGTAATTGTTTGCTTATCCTGAACACAAGAGATTTTGGACCATTTTAGGAGAATGATTAGCAGAGCTCTGTCTGAAAGGAAATGTTAGGCAAAGATGAAATTATTGAGATTATGCAGTAGGGCTGCTGAAATCTGATGACTTGTTTAAAGTGCAAGGGATCGATAGCTAATCATACTCAAAACATTAAAATGAATTCTCTTTACAGATGCTGACAGGCCTGGTGTGTGTCTGTCGTCTTTTAATCCTACTTAAAACATTTGTGATTTTTTTTTGAGTACGAGAAGTAGCTAGTCATAACAGTAAATTATACAATCAGTAACACACCAAGTGTTGTGAATGCAGTATCTGTGTAGTTTGGAGGTGAAGGTTCTGGAATAATTCAGAAATTCATGCAAGGGTCTAGCTGCTAATTGAATTAACACATGGAATTTTGCTATTTTTAATCTTTGGAATGTCTGAGTTTTAATTGCTGTGGTCCTTTGTGCACTGGGAGATCTGACAAGCCATATTTTAACAATATGGATAAAGAAATGTTGGCTAGTGCACTAAAAAAATTCCCTCATCTTTAAGTTGTCCCACAGAACTTTGTTAATATCTTCTTGCACCACCAGAACTAGGACCTAGGCTTAACATCTCATCTGAAGGATGGTAACTCGGGTGCAGCTGTACTGCCCTGGTAGAATACTGCAGGTGACTTTGTTTAATGAGGAATGCTATCATTTCAATGTTAGTGATCAAATTTTGATGTGTTAAACCACCTTGCCACCACAGTCTTATTCTCTATTTGCATCTGGTCTGATGCATAGTTTTTGTTCATCTGTTTGGCAGTTGAAGACCTCTTTTGGGCCCCACTTGATCGAGCCCCCAATAATCTTTGCTGTCAGGGTTGGCCCAACCAGGAGCAAGTAATTCCTAAAGGCATCACTCCAGTTATTAAACTATATGGAGTGTTGATTAGTTCATGTGCCACAGCCTTGGAATGGGTTTGAACCCACAATCTGGTAAGGGTGAGGTAAGTTAACATTTGGAAATATGATGATCTTGCACAAAGTAGCCGATTGTCCCTGTGGATTGGGTAAGAGTGATATGAGGCAGAAGGAGAATGGAAGAATGCTAAATTTCTTGTAATAGTCTGGATATGTCAACTTTTAAGCTGGATGGTCAAGTTGTACAGTGATAGGAACACTTGCTATAAATTGTGTCCCATGATCTTTTTCTCCACAACCACCTGATGAAGGAGCAGTGCTCCGAAAGCTAGTGCTTCCAATTAAACCTGTTGAACCATAACCTGGTTGTATGATTTTTTAACTTTGTACACCCCAGTCCAGCACTGCCATCTCCAAATCAGGAAATTTTTTTTAGTTTGTTTGGGCAATTATTGCCTTGTTAATCTGTGCTTCAAACTCTCAGGTGCTGTCTTTGTGACCACTAGGAGCTTTCACTTGTAGAACAGCAACCATTGATGAGGTTGAACAAATCCATCTGTTCATGAAATTGACCTCTGCTGTGATATATGCTGGTCTATTTATACAGTAGTCACACTGGCAAGACTTATCACTGCAGAGTTCAGGTGTATCTGCACTTTCTCTATTTAACTTGGCTCTGGCCAAACATGGAATTTCAACTGCTGACAAGAGCTGTAAATCTCCTTCCCTGTGGAGCTATCTGCTTCTGTGATTCTTCTTAATGTTTAGTTTTGTTAAAATATACTCAAATGCGTTGTGGCATACCTCTGGAGCAGGTGGCACTTTAACCTGGGCCTCCTGCCTCAGAGCAACACTACCACTGCACCATAAGTGTCCTTTGTTTAGAGTGACCCATGGAAGCGCCTGTGTTTACTGAATAAGTAAATTTAAGAACATATCCAGAGAGACTATGGATCTCTGGGAATCATGATGTTGCATTCTGGCCAACTTAAGGAGTGAGAGACTTGTTGGAGGGGACAGCCGGGCTGCTTTTGGGAACTGTATGCCTTTGTGTTTGGGAAGCACTTTGCTGTACAGTCGGTTCTGCTATAATGTGGTCGTTCTCTTCTCGTGCAATGCAGTGTTATAAAAAAATCTCGTAATAATACCTTTTAACTGCATTAAAGCCAAGACGTGCTTTAAAAGTTCACGCTTTAGAAACAAATTCGTCAATCGCATTACAGCGAATTCACAGTAATGAAATGCGTGTTATAATAGAATGGCCTGTAATAACTTAGGGAAGTTGCTAAGCGAAAGCACATTAGATATCTATTTTGTATTTGGAATTGGGGAGGTGTTACTCAACTAATCTGGGAGACCAGGCTCATATTAGTAATGGTGAACATGATAACTGCCATTGATTGTTTCTAAAATCTTATCTGGGTCACTCGTGTTATTTAGGAAACAAAAGCTTCTGTCCTTAATTGGTCTGGCCTACATGTAATTTCAGACCATGTGCATATGGTTGACTTTTAACTGCCCTCTGAAATTTCCTGGCAAGCCACCCAGTTAAAGGACAATTATGGATGGGAAACTACTGCTGTTTTGTCAGGGTAGCCATATTTGCATAGCATATTAAAGTCCAGCTCACTTCACTGTAGAATAGTGAGGTGAGACTGTGCATTGTGTATGTCAAGTGATGCTTGTTATTAGCCATTCTGCTTTGACATTTCTATTGACAAATCATTTGAGCCAGCTAACTGTCTGTGAGATCAACTGCGATCTCATTGAATTGTTCTGCTCTGTCTTTTGGCCTTTTTCTCGTTTTTCTAATTTTCTCCACTCCAACCCCAAACTATCCTTTCTTTTTAAAGCCTTATCTTAGCAACTCTTGAACCCTTTTCTCTTCACATCTCATTTACAATGAACCTTGAAACATTTCTTTCATGCAAACATATGTCTCCTTTGGTTCAAAGCTGTTCTTGTTCAGTGACGCTTCTGTGGAGTACTTCTGGATGTTTTATAATGTTAAAAGCGCTATTTATGAAGATAAACTGTATTGGTTTGACCTACAAGGCACAGTGACGAATAAGTCCGTTGCAACTGTGTAGCATTAAAACTTTGAAGTAGTTCACCCACCGTTTGTCAGAGCACTTTTATATTTGCTGCAGCAGTGATTCCATGTCCTTCATTTGTACACTGGGGGCTGCCTGGAGTCAGATTGAGTTTAGAGCTATAAATAGAATAACAGATGTCTGGATGTGCCACGGATCTAACGGTTTGTGGACGGAGGTGTCTGACTAAATAGCTTGTGCTTTTTGTCATTGCTCAAACTCTGAATTGTATTGCTGCCTGTATCCCCACCACCTGTTCAATTCAATACTTGCGTTTAATACATTGTTAAGGAATTAAAGTGGCTGAGATCCTTCAACCACCAACAAAAGTTAACTAAAAGTATCTTTTGGTTGTAGTGTACGATGGTGTTTCACCTCTGGTTTTCTTCAGTTTCTTCCTGTCAACTGATGTAAATTTCAGTCTCAGCAGTCTACTGGTTTCCTCATTCTGTTGCAGTATTTAGAGTTCTCAGACATGTGCAGTTTTGGCGAGGTTTCACTTAAAAGCCAGTCATCCCGATAAGATGGGCCATCTTCTTGAACAGCAGTGGCCCTTGTGATGGTGTTGGGTGATTTGGGACTAAATAGAGCTGCCACTGGTGAAGTAGGAAATCAGGTAGTGTGTGTGGAGGTGATGTGCCTAAGGTGCTGTCTCATTTGTAGTGTCAAAAGCATCTTTGAAGTTTTAACGTTGACAGGGTTAGTGTTTGAAAGTGTCAGAAAATGTCAGTATCTGAACTCAGAAGTGGCTAGAAAATGAAACATACAGTCATAACCTTTTTAATGTACAAAGATGATTATTCCTGTAAGTTCTTGACCCTGACCTCAATTTCTTCTTCTTGGAATTGAAATTTATTTTCTTCCCTGTTCTCCCTATTTTGACTGAGAATTTGGCCAAGTAATCACTTTTTATTTCTGAGTCTTTATCATCTGTTGCCAGGCAAATTAGAGAAGGAATCACAGGGCTGATCCATTCCACATTAGTGCACTTGGCAAAGGGGAATCATTGGATGGATTCTCTTCCCTTTTCTGCCTAAGTTGAAGCCGTTCCCTACAGCTTGGAGATTGATCACTTCCAGAACACTTCAGCTCTGTGGTGCGCAACCATTTCACAGTGTTGTGTGTAACCGTGTAACAGGGCCTGTATCCATTGTTGAGTATTGATCTGTGCAACTTTTTTTAAAAAAAGAAAACTTGTTTTAAATGGCACCTTTTACAATCATGGGACATTCTTTATGTGGCTTACATCCAATGAAATACTTTGTAGTGTTCTGAAATGGCAAATGCAAAATACAGTTTGAGCATATCAGGATTATGAAAACAGCAAAATGTTGAATAGAATAATCTGTTGAAATAAATATTGGCCAGAATGCTGAGGTATTCTGCATCCGCCTCATCTGAAGGGCACCATCTGCAATAGCGCAGTACTCCCTCAGTACTGTACAGGTCATTCTGCTAGAACGTGCATTTCATTAATGCATATTTGCTGTAACACAATTGACAAACTGGGGACCCTGTTTCTAAAGCACAAACTTTGAAAACATGCGTTGGTTGTAACCCGATTACATCGCGAAGACTTTAAGTGCTGTTTCTAAAATGTGATTTTTCTATATCATGGAGGTTGGACAGCAATGCAACCATTGTGTTATAGAAGAACTATCTGGAGTGAAATGCCTGCCTGGATTATCTGTTCAAATCTCTGGTGGGATTTGAACCCACAATCTGCTGTCTCAGGCCACACAATTGCTATCTGGTCAGTGACTGCCCTTTCCTGCTCTTAAAATAAGTGACACGGTCGTGATGACAACCTTTGGGTGTAGTCTGCGCACACACATGCTTGTGTCAGTAAATTTTATGCATTGCCCTTAAGGCCACCATTGATAGAGAACAGCAGTAGACCAAGCAGATTCAGATTTTATTGTTTAAAATATTAGACGACTTTGATTTATATGATATTTGATTCCTCTGCATGCAGAGGAGCCTCTATTATCTGGCATTCGATTATCTGAATTTCAGATCATCTGAACTAGATCGCAAGGTCCCAATGCTTGGCTAAACTGTTATCTGGCATTCGATTATCCAAAGAAAACAAGTCGCTCCGGTAATCGAGGTTCCTCTGTGAATAGTTCCATTGTTTTAATGTTGTGCTACCTTGCGAATCTACATTATTATCTGAAAAGTACATGGCTGTTCTGGCTAGTGTTTAATTGTTTGCAGTGTATATTACATTCATGACATCAAGTGTCCCAAACTAAAAGTAAACTGATTTATTTTTCTCCTTCAGTTATTTATAAAAAAAACTATCGTGGAACTTTCATTAAACCTTCAGAGTAGTCACAGCATATAACAGTGTGTCAGCTGTTTTCCAGTTACTGATTAGAAACATTTCTGCCATGACACCAGTCAACATCTGAACTTAGTCACTTTCAAATAAATTTTTGTTCTAACCATTCTTTGTTTCTGTATCAAAGGCATTTACTGCGACACAATAATATTGGAAGAGCTAATTTGTTCACCGTATAAGGGGAGTTGACCTGACAGAGACAAATTGGGCATTTGTGTTTGAGCATAAGTTGGACTTTCTCTGCAGATTGCAGCTGCAGAAACATTGGCCTATTGTGACCTTTTACCACCTGCTTTATCAAAATCCCTGTTTAGTTTCATATACCTCACATTCTAAAAGAATTTCTGTGCTGTGATTCGCTGTGACTGTCTCAATCATAATGACAAATGTCACAATGCATTAATTGCACATTTCTGATAAATAATTTGTCTTGTGGAAAGAAAGCATGCATTTAGTGTGAAGTGAACTGGTAGAACTGTGAGAAGAGGTCTGTAATGCAAGAAAAAAAAAATGCCAATCATGGTTTAATTTCACTAATGTCAGTAGATGACTATTAACCATTAATTTACATAAATGGAATATTTACATCGCTAGAAGGAAGCGAGACTAGATAATGTAAGGACCAGGAAATGGGACTTGGCCAGATTAGCAGTAGTTTAATGAATGGGAGAGTCTTAGGAAAAGAATTAAATATTTGCACGTGTGTGTGTGTGTATATATACTTAGCTTGAACCCACTACTTACTACTTTCAAATTCCTCACTGAAGCTACTTTATCTCTCAGGGCTGGAGAACGTCCCACACTGGTGAAAGATTGTGCTGTAATGCTCAAACTTGGTATACCAACTAGATTTCAATTGTATATACAAAATGTTGTATTTCATTATCATTAAATAATTAAATACTTAATATTACTGTTTTTGACCAAATGTTGTAACACAAATTAACATTGAAAATCCAAACCCAAAATAAGTATTTGAGTTTCTGATTACAAACTTGTAATGTACTCTAATCTGAATCTGAAAATTACCTTTGTTGTTGATTATCTTTGCTTTTGTTTTAGGTGAGCTGACAAGATGTGGGGCAGTACATCTAACAAGTCATCCCAACTAAATCCGAGCCTGATGCAGAGTCGAAATACAAGGCAAGGTAGTGGTGCCGATTTGCAAACTACTCCAGTTAGTTGTTGTGCTTTCAATCACTGTTGTGGTGAACAATGGGGTCTAGTCATTAATACTGTGTGGCAGAATAGAGATCATTTGATCCTATGGCCAAAGAACTATGAAAAGAAAAATATTTATATCTAAATGGTGAGTTTTGTGGTTATGAGACTCCTCAAAATGCCTTTCTGCAAGTGAAGTATTTTTGAATTCTGGTCAATCTTTCAAGGTAGGTATTATAATGTAGTGCGCCAATTGTACTGGCATAATAGCCAGTTGATGTTAGCACTGAATAATCAGATCCCTCGCTAAAACCTTGTTGAATATACAGCACAAAAACCGAAAAAGTTGGTGGAAAGGCTCAGCAAAACTGTCAGCATCTGTGGAGAGAAATCAGTTCACATTTCTGGTTCAGTGACCCTTCCTCAGAACACTGATACATTAACTCTCGTTTCTCTCCATGTTGTGAGAAAGAGTCACTGAACCATGTCTTCACCAAGAACTGAGTTGAGTGGAGATTGCAGTGTTCTGTGCTTCATTGTGCAAAACATGCTCGCCTGTTTTTCTGTTGGAAGTATATGTTATTGAATAATGGTTCCTGACGATTAAACAGTGTCACATCTTGACAGATTGAGGGCCACAAAGGGCATTACAGAAGATGTTTTATTCTGGATCTTAAAGTTCTTGATCTTATCTAGGAGCACATTTTGGTGTATTCCCTTTGCACAGCACTGATTTCACTCGCCACATTTAACATAACATTCAACAAAGTCATTGACCTTTTTAATACTAAAACCAAAGCCTTGTAAGAGTAATTGGCAGACTTAAATTGCCCCCGGAACTCAGGGTTGAAGCTTAGGCAAAAGCAGTTTGAAGGTCTGTCATCTTTGTAGCTTTGGTTGCCATTGTTTATGAAATAACGATGTCCAGACTGCAATGAAAACTCTACACTCAGCTGTCCAGTTCAGGTGAGTCTCACTTGCAATGATGCAGTGACAGAACAGATTCCTTCTAAATAATAACGCACATCGTCAATAAAATTACTGACCTTTCTCAAGGGAGAAACATCCCAGTCGCATGCAGTTATGAATGTAAAAATGGAATCCAGCCTTGAAATTAAAATAGACAAGACAGGGGAGATGTAGGAGTTCACCATTACCATGTAATTGCAAAATGTTAGGTTAGAATTCGTGAAATGTTTGAAATGTAATGGCTGAAGCTCAGATGCCTATTGTGTTTTAGATTTGGCCTCGGCATGGAATACAGTCAACAAGACCAAAGTTGCTGTAAGTATGTCAAAAAATTTTATTTGTTATGATTCATGGTGTCGGTTGTTTGAATGGGACTGGTATCCAGCATATTCATTCAGACTTTGTACTTAAGGCTTCTGGTAAGTGGGTTTCATGTAACTGTTAATGCATAAGAATGTCCCTTTTTTATTTGATAAAAGGCCACATTAAAGGTTATTACTGAAAGTAATAACTCATGTTGCAGAGTTTAACATATTACCATAAGTAGGAGATTGGCTGGGAAACAGGAAGAGAGTCGGCATAAATGGGTCTTTTTCAGGTTGGGAGAATGTAAGAAGTGGTGTGCCAAAGGGTTCGGTGCTGCGTCTCAAATGCTTACGATTTTAAAAGACTTGGGTAAAGGGGTGGAAGATGAGTTGCCAAGTTTACTGAGAACACAAGTAGTAAAGCAGGTTGTGAAGCAAACATGAGGTTGCAAAAAGATACCAATAGTTTGAGTAGGCAAAGATCTGACTTGGTGTATAATGGGAGAAATGTGAATTTTTTTTCACTTTGGCAAGAAGGATATAAAAGCATATTATCTAATTGGTGGGAGATTACTGAGATGTGAGAGAGAGGGATGTGAATGGCCTGGTGCATGATTTTCAAATGCAGGTATAGCAAGAAATTGGGAAAACTGATAGAATGTTTTAATTTATTGCAAAGGGACTTGAACACTAGGGAGGTTATGCCTCAGTTATACCGGCCATTGGTGGGGTCCTATCTAAAGTGCTGTGTATAGTATTAGTCACCTTATTTAAGGAAGGATGTAAATGTGTTGAAAGCAGTTCAAAGAAGGTTTACCAGACCTGCAGTGGAAGGTTCTCTTATGAAAGGTTGCATAAGTTAGGGTTGTATTGCTGTAGGTTAGGAAAGTAAGAAGTGACTTGAGGGGTTTTGACAGAATAGATGTAGAGAGGATGCTTCCACTTAATTGGGGCATCTAGAACTGTTTAAAAGTGAGACGTTGCTGGTTTAAAATGGAAAGATTGGCTCTTTTTTTTTGAGGAGCTCACTTCCTGAAAAAGCAGTGAAAGCAGAGCTCTTAATTATTTTCAAGTCCAAAGTGGATGCATTCTTGTAAAGAGGGAGCAAAAGGTTATCAGGAATGGGAGGGAATGTGTATTTGGGGTTACAGTCATGACAGCCATGATCTTATTAAATAATGGAGCAGGCTCAAACGACCAAATGGCTGATTCTTCTTTGTGTGTAGTTTCCACATGCTGACATCTTTAATTCCATGCTGTACATTTCTACACATTCTGTCTTCCGCATCAGAATCCTGCTCGCTTATCACTCTCTTGCTACTTAACTTCATTCTCTGCCTTAACCCAGTCCTTCAGTTTCAAAGTTCCTATGTACAGATTTGTGTGTAGTTCTCCTTTGCTTTTCCAACTCTTTTTCTGTCCTGGCCCCCTCCATATCTCAGGTCATTCTGTCCACTGAGCATTCTGGCTCTATACTTCCCAGTCTCACCCTGACATTTCCTGCTTCTTAGCTTCCAATTTCCCTCAAAATGAATGTTTGATACCCTGCATGTTTTCTAATACCCCTTTGATTCCAACCTGGCTCTAAAGAGCTTTTACTGCATGAAACATACTACCTTAACTTGCATTGTGTTTGATTCATTATTTTTCTTTCTTCCCAAGTTGCGACACATAGAAAACAGGCTGGAAGCTATACCCACCACTACTGCAGTGATAGACACAGTGATGGATACTAAGAAAACTTCAAGCAGTGCTACTCGAAAAATCAGTAGAAGGGGTAAGTGGAAGGAAAAGGAAATGAATTGTTCATGGTAGTTAGCTCAACAGTCACTCTTGACCTAATGCTGGCCATTATTGATCAGTTGCTTCAGACAAAAGTAATAACCCTGTTGAAATTAAATGAAGTGGTAGAGTGGCATGCACTGACATATGGCAGTGTTTTGAAAGCATTTGCAATGGAGATTGAGGCTATGGAATCTTTTCCTTCTCTCTAATTTATGGAGCTTCTTTGGTAAGGCTTAGCAGGCAAAGTCAATCCTCCATTCCCTTCCTGAAGTGGTCATCTCCCTCTTCCATCTGTGTCAACACCTGTTCCCCAATTGCAGATTCCTCCCAGATGTCTGGTTTATCACTTCAATTTGGTCTACTGAATTTGAGGAGGTGGGCGAGAAAAATTAACTTACCATTATCTTCTACCTTTTTGAGAGAAACTTGTGCTTACTAACCAATCCCATTGATTGTGATAATGGAATGCATGCTCCTTTATTACTTTTTAAGCTTTGTTTCTATTTCTATCAGATGGAAGGTATCTGGAGGATTCTGTAGCCAGTGCTACATCTGTCAAATCCAGTAGTCGCAGCAAATCACGGAAGGACAACACCTCCCGCAGCCCCTTGCGATCTACCACTCTGGAAAGTAACATTACAAAGAGCAGTCGAGTTGAATTCAGAGATCCGCTAACTACTTATAGGTATGACCAGACGTATGTATTTTGTGTTGGTCACTTTGAGTTCCTCCAATCGTACATATATTAGAAACAACCAATATATACTTGACAAGTTATAGTTGCACTCTTTTGACACTAAAAGCACTACAGAGTCAACAGTGGCAGGATAGATACATAGAACAGCCCAGACTTCAGAATTCTTGTTCTTACATATGTGATCTCATCCAAGGGTGTAATTTTAAAGATCTTGCACACAAACGTTTTCTGTACTTAAGACTCTTTTACATTGTACTGCAGTGTGTTCCAACTTGTGTACAAGTTGACTTGCAGACACACTGTAGAACAGAAACCATTTGTAATCTGGGGTCTGCCAGTACCCTGAGGCAGTTTCTATGAGAAACATGGGCACAATTTCAAATATGGAATAATAATAGAATGTGTTTGCAAGAATCCTTTGCCATGTAACCCACCTCTGTTGGTTTTATTTGGTCTTTTTTCCAATTTCACTGCCCTACAGAACCAGCTATTATTGGTGATACATTAGTAAAACTCAGTATTTAGATCATCATCAGTTCATCAGAGCCATTTATAAATAGGGCTGGAGTACAAAAATAAATGTTAAACAGTCACAAATCACTGGTTAAGTTACTGTTAGAGTGTTGTACCCAGTATTGGGAACCCTAATTCAGGAATGACTTCAAAGCTGTGCAAGTGTGAACTTGATATTTATTGATTATAGTAACCAAGAGAGATTACATAAATTTGATTGAACAGTGGTTCAGAGGAAACCTAAAAAATGGTCAGGAATTTGGAAGAACTGCTTCTACTGGTGGAAGAGACAGTAAGTAGAGGGTAAATACAAGGTGAAGTTATGGAAGTCACCAAATTAATAAAGTTACAGACTGTCATTTGCATCAAGTTTCATTTCAAGGGGAGGTGAAGGCTTAGTGGTATGATTGCTCTGCAGTTAATCCAGATACTCAGTTACAGTTGTGGGGACTCCAGCTTGTTTGAATGCCACCATGGCAGATGGTGAAATTATAATTCAGTACAAGAAATGTAGAATTAAGAGTTTACTGATGACCATGAAGTCAGTGATTGTAAAAACCCAACTGATTCACTGATGTCCTTCAGGGGAGAAAATCTGTTGTCCTCACTTGGTCTGCCCTACATGTGACTCCAGACCCACTGCAATGTGGTTGACTCATGACCACCCTACGCGATAGCTAAGCAAGCCACTTGGTCATAAGTCATCAAAAAGCTATGAAAAAGAAATGAAAATAGACATTGACCTCGGCACTGGCAATGGCAAAAAAAAAGCGCCTGTTGACCCTTCAAAGTCCTCTTACTAACATCGGGGTTTTACTCCCAAAATTGGACAGCTGCATCGAAACTAGTGAGTAAGCAGCCTGACAGTCATACTCGTGAAACAAACCTTACAGATAGTATCCCAGAGATCATTGTCAGTATCCCATGGTATGTCCTGTTCCATTTTTGAATACAGGTCCACCAGATATGATAGTACTGTCGTAGATGGTCAGGGAGCATTGCCTCTGGGAGTCCTCAACATTTACTTCAGGTTAAACATAGGCGAATCGGTACCATCTGAATCGGTACTCCTACATGTTGAACACTTGGAGGAAGTACTGAGGGTGACAAGGGTGCAAAATGTAATATGGGTGGGGGATTTCAATGTCCACGATAAAGAGTGGCTTGACAGCAATACTACTGATCGAGCCAGCCAGGTCCCAGTGAGTCTGTGGCAAGTGGTGAGGGAACCAACGAACAAAAAATATTCTTGAGCTCATGCTTACCAATGTGCCAGCTGTGGATGTATCTGTCTGTGACAGAATCAGTAAGAGTGATCACTGCCCAGTCCTTGTGAAGGCAAAGTCTCTCCTTCACATTGAGAATAACTTCCATACCGTTGTGTGGCACTATCACTGTGCTAAATGTGACAGACTTTGAACAGATCTAGCAACTCAAGGCTGAGGATCGATTCTAAGTTCTGCTTAAGCTTTGCAGTCCTGCCACATCCAGTCGTGAGTGGTGCTGGACAGTTAAATTGCTCACTGGAGGAGGACCTCAACAAATATTTGCCTGGTCAGTGATGGAAGAGCCCGACACATCAGTGCAAAAGATAAAGCTGATCCATTCACAGCAATCTTCAACCAGACGTGCCGAGCGGATGATCCATCTCTGCCTCATCCAATGGTCCCCAGCATCACTGATATCGATCTTGAGTCAATTCAATTCACTCCACGTGATATCAAGAAATGATTGGCGGCAATGTATATCACAAAGGAGATAAACCCTAACAGCATTCCGACAATAGTGGTGATGGGAGGTGTCCTCAACGGTGCTATCAAGCAGCTCTTCGTCAGCAGTAAGCTGCTCAGTGACACCCATTGACCAGTGCCACCCGGCTGCTGACCTCATTCCAGCCACCTTTAAAACGTAGGCAGAAGAGGTGAATTCCAGAGGTGAGGTAAGACTGACGGTCCTTGATGTCAAGACCACATTTGATGAGTGCGGCATTGACGAGTCCTAAGAAAACTGGAATCAGTGGGAGCGGGGGCAAACTCTTTGCTGATTGGAGTCCTATTTCTGCAAAATAGGAAGATGGTTGTAGGTGGTCAGTCATCTTAGCTCTAGGGCATCTTTGCAGGAGTTCCTCAGGCATGTGTCTCAGGCCCAACTATCTTGAGCTGCTCCATCAATCACCTTCCCTTGATCGTAAAGTCAAAACCCTGGGATACCTTCCCTAAGGGTACCATGGGGATGATCACCGATGATTGATTGTGCAATGTTCAGCAGCAGTCACAACTCCTAGGTTCAAATGCAGCAAGATCTGAACAATATCCAGGCTTGAGCTGACAAGTGGCAAGTATTATCACACCACACTATGTCAGGCAATGATTATTTGCAATAACAGATAATCTAACCACCACCTCTTGACATTCAATGGTGTTATCATCACTGAATATCCCATTATCAACATCCTGGGGGCTACCATTGACCAGAAACTCAACTGGACTCGCCACATATTGCAGTGGCTACAAGTGCAGGTTAGAGGCTAGGAATGCTGTGGTGACTAACTCACTACCTGACTCCCAAAGCATGTCCATCATCTACAAGGCACAAGTTAGTGTGATAGAATGCTGTCCAGTGGATGAATGCACGTCTAACAGCACTCGAGCTTGACATGATCGCATCCACTCCTTCCATTATCGCCACTCAGAAGCAGTAATGTGTCCTATGTACAAGTTGCACAGCAAAAACTTCAAAGATCCCTCGATAGCACATTGCAAGTACATGACCACTTAGGTGGCCATGACTACAAGATGAACAACGACAGCCAGTGCATGAGGACACTACCACCTGCAAGTTCCCTTCCAAGACACTCACCATTGTGGCTTGGAAATATATGTTCCTTCACTATTGCTGGGTCAAAATCCTGGAATTCCCTTAAGGGGATTGTGGGTCAACCTATGGCATGTTGGCTGCAATGGTTCCTCACCGCTGCCTCAAGGGCAACTAGGATAAGCAATAATTGCTAGCCAACCAGTGATGCCCATGGGTGAATTAAAAAAAAAAACTGCATAACATTTTTGTATCTGCCTCAGGAGGAATGCAATTTGTCTAATGGCTTTTAAAAAAAATTGGGTAAGTACTTTCTTTTAAAGAAACAAATTTTAAAGAACATGGGGAGATTATAACATGGGAATTTCTTGAGAGCTGGCATGTACAATGGCCTGAATGGCTCTGCTCATTGTCAATGGTTTTCTAATACTCTTACCTGAAGTTCTTTGTGCTATGCCTATCCCTGTCCTGGTTTTATGCAGGCATGCTATTTTTATCTGCATAACTTGGAGGGTGCCAGTGTTGGATGGGGTGGACAAAGTTAAAAATCTCTCAAAACCAGGTTATAGTCCAATAGGTTTATTTGGAAACACTAGCTTGCAGAGCGCTGCTCGTTCATCAGGTGATTGGATAGTTTGTCCTTTATAATCTCCAACTTGATTTTTGGAATGTCTAGTGACTCAGGTTGAGCCATAAAATTGATCTGTAAAAAGGGTCTCACTGTTTTGGGGTAGAGGTTGCTATAAATCCAGTGTGTGCCTTATCTCCTACTGATTATAATAAGACATGTTGAAACTTTGGTTGTAATACTGTTCCTATGCCCAGATTTATGCAACCTAATGTGGTAACCATTCCAGAACGGAGCTGAATTTTAAGTAGGATGAAAGTGTTTTTGGACACACTTCTTTTGTTGAAGTGAAACATTGATTCTGTTTTTTCTTTCTTTAACACATTTTGACCGCAAACGTACCAGGATAATTGTTGTAATACACTGTTCACAGTGGGAACAGATGTCAGCCTAATGTGTGCGCTTGGGACATGCAAATTACTTTGACTAGGATAAAGGTATAAATTCAGAACAGAAATAAACCTTTTCTGCAGTGAATGTCACTCTGCTTTCAACAGCTTCTCCCTTCCTCTTGACTCCTAAGGTTATTCAGTTTCATAGCCACTGTGTACCCTTTGGCACATTCCCCAATTCTCCAGCTCTTAATGTATAAACTGTGAAAGTGAGGCTGGCAAGTCCAACTTTGCTTCTGTTATTGCCTTGATTTGAGATGAAGAACTAGCAAAGACAAGTAACTCAAGGGTTTTTTTTTTAGCATCACACAGCATGGAAACAGGCCTATTGGTCCAACCAGTCCAAGCTGAACTAAACTAGTCCCACCTCATGGCCCATATCCCTCCAAACCTTTCCCATTCATGTGTTTATCCAAATGTCTTTTTAAACTTTGTAATTGTACCCGCATCCACCATTTTCTCAGGAAGTTCATTCCATAAGTGAACCACCCTCTATGTAAAAGAAAATCGCCTCATCTCTTTAAATCCCTCTCCTCTCACCTGAAAAATGTGTCCCCTATTCTTGAAGTCCCCCATCCAAAGGAAAAGACAGCTACCATTAACTGTGTCTATACCTCGTTATTTTTTCATGAACTTCTATCAGATTGCTTCTCAACCTCTTATTCTCCAGCAAAAAAAAGTCCCAGCCTATTCAGTGTTTCTTTATAATTCAAACCTTTCATACCTGGCAACATCCCAGTAAATTGAGGGTGGGGTAATCTGTCAGTTTTTGCCTGCCATGTCTTGCATGTCATAATTTTATGTGAATTAAAGTTGTATTTTGTTAAAATAATTGTGAAGGGACCAGGCCTGTAACTACACCATGCAGTAGAGTACTGAACTGCACTGGACACTAATGTTCTAGCTTTGATCCCTGGTCATTTGGGTTAGTTGACTCTGCTTAAACCCTAGTAGGGTTAGTCCTATCACTGACTTCAATGTCCACATGCTGAGGGTAGTTAGCAAGATGGAACAAACAGTATCATCCTTTGGACCCTGAGCACTTTTCAGTGGTTCAAGCTGTAACAGTGGAAGGTCCAAGTACTGAACTGTCTGGTGGTGCTCTTTGCCTTTTACATACAGCAATTCTCACTTGGGTGAGATGTTGGTCGACTGCTGTTGCCATTGGAACTGTGCCCTGAGCTGAGTTCAAGTTGGGAAGGGGAAAGAGAGAAAATGAATCTGAAAATGAGGGAGAAAGTAATTTTGGAGTGAGCAGATTGTTTCTCTAAAATAAGAACTTGTGTTTGTAATATCATAGGTTATGGTCCAATTACAGGCCATTCACTCCGTTCTGTCTGCAAAAGCTGCTTATTCTAATCCCATCTTGTAGCACCTAGTCCATTGTTTTGCAGCACTTCAGGTGAAGATCCAGTTACATTTTAATTCGAGTTAAGAGTTTCTGCACCCACCCCAGGGCAGTGAGTTGTCGACCCCACCAAACTCTGCATGTCTTTCTTTGCTTCTTCTCATCCTACTGTCAATCACCTTAAATCTGTGCCCTCTGGTACTTGTCTTCTGTATTCGAGAGTTTTTCCTGTGTACTGTATCTATGCCCCTCATAATTTTGTACCTCTGTTAATTAACCCTCATCATCATCTGTTCTAAGGAAAATAGCCCTAACCTTTCCACTGGGCTACAGTTTCCAAGCTCTGGCAACATGCTTGTAAGTCTCTATACTCCTGAGCAGTTACTCCTTCCTGTAAAAGGATATTTCGTTTTCTTCAAATATCTGAAAGTCCTTTACAGTCAATGGTTTAATTTTGGTATACTGTTACTTTGGGAAATGCCACTTATTTCCATTCCTGCTGGTCTTGGTCAGTATTCAAAAGTGATTTATATTAGATTTTTCTCAAATAATCCTAATAATTTTCAGGACCACAAATTAGATATGAGGATGAGTAGTAATAACTGGGTCTGTCTTGTTATTAGGGACTTGGATGTCAGAGTTCCATCATATCTGACTGCTAGCCAGCTGGAAGCTCAGCGCCTCCTTTCTGAACGTAATTCTAATGAAGTGCGAGGGAAGGAGAGTGATGTTAGCCGCATGATATATGAGCGAGACAATCGAAATTATCACTGTTTGGACAATGAGAGTACGTGCTTGACAGCAATAGATGACACTGAGGTGAAGTATCTCAACGACCGTTTAGCACTTGATGGTCTGCACAGCTCCGATGCACTTTACAAAACTCTTGGCCGAGGTGCTCTGGGTCAGAAAGGTGGCACTGATAAAGGCCCCCACGTTAAGGTCGTGAGCCATGAGTCTGATGCAAAGAGTGATCGACCTTCTGAACAGTCCCATTTGTCCTCCCCAAGTTCCACGTCTGAGTCAGTCATGCAGAAACTTGAGATGATGCGCCGGAAGCAGCATGATGACAAGCTTGAGAAGCTGAAGGAACGGATCAGGAAGCAGCGAGAGCACTGTGAGGAATCTGCTGAGAGAGATCGACTACTGAACCTCTCTGAGCTGCCTGCAGTGCCTGCAATGGATCCTGCAGCTTCCACTGCCAAAGTGAGAAAGGTTGCTGCAGCACCACCTGCTCCGTCATACAAAGGTAAGTCTGGGTGTGAGCTTTGTGTCCTCCCTTTTTCATTAATTTTTGGCTGCTGGAAGATATGGATTTGACAATGTATTCCAGGTCATTGCAGTTAGCGGGGTTATGGCGGTGGGAGTGTCAGGGTGTCACCAGTAAAGAAAGGCTTGGCTTTATTTAGTGCCTTTCACAATCTCAGCAGGATCCCAAACACTTTAAGGCCATTGAAGCATTGTTGCAATGTAGGAAGAATGCCCAGCACAGCAAACTCTTAGACATTGCAATGGGATGATGACTAGCCAAGTCAATCCAGCACCAGAAGGAATATGTACATTTCAATGAGATCTCTTCTAATACTTCAAAACTCCAATGAATATAGACCCATTCACCAGACCAGGAATCAGCCTGGTGAATCTTTTACCATACTCCCTTTTTGGCACAATCATCGTCTCTTGAGTTAAAAGACCAAAACTGCATGCAATATTCCTTGGCCCTATATTCAAACCCTCTTCCCTTCCTAACAGCTTTCTGCACTTGCATGCTTGCTCTCAGTGACGGGTGTTCAAGGCCACCCAGGTCCCTATTGTACCAGTACTATCTTTATTTTTTCTGGTTAGCCATGGTTAGGTCATTTTTCCTGTTGTGTTCTTATCCTCAAATGATGCTTATCAATTGAATATTTTAAATTTTTTAATTAATTGATTATAGAGCTGTATTAGAATCGCAAAATGTATTGCTAGAAAAGCACAGCATGTTAGGCAACAACTGAGGAGCAGGCAAATCAACATTGTGGACATACTCCCTTCAGGATGATCTTTCATTTCTGATGAAAGACCTATGCCCGAAACGTCCATTCTTCTGCTCCTCGGATGCTGCCTGACCTACTGTGCTTTCCAGTACCACACTTTTCGACTCTGATCTCTAGCATCTGCAGTCCTCACTTTCTCCAATGGAGTTGTATTGGCCTGCCATCTAGAAGGAGATGCTTTCATCTTAGCCTTTTCTGACAAAAATGTCTTTTGTTTTTTTAAAGATATTTCAGGCCTAATTATAGATGGGTAATATTACTGCAGGAGGAGTGTATTTTCATGTTCAGGATTCTGATGTCATAGATCCTTATTTTTTATTCCAGGTTTCAACCCTATGGAGACCAAAATCCGAACACCGGATGGCAAAGTGTGGCGTGAGGATGAATTGCATGGTATCAGTAAAGACCTATACCGTGATTTCACACTCCAGTTAACAGGTAGGCATAGTTGTCTCTTCCTACTGTAGGAAAAGGATTGAGCTAACCCATCACTGAAGGCTGCTTTTGCTGTTCTATCAGATCATGACTGATGTGCATCTCAACTCCTTTTCCTTCCTTTGCTTCAAATCTTTTGATACTCTTACCTATTTGACATCTATTGACTTTTGTCTTGATGATTGAGTGACCCTCAGAATCCACAGTAGTTTGAGAGGAGAGTTGCAGCTTCTGCTTTCCTTTGTCTGTAAAAGTGCTTCCTGATATTACTTCTGAATGGCCTGTCGCTAATTTTAATATTCACTGTAGTAATTGAAAGATGCTTGAATGTTTAGTGTGCTATGCTGCACATGTTGTACCTGTTAAATTCCAAACTGCGTATTAAGATGGTCCACACATTGTTTGATTGCTGTAATTTTTGAACAAAATGACTCACTTCTGAGTGACTTCAACCTAAAGGAACAATGTTGAAGATCTAGACTACAATTGATGTGATCTTGGCATGGTGTTTAAAGTACGTTACCTTGAGTCAGAGCTTAGCACCTTTACAGATTGTGAAGCGGATAAGGTGTAATATTTTGTAGCCTTGATGGGGTTTTTAAAAAAAGACCAAAACAAAAGGAATCCAGTTATAGAGCTGGTGTGGAATAGCCTTCTGTGTTGTTGGCTATCTTGAGGTAGTTCACCTAATAAGGAAAAATAACGTAGGTGGATATTATGATAACATGTAGAATACTTTGCTTCAGTTCAGGCTGCTGTGCATGTGCTGTTGGCCTTTGTGTCTTGTATCTGATTACGACATCTCCCACTGATGTTGTGCCTTTAAGGAATAAAATATCCCAAAGACCTCACATGCAATAAGACAAAATTTGATATGATGACTTAACACCAATGCTGCAACAGGTTGGCCATTCAAGGAAAGTTCAAAGGAGCCTCATAAAGAGACAGAAGGGAAGAGGTTAAAAGAGAGTATTGGGCCAGATGTAGCTGAAGGCGCAGATGTTTGTTTTTGCGAAGGTGGGGGACAAGGTAGTTGGAAGATTGGAATTAAGGTTGGCAAGATGTCGAATTGAAGCAGCACAGATTTCTAGGAGGGGCAGTGTGAGACTACAGTGGGATTTGAGCATGCAGATGAAAAACTTAGTTGACATTCCCGGACATAGAGCACAAAGGTGATGTGCAAATGGAAGTTGTTGAATTGGGTTGCGAACAAAAGAACCTTGGATGAGCTCAAGTGTTAAGAAAGGTGGAACTTGGAAGAAACTTCACTATATCCAGCTGCTGTGCCAACCTTGGTTCTTGTCGGTTTTATTTCCAGTGAGGTTTGGTGATCTAGAAACTCTTGACACTGAGAACTGGTATCCACAGGCTATTCTTTTATTTTTATTTTCCTTTGTTTTTTGTGGCTGGGATCACACCATCAGGACAGGTAACCTTTAGGCAAAATTATAGACCGTATCTGCCAGGAAACTTATGTAGGTTGACTTGGAGAACTATGTGAAACCAGTTTATTTGTGAAGTCATTGCCCTAAATATACTTTGTGCAGAGTTTTGTTTGCAAAGTGTGTCATGTCTATGTTTTGTTTTGTTTATGTGACTCTTAACTGTACTAGAGATTTTATACTGCATTGGTAATGGTTTTAAATGAATTGAATCAGGAGCTAAAGGCCAGCAGAATTAAGGTTTGAGCTCTTGTGTACTTCGAACTTTCTCTCTTCTATTATGGTTACTTTGTGGGGCTGTTCTTGTTAAATATTGGTTGTTACAACTGAAGTTTCTAGTATAGACAAAAGGAAATGGAGAGTATGTGTTCAAGGTAATGTCAATTGCCTTTATGGGATTATGCAATGTTCAACTCTAGGGCCACTTCATTTCGCAGTATGTGACAATGATTTGGCTATAGCCAGAGAGTTTGCAGATGATGTCACGATACAGGGTGTAATTATGGGGTGGCTCAGTGGTTAGCACTGCTGCCTCACGGCCAGGGACCCAGGTTTGGTTCCAGCCTTGGGCGACTGTCTGTGTGGAGTTTGCACATTCTCCCCATGTCTGCGTGGGTTTCCTCTGGGTGCTCCGGTTTCCTCCCACAGTCACAAAGATGTGCAGGTCAGGTGAATTGGCCATGCTAAATTGCCCATAGTGTTAGATGCGTTAGTCAGAGGGGAATGGGTCTGGGTGGGTTACTCTTCAGAGGGCTGGTGTGGACTTGTTGGGTCAAAGGACCTGTTTCCACACTGCAGGGAATCTAATCTAATCTAATCAAAATTGTTTCAACAGAGGCTAGATAAATTGGATCTAATTAGACTTTTTTGTCGAGAATTTAAGTATAAAGTATTTACAAACCTCCCAAATAGAGCTGACGTTGTCTATTCAGGCCTCCGAGCCTGGTCCGCCATTCAAGAATATCCTGGCTGATCTGTTAGTGTTTTGAATTTCGCTTGCCCATCTAACCCCAATTTAGTTTTGATTCCCTTGCAGGACAAGCATCTATCTCGCTCAACCTTAAAATATTTGATGGTGCCTCCAATGGTGTCTTCAGTAAAGAGTTCCAAACTTGCGCAAACCTCAGAGAAAAAGTTTCTTGCCCCTCCTAAGAGGATGACCCCTAATTTTAAATCCATGCCCCTAGATCTGGACATCCTTTCCACGTCCAGGTTGTCAGTGCCATTCAGGACCTTGGCATACGTTAATTGAAATGTCCTTCAGTCTTCTAAATTCCAGTAGAAACATCTTTGTCTTTGAGAACAGGTTGGAGAGACTATCTGTTTATTCCAAGTACTGATATAGTAAACCTTCTCCAATGCATTTGCATCCATCCTTACATAAGGAGACCAAAACTGTACTTAAGATGTGATCTCACTAATTCCATGTAGAACTGATGTATAACCCTGCCCTCACTTTGCAATCAATTCCCTTCGTATAAGGATAGAATTTAATTGGTCATCTTGATCATTTGTTGTACTTGTATACTAACTACTTGTGATTTTTGTGCCAGACCGTTTAAATGCCTTAGCACCTCAGAATTCTGCATTCATTCTCCATTTAAGTAATGCACTTTATTTTAAAAGTTATTTTTGCCAAAGTGAATAAATTTACATTTTTCCACAATATTTTGTCTACTAGATTTTTGCCTGCTCACTTACAACTCCCACTTTCCCCAGTAATGATGTCAGTGGCCTATGAACCAGAATTCATTTGCACACCATTCTTTAACCCACGTAGAGTCATGGAAATGTGTTGCACGGAAACAGACCCTTCGGTGTCCCACTCGTCCATGCGAACCAGATATGTTAACCTAATCTAGTCCCATTTGCCAGCACTTGGCCTGTATCCCTCTAACCTCTTCCTATTCATTACCTTTTAAATGCTGTAATTGTACCAGCCTCCACCACTTCCTCTGGCAGCTCATTCCATACATGCACCATCCTCCGCTTGAGAAAGTTGCCCCTTAGGTCCCTTTTAAATTTGTCCCCCCTCACCCAAACCTATGCCTTCTAGTTCTAGACTCCATACCTGCCTTATACCAATTTGCATGGGGCTTCAGAAGCAATTCAGAGGTTATAACCTTTTGAGTTTCTACTTGTTAGTTTGGTACTTAACTTCTCGTATGCTCTTTGCAGAACCTGTTTAATAGTATTGTCTATGATGTTGGTACATATATGGATCGTCCCCGTCCCACTGCAAGTCCTGAGCAGATGTGGCACTGCTGGCACCTGAGTGGTTGAACTCTTGATCTTGGCAGGGAATGTCATCAAACCCCTCCATTATACTATCTCCCGTAACATTTCTGTTGCTCCCCCCAACTTGATTGGATGATGGTCAGTTTGCTCTTCCACCAAGCAAGGCCTGCTCTCAGGCAAAGTGGTTGAGAGGACCTCATACCTATTGGACACTTGTAAAGGCTGATACTCCTATTGCCTCACTCGGTCATATCCTCCTGTTCCTTCCCACCGATCAAATCACAAGACCCTATCACAAGTGGTGTGGCTGCCTCCTCGTACAAAGAATCTGGTAAACGTCCCCCTCCTTAATATATCACTGTGCATGCTTTCACCTCCGGTTCATAATCTGTGAGCCAAAGCTACTCAAATTTCCAATACTTACAGCAGGCATGTTTGTACTAGGTCACTGTGGTATTCAGGTACTTCCAAATGTCATTAATGATGGCAGCACAGATGCTACATATAATGAGTTTTGACTAATTAATAATGTTTACCTGATCTTAAGTTTTATTAACTTTACCATAAATTTGTATAGTACGATGAGACTGAAGAATAGGAAAGAACATAATCACTTATCGGAGACTCCCCAACTTCTCTGCAGTAAGGCAAGAACCAATTCCAATCCTTCAACAATTCAATTCAACAATCAATTTCTAAATTAATGACAAGAAATGGATAAACTTCCACAAACAATAATCCAGGAAAAAATAGGTTTGACTTTGAAAAATATGGGTTAATGACGGATTTGTTTTTTAAAAGGCAGATTAGCATTCTTTGAAATAAGATGGTGAATGTGGGTAGAGCTCTTTGTGTATATTGTCATTCAGAGCATGTTTGATAAAACACCATATAATAGATTTAGCACAATGAAACCCATGGGGATTAAAAAGTTGTTGATAGTAATAATGAATGGTCATTTAATGGATTGGAGTAAAACTATTCAGTGACTAGATGCTGGAAAAGCGTAGCAGGTCAGGCAGCATCCGAGGAGCAGGAAAATCGATGTTTCGGGCAAAAGCCCTTCATCAGGGATGAGGCAGGGAGCCTCTGGGGTGGAGAGATAAATGGGAGGTGGGTGAAGCTGGGGAAAAGGTAGCCAAGAGTACAGTAGGTAGATGGGGGTGAGGATGAAGGTGATAGGTCGGAGAGGAGGGTGGATTGGATAGGTGGGAAGGAAGATTGGCAGGTAGGACAGGTCATGAGGATGGAGCTGAGCTGGCAGTTTGAAACTGGGGTAAGGTGGGCGAGGGGAAATGGGTAAACTGGTGAAGTCCACATTGATGCCCTGGGGTTGAAGTGTTCTGAGGCGGAAGATGAGGCGTTCTTCCTCCGGGCATTGGGTGGTGAGGGAGTGGCGGTGGAGGAGGCAGAGGATCTGCATGTCCTCGGCAGAGTGGGAGGGGCTGTTGAAATGTTCGGTCACTGGACTTTGGACCTGATTGGTTGGTTTGGCCACGGGGCATTGGGCTTGATTGGTTGGTTTGGCCACGGGCCATTGGGCTTGATTGGTTGACCTGCTGTGCTTTTCCAGCACCACTCTTATCTAGACTCTGATCTCCAGCATCTGCGGTCTTCACTTTCACCTAAAACTATTGTCAATCCCTGGAGATGGAAATTAAGTTTTGGAACAGTACTCATTTTGATACAGTAATGATCTAAGTTTGGATAGCAAGGCAATCATGTCTAAGTTTGCGGATGGCACGCAGGTTAGAAATGGTGAATTTGGATGATAATGTCAAGAGGACAGAGAAAGACTGATTAAATATGCAGGTGCAACGCAGATAATACATAGAAGTGAAAATAATTAAGTTCAGTAGGCAGAAAGAGAGGCACTATATAATACAGGGTATTATTTTAAAAGTGAGACATGAACAGGGTGCCAAAGTCAGGAAGTTTACCAAGCCTTTGTAAAACTGGTTAGGTTTTGTGACCAATTCTGGGTACCACATTTCATGAAGAATGCCAAAGCCTTAGAGATTTGTAAGAACAATACCAGGTCTGAGAGACTTGAGGTACCACTAGAGACTGGGAAAACCTGGAATTTCTCTAAGAGCAAAGGTTAGCAGAAGATGTAGCACAAATTAAAGTTGTGGGAAGGAATATTATACCTAATGGGTTAACAAATGAGTTTATGGGTTGAGCTTAGGAATTTAAAGGACAGTCCAACTAACTACAGACCCCAAAATAGTAGGAGGGAGATAATGTATGTAAACAAATTTCTGCCTTTAGAAATAAGAGGGCAATAATAGTAGGAGACTTTAACTATCCCAATATCAACTAGATTTCAAACAATATAAGGGGCATTGGTGGTGAAAAATTCATTTACTGTGTCATAAATTATTTAAAAACAATTTTCCTTGTCAAGTCCAACAAAAAGAGACCCAATTCTGGGTTTAGTTGTGGATAATGAAGTTTGAGGGTTAAGCAACATTGGGCAACCATATTGGGAATAGTGATCACAATTCAATTAGCTTTGTTATGGAAAAGAATAGAGATAAATAAGGAATAAAAACTTACGACTGGGGGAGGGCATGTTTTACAAAACTGAGAAGTGATTTGGGTGAGGTTGCATTGGTATGCACCGTAAGGCAGCAGCTAGCATGAAACTGTGTTCAAATAATTTGTGTATTCAGAGTGGTCAGGGACAGGCCGTCATTCATAATCTGTATAACAGTGACTCTTCATTACGCTATTTCACCCACTTTCTTCACACTAGTTTCTTAGCACTTGAAACAGCCATTCTTAAATAATGGGCGAGGGCAATAACATTATCTACATCTGACTTTTCACAACAAAGAACATCCCCAAGATCAAACTCTTAGAGTTTTTAATTTTCAAATAACATTAATTTTAATTTTACAACTGTACTTCCTAGTCCAGAATAGTCCATTTTGATTCTCATGGAGGGTTTGTTCCAACCATCATTACAATTTGTTATTTTAGCCCTCAGCTCTTCATACTACTATGAGAGATGTTTTAAGAATCTTAATTTTTGGGCAAGCTTTCAGATTGAGGCATCAATCTTGGCAACTTGGTTATAGAATCATAGAGATGTACAGTATGGAAACTGACCCTTCAGTCCAACTATTCCATGCGGACCAGATATCCTAAATTAATCTAATCCCATTTGCCAGCACTAGGCCCACATTCTTCTGAATCCTTTCTATTCATCCAATCATCCAGATGTCTTTTAAATGTTGTAATTGTACCAGCCTCCACCACTTCTGCTGGAGGCTCATTCCATACAGGCACCACCCTCTGCATGAAAAAGATGTCGTTTAGATCCCTTCTAAATCCTTCGCGCCTCACCCTAAACCTGTGCCCTCTAGCCCTGGACTCCCCCACCCCAGGGAAAAGACCTTGTCTATTTACTCTATCCATGCTCCTCATGATCTTTTAAACTTCTATAATGTCACCGCTTAGCCTCAGATGCTCCATGAAAAACAACCCCAGCCTGTCCCTGTAGCTCAAACCCTCCAACCCTGGCAATATCCTTGTAAAACTGGATCGAAGGTAGAAGACAGGCTGGTGGTGGAGGGCTGTTTTTCAGACTGGAGGCCTGTGACCAGTGGAGTGCCACAAGGATCGGTGCTGGGTCCACTACTTTAGTCATTTATATAAATGATTTGGATGTTAACATAAGGGGTATAGTTAGTAAATTTGCAGATGACACCAAAATTGGAGGTGTAGTGGACAGCGAAGAAGGCTACATCCGATTACAACGGGATCCCGATCAGATGGGCCAATGGGCTGAGAAGTGGCAGATAGAGTTTAATTTAGATAAATGCAAAGTGCTGCCCTTTCAAGTTTCACAACATCCTTCCTGCAGGAGGGACATCAGAATTGCACACAGTATTCCAAAAATGTCCTGTACAGCTGCAATATGACCTCCCAACTCCTATACTACATGCACTGACCAATAAAGGGAAGCGTACCAAACGCCATCTTCACTATCCTATCTACTTGTGACTCCACTTTCAAGGAATGATGAACCTGCACTCCTTGGTCTTTGTTTGGCAACACTCCCCAGGACCTTAGTATTAAGTCCTACCCTTATTTGCCTTTGCAAAATGCAGCCCCTCACATTTATCTTAATTAAAATCCATCTGCCATTCCTTGGCCCATTGCCCTATCTGATCAAGATCCCTTGATACTCTGAAGTAACCTTCTTTGCTGTCCACTGCACCTCCAGTTTTGGTGTCATCTGCAGACTTTCTAACTATACCTCCTGTATTCACATCCAAATCATTTATAGAAATGTTGAAAAGCAGTGGAACTCAACATTGATCCTTGTGGCACACCACTGGTCACAGGCCTCCAGTCTGAAAAGCAACCCTCCACCACCCTCTGTCTTCTACCTTTGAGCCAGTTCTATATCCAGATGACTGGTTCTCCCTGTATTCCATGTGATATAACCTGGCTAACCAATTTACCATGAGGAACCTCATCAAAAGCCTTACTGAAGTCCATATAGATCATGTCCACCGCTCTGCCCTCATCAATACTTGTCGTTGCTTCTTCAAAAAACTCAATCAAGTTAATGAGAAATGATTTCCCACACAAAGGCATGTTGACTATCCTTAATCAGTCCTTGCCTTTCCAAATGTGTATAAATCCTATCCCTAAGGATTCCTTCTTACAACTGCCCACCACTGATGTCAGGCTCACTGATCTATAGTTCCCTGGCTTTTCATTACCTTTCTTAAATAATGACACTGCGTCAGCCAACCTCTAGTCTTCTGGTACCTCACCTGTAACTATTGATGAAACAAATATCTCAGCAAGAGGCTCAGCAATCATTTCCCTGACTTCCCACCGAGTTCTAGGGTACACTTGATCAGGTTCTGGGAATTTATTCATTTTTGTGTTTTAAGACAAACAGCACCAGCTCCTCTATTATGGGCATTTTTTCAAGATGTCACCATCTATTTCCCCACATTCTAAATCTTCCATGTCCTTCTCCACAGTAAACACTGATGTAAAATACTTGTTTAACATCTCCCCCCATCTCCACACATAGGCTGCCTTGCTGATCTTTGAGGGGTCCTATTCTCTCCCTAGTTACTCTTTTGTCCCTAATGCATTTATAATATCTCTTTGGATTCTCCTGAACTGTATTTGCCAAAGTTATCTCATTTCCCTCTTAAGTATATTCTTACTGTCTTATACTCTTTGAAGGATTCACTTAATCTATCCTGTCTATACCTGACATATGCTTCCTTTTTCTTGACCAAAACCTCAATTTCAATAGTCATCCAGCACCTACTAGCCTCGCCTTTCACCCTAACAGGAACCATACTGTCTCTGGACTCACGTTGCCTCATTTTTGATGGCTTCCTATTTTCCAGCCGAGCCTTTACCTGCAAACATCTGCACGCAATCAACTTTTGAAAGTTTTTGCCCAATGCCATCAAAATTGGGCTTCCTCCAATTTCGGACTTCTAGATTCGGTCCATCGCTATTTGAAAAGTAATAGAATTATGGTTTCTGGCCCCAAAGAGTTCCTTCCTGTTATATTTCAAAAAATGTCCTTCAGCCAAAGAACAGGAGAGTGGGGCTAATTCATCATAATTAGAGAAACCAAAATTGTTCCCTTATCCTGTTTTTGGAACTAGGTGTGTGGAGTATGGTCTCTGGTAGCTTAAATACTGACATTTCTGGGCGTGATGACCATATATTAGGTGAAAGGACCTGATGAAATTCACCTCAACCTGAAATGTTAGCTAGCTGTTTCTTTCATAGGTACTGCTTGACATGCTGAGTATTTCCAGCTTGTTTTTTTTCTCTCTGGGTTTTATTTGTTTGATTCCCCCACCTTCCTGTTTCCATTTTTTTTGAATGTGTGTGAATAACTTGATTTAACTAAAAAAAAATTGTTTTGAATTTTCTAATTTGAAGTTTGCCAGTGATCTAGCAGCAATAAATATGGAATACTGTTTCAAATTATACTGTGGCATTAACGCAACCAAGTGCAGGTTTGAACTGGCAGGCAAACACTGCATCTTCACTGAATAGTGAGTCAGTACATCTGATTTGTGCGTAGTTTCATCGAATCAAAAATCTGCAAATCTATTCTCATTTAAGATAAAATTTTGATCAGACGCAGACACAGTTTTTGTTTAAGAAAAAATTCAAACTCAGGGTGTGGGCATTGCTGGCTAGGCAAGCATTTGTTGCCTTTTAGGTTATGGTCAACTGCTGTACGGTTGACCCACAATGATGTTGGTGGGGGACTTCCAGAATTTTGACCCAACAGCACTGAAGGAATGGCAATATATTTCCAAATTGGAGAGGTGTGTCATTTGGAGGGAGATTTGCAAATGGTGGTGGTTGTCCCATGTATTTGCTGCCCTTGTCCTTCGAGATTGAAGTGGTTATGGTTTTGCAGGTTGCTGCCAAAGGAGCTTTGTTGAATTTCTGCAGTGCACCTTGTAAATAGCTACAGCTGGTACTGATCATCGGTGGTAGAGGGAGTGGATATTTTTGGATGAGCTACCAATCAAGCAGGCTTCTTCCACGTAGATGGTGGTGAGCTTCACTCATCCAGGCAAGTATTCCATCACACTTCTGATCTGTGCTTTCTAAATGGTAGACAGATGTTGGGGAGTCAAGACACTAGCTGCAGAATTTGTAGCCTCTGACCTGCTCTTGTAGTCAGTGTGTTGCGTTTCCGGTCAATGCTAATTCTCAGGATGTTGATAGTTGGAGATTGAGTGATGGTGCCACCACTAAATGTCAAGGGTGATAGCGAAATTGTCTCTCATTGAGGACAGCATTCCCTGAATTTGTTTAGTGTGGATGTTACTTGTCACTTTTTAGCCCAGCGTGTATACTGTCCAGGTCTTGTTGCTTTTGGATATGAACTCGTTAAGTATCTGAGTTGTTATGAACAGTACTGAACATTGTGCCTTCATTAGTGAACAAACATTGCACAATCATCAGCGAACATCCCTATTTCTGACCTTATGATGGAGGGAATGTTGTTGATGAAGTAGTTGAGATGGTTGGAGTCAGCCCATTACTCAGAAAAACTCCTGCAGAAATGACTAACCTCCAACAACCACAACCATCTTATGTGCCTGGTATGATTCCAACCAGTGAAAAGTTTTCCTGATTCCTATTGGCACCAGTTTTGCTAGGGCTTCTTGAAGCCACAGTTGGTCAAAGCTTTGATTTCCAGGGTAGTTACATTAATCTTACCTCTGTTTGAAACAAGACTCTAATGAGTTCAGGAGTGGCCCTGGCAGAACCCAAACTACCTGTCATTGAGCAAGTGCTGCTTGATAACACTGCTGAACACCTTCTGTCACTTTATTGATGGTCAAGTGATAGGTTAGTAATTGGTCAGTTTAGATTTGTCCTGATTTTTGTGTATAGGACATACCTGAACAATTTTTCACATTGAGTAGATGCCAGTGTTGTAACTGTACTGGAAGAGCTTGATTAAGGGCATGGGGCATTTTAGAGGGTGGTGTGTTGTCAGAGTTCATAACGTTTGCAGTATTAATTACTTACAGCCTGCTCTTTTGAGATCATGCAGAGTGAATCAAATTGGCTGAATGAAGACTGGCATCTAGGATGCTGGGATCTCTGGAGGAGGTGGAGGTGGAGCTGGTTCATCCATTCTGGACTTCTGGCTGAAAATGGTTGTAACTTTTACATGAATATTCTGGGGATATTTATGGAACCACCTCATCCAGTGAGTTGTTTAATTGTCCAGCACCATTCGCAATCAGATGAGGTACAACTGCAGAGCCCGGACGTGCTCCGTTGGTTGTGGAATCGCTTTGCTCAGTCTATTACTTGCTGTTTAAGCAGTTCTGTTTTGTAGCTGCACCAGGTTGACACTTCTCTTTTGTTTTAGCTACACCTGGTGCTGCTGCTGACATGCCTTCCTGCATCTGCATGGAACCAGAGTTGGTCCCTTGACTTGATGATAATGGTAAAATTGGGATTATGCTGGATGTTGAGGTTGCAGGTTGTGTTGGGATATGATTCTGCTGTTGATCCACTGTGCTTCATTGCTGCCTATCGAAAGGAAGGCAGGTCTTTGCCTCTATAAGGACTATGTGGTGGACACTCTTGCTGATTTCTGTCGTGGACCTTTGTGAGGTCACTTTTAGCATACTATGTTTAATCAGTTCTCCTGGCTATAAGAAAATGTCGTTAAACTTGGAAAGGGTTCAGAAAAGATTTAAACGATGTTTGGGTCTGGCGGCTTTGAGCTATAGGGAGAGGCTGAATAGGCTGAGGACTTTTTCCCTGGAGTGTCGGAGTTTGAGGGGTGACCTTATAAAAGTTTATAAATCATGAGAGGCATAGATAGAGTGAGTAGCCAAGGTCTTTTTCCCAGGTGAGGGGAGCCCAAAACTAGAGGGCATAGGTTTAAGGTGGGACAGCAAGATTTAAAAGTGACCTGAAGGGTAACTACTTCACGCAGAGGATGGTGCATGTGTGGAACCAGCTGCCAGAGGTGGTGGTGGAGGTTGGTATAATTACAACATTTTAAAAGACAACTGGATGGGGTATATGAATAGCAAAGGTTTAGAGGGATATGGGCCAAATGCTGGCAAAAAAGGCTAGATCAGTTTAGGATATCTGGTCAGCGTGGATGTGTTGAACTGAAGGGCCTGTTTCTATGATGTATAACTCTGATTCAGTGACTGATGTATTTGCAGCCAGCAGATTGGTGACGATAGTATTTTTTTTCCCCTCTTGGTAGTTTCCACCTGCTGAAGACCCAGGGGCAGCAATGTCCTTTAAGACTTAACCAGTAGTGTTGCTGCTGAACTGCTCTTGGTTGGATTTGAAATCTCCCATCCAGAGGTTATTCTGTGCACTTGCCACGCCCAATGCTGCTTTCAACTGTTGAATCAACATATAGATGAGTTCTGTTTCATCAGCTGAGAAAGTATAGCTGGAGGTTTCCTCACCCCTGTTTGACCTAATGCCTTGAGACTTCATGGGCTCTGGAGTCAATGTTGAGGACTCCCAGAACCACTTCCTCCTGAATATGTACTAGTGTGCCATTGCATCTGGATATGTCCTGCTCATGGCAAAGGACATACTGTGGGATGGTGACAGTGGTCTCTGGGCTATAATCTGTAAGGTTTGCTTCACAAATATGACTCGTCAGGCTGCTGCTTGACTAGTTTTGAGGCCGCTGTCAATTTTGGAGTAGACCCAGATGTTAGCAAGGAGGACTTTGCAGAGTGACAGGATCTGTTTTTTGCTGTTGTCATTTCCGGTGCTGAGGTCAATGCTGAGTGGTCCATCCATTTTTATTCCTTTTTTGCAACATTTTGATGAATGTCATGACTGAGTGACTTGCTCAGCCATTTCAACCTCATTAAGTAGTTTAGTTATCATTATTGATTCCTCATTTCTGATTTTTGTTTTGAATTGAATTTAAATTCCACCATCTACCATCGTCAGGATTTAAAGCCAGGTCCCTTAAAAGTTAGCATGGTTTCTAAATTTATAGTCTAGCATATTTCTTGTCAGATGTTGGGTTGAACTTGACTAGACAAGGGTGCTAGAAGTAGGCATAACGTATTTGCTGTTCTGCATGCTTTATTTAAGAGTAGCAGAATTCGTACAGTTCATTTTGCCATCACTGCTTTCCAATTTTCTGAGGGGTTTCTGGTTTGCAGTAAGGGTTCATTGTTAATGGTTGCAAATGAATCCTACAAGTCAACTAATTTTCCACCCCTGTTAAACTGAAATTCAGCTGTATGCTTGTGTAGTGTAAAATGCCAACATTTTTCATTGGATTCCATAGCTGCATAGATTAGTTAGGTAGAATTGTTTTGTTAGGAGAATGCTGTTCAGAATAGATGACCGTTTCTTCTTGCGAGGTTGTTTTGATGTTGCACCCAGGCTATTTGTTTGCAATGGAGCTGCATCAGAGGGATATTGCCGATAATTTCATGCCACTAGAAGCAGCCAGCAGGGGCTGAGTCTCCATAGCTTTGCAGAAAAAATGATGTTGAAATCATATGTGGAAATTGAATGCAAGACTAATTATAATATGCAAACAGGAGACTTATTGACTCCTGTTTAAGTGTTTCAGTTAATGATTTTACTCTGGTACACTTGCTAATGCAGTTTTGAACAGAGTCTTGAGGTGGGGTACTTAAAGACTTCCTCAGAACATCTGCTAAACATAGGAATGCTCAGATTGCTCGGGGAATTAGAACATAGCTTTGCGAATAAAAGTGGGACAAGGAAAGTAATATTTTGGTGAAATTAACTGGTTTCTGAGGTTTTAAAGGCCTTTCCATTATATATCAGAAACCACCAGTGAGACTTTCTGAAAGTTGAGCATGCTTGCATAGCTGAACCAGATCTTCGGTAAGTCCTTGGCTTGTGTGTGTTTGACATGGCTGCCAAAGTCTTCTGCCATCCCTTGATTAGTGAGCAGACACTCAGCCAATATTCTCGCTGCTTCTTATCTCATGGGTGGTTTCTATTTATGGACTTCAAAGTGAGGAGATGGTGATGAAGTTTCCTACACTTGTTCAGTCTGTAGACCGGTACTCCAGTTGACTTGATGTCTTTGTCGAGGGTGAAGGGGTAGAACAAGAATGAGCGAATGTGGAATTTGTCCTCACCTAACCACCAGCGAAGTACCAGCCTGTCGGCTTTTATTTTGTTGTATAATAGTTCATGATACTTGATCATCCCCTTCACACTCTGGTAGATTTTGGCAATGAAAAGACTGAAGAATTGAAAACAGCTGCACATGTTCCACATGCTTTTCTGACCTGCACAGGCTTAGAAGTCAAACTGCCATGGCTGGATGTATGATGAACCTGCAGCTGCTTAGATCTATTTTAGATTTTCAGCAGTGACAATTTTACTCAGTTGCTCAGCAAATTGCCTCTGAGTTTTCGTATCTTCAGAGGAGCTGGAAGAGCTTTAAATAAAAAAAAAGACCTGAAATAACTGTGGATGCTGGAAATCAGAAACGGTGGCACAGTGCTTAGCACTGCTGCCTCACAGCGACAGAGACCCGGGTTCAATTTCCACCTCAGTTGACGTGACTATGTGGAGCGTGCACATTCTCTGTGTGGGTGTGCTCTGGTTTCCTCCCACAGTCCAAAAATGTGCAGGTTAGGTGAATTGGCCATGCTAAACTGCCCATAGTGTTAGGTGAAGGGGTAAATATAGTTGGGTGGGTCGGTGTGGACTTGTTGGGCCGAAGGGCCTGTTTCCACACTGTAAGTAATCTAGCATTATAGGGCGGCACGGTGGCACAGTGGTTAGCACTGCTGCCTCACAGCGCCAGAGACCCGGGTTCAATTCCCGCTTCAGGCGACTGACTGTGTGGAGTTTGCACGTTCTCCCCGTGTCTGCGTGGGTTTCCTCCGGGTGCTCCGGTTTCCTCCCACAGTCCAAAGATGTGCAGGTCAGGTGAATTGGCCATGCTAAATTGCCCGTAGTGTTAGGTAAGGGGTAGATGTAGGGGTATGGGTGGGTTGCGCTTCGGCGGGTCGGTGTGGACTTGTTGGCCCGAAGGGCCTGTTTCCACACTGTAATGTAATCTAAAAAATTGCTGGAAAAACTCAGACCTGACAGCATAAAACAGCACAGCACAGGAACAAGCCCTTTGGCCCATGACGTTGTGTCGAACGTGATGCTAAATTAGACTAATCCCTGAGTCCATAATCCTCCATTTTCTTGAATGTTCATGTGCTGACCTAAAAGTCTATAAAACAGGGCTGTCATATCAGCCACATGCCAGTACGTTCCAGACTCCTACCACTTTGTGTAAAAACAAATTGCCCCTTGCATCTCCTTTGAACCCCCCCCCCCAACCTTTAAATGCATGCCCCCTAGTATTAGACATTTCAACTCTGGCGGGGGGAGATGATTTTGACCATCAACTCTATCTCAGCATCTCATAATTTTATAGACTTCAATCAGATCTCCCTTTAGCTTCTGCCTCTCCAGATAAAAACAACCCAAGTTTTTCTAGTCCATCCTTATAGCTCATACCCTCTAATCCAGGCAGCATCCTCTAAACTCTTGGTGCACCCTCTTCAAAGCCTCCACATCCTTCTTGTAATGTAGTGATCGGAATTGAACGTAATACTTTGTGTGGCCTAACCAAAGTCTTACAAAGCTGCAACATGACATCCTGACTCTTGTACTCGATTCCCTGACCAATAAAGGCGAGCATGCCATTTGCTGCCTTTAGCACCATATCTACTTGCGTGGTCACCTTTAGGGAGCTATGGACTTGAACCCCAAGATCCCTCTGTACATCAATGCTGTTCAGGGTCCTGCTGTTAACTATATACTTTTCCTTAACATTTAGACTCCCAAAGTGCAGCACCTTACACTTACCCAGATTAAGCTCTACCTGCCATTTTTCTCCACCCATATCTGCAACTGATCTATATCCTATGACAACTCCATCAATCTTTGTATCATCTGCAAACTTACTCACCCACCCATCTACATTTTCATCCAAGTCATTTATATATATCACCAGCACAGGTCCCAGTACTGTTCCCTGTGGAACACCACCCTTCTACCACCAACCTCGAATTTCCAAGTGCAAGCCAATTCTGAATCCATGCAACCAAGTCACCATGGATCCCATGCACCTTAACCTTCTGGGTGAGCCTACATGAGGAACCTTGTCGAAAGCCTTGCTAAAATCCATGTAAACAGCATCCACTGCTCTATCCTTCATGTTATTCCCATTCTGAGGAAGGTTACTGGATCCGAAATGTTACTTCTGATTTCTCTCCACAGATGCCTCCAGACCTGCTGGGCTTTTCTAATAATTTGTTTTTGTTGGTGCTTTATACTAATAGCTTTGTGGGAACATTGGCTTTTGGATGCAATTGTATGAATTCAACCGATTTTTCTTTTTCAAAGAATCTGCGGAGATTTGTTATTCATGCACATTTGGAATTGGTGGCCTTGAAAGAGTTGTGCAAGTTCAGTGACTATTGTTACTCTGTATAGTTACAGTTAACTCTTATTTCACTGACCTATTCTAAGCATATTGTTAGCTACTTGACAGAATAGTACACCAGAGAAGATGGCTATTCGTCCTATCAAGTGCTGGCTTTCTTAAAGAGCAGTTCATTTAGTCTTTCCCTTAGTTGATCCCCATAACCTTTCAACTTATTTTCTCGTGCATTTATCTTTGAAAACAACTGTTAAATTGAGCTGGATTGAGCTCCCGATCAAACAGTGAATTCCAGATCCTCATTTGTGGAGTAAAATTTTTTTTCCTCATGTTGCTACTGCTTCAATTGCTAATCAACTCATTTATGCCCTTTGTTTATCAACACCTCCGCCATTGGAAACAGATTATCTTTATCGAAACCATTTCTGACTTTAAAGAGCTCCATTAAATTCCTCTTGATCTTCTGTGCTCGAAGGAGAAAGCCCCAACATCTCCAGATTGATCCAGATTGTGAAATATTTGAAACCATTACTGGTTCTAATTAAAATGAAATGTATAATTTACATGTATGCTAATTATGCACCTTAATTGAAATAAGTTAGTCAAATGCTAAACTGATCTGTCACTCTTACCTGCAGTCGTTGACTTTTATTTTTTTTTGACAGAGAGTAGCAAAATGAAGGAAGCCACATGTGAAAAAGTTAAAGAGAAGAAAATCACTAAACCAGTGCGGAAAGTGCAAAAAGTTGCTCAATCACCAAGCCCTGACGCTAAACCGAGTGAGTGAACCAGATTTTCTATTTAAGGCTAGCTAACTTGGTTCTCTTTGCAGACAGTGTGCATGGGTAAAGCACAAAGTATTCTGCTGATCCTTAATCTTGTACAGAAACAAAATGAAGCATGTAGCAGAGCCTTAACCTGCACAGATATTTGGAATCTTCTTAGAAACCTAAATAATTCACAACTGTTTTATAGGGAATTCTTTTAAGTGAATCTTGTGTTAACATAATTATGCATCTACTCCATGGAAATTGATCTCACCATGACGAGGTGACTCAGATTGCACATAAGTAAACGATGAGTGAAGGCTTGAGCCTCATTGTATCTATCTCAAATTCAGTGATCAAAGTCTTGATGAGTAACACATTGGAGGATATTGATCATCTACCACCTTTGATTATCAACAACACAGGAAATATGAGCACCATACTGACTAGCTTTGACCTATCCATAGCCGTTATTGCATTTTTTAGACATTTGGATGAAGGCAATCAACAAACAAAATTAAACATTTGTTACTAGGGGTTGCTTAAATTGGTTTTCTGCAGTTGTATGTTATTTGGACATTAAGTTTCATTTAACACAAAATATTAGTTTAAGCTGGATTTGATTATATAGTAATGACTTCAGATGAGATTGTGAATCCTGCTGTCTTTTATGTATTCTATATATGAAGTAGAGGTCTTCCACAAAACACACTAAGGTGCTTGGTTGAATTTCATATTTCACTTGATTAAATGTCAAATGACAGGTTATAAGGTAGTCTGCATTCAACACCATGTGGTATACAGCTCTTTATTAAGGTCTTAAATGTGCAGATGGTACAGCAATTTGTTGTGTGATCCTTTTGATATCTTTATCCTTTCAGTAAAAGTTTTAATTGATCTGAAATCCAAATGTGAGCTATCAGCGCAGCCTTGTCTCTTGCGATGCATGAGATATTAGTAGCAAGAGACTCTCAAAACCCCACATTTAAACCAATACGCCATTTATTTGTATTACTCTGATATTGTTTGTAATCTTAAATTGCTTCCACCATTGTAAAGTTTCCTAGTGCTGAGTCATGTTCAGAATGACAAGCTAGAATTTCAGGTGAACACCCTGTGCGATTTACTGATATCCAGTGACGCAACTATCAATGTCAGTAAAATTTTGAGTTTTCAATCTCAAGTGACTAATTGAGGTAGGCAGTCCTGTCAAAGCACACTTAACACACAGTAGTTGTGACAGAATTTGAATATTTTTGTACTGGGAATCCTGCTGAGCAATTTGTTTAAGTCATCGAACTAGTCCAGGGTTATCTGTCCTGCATTATAATATTTTTTTCTAAATTTAATCTATTGATTAAATTGTTATTACTTTTTAAACTGTTATTTACCATTTGTGCGATCATTGGTATGAAAGCATTGAAAGCATTTCCTAAAGGAATGGGATGATATTGTCTGGATTTTCTTTTGAAAAGTTTATTCTCTGGTTTTGATTGTATGGGAGCGTTGGATCTATTTCGGATGAAGTTCCAAATCCAGCTTAAACTAATATTAATGTTGCTTCATGCTGATTGTAAGAGTGTAATGAGAAATGTATTTGAGTCTGTTCTCTTTCAAAAGGATACTGATTGAAAATCTGTGCCTAAATCAATACTTTTCCCACCCCAGCCCTCATGGCAATGAAGATCCTATTGTTCTTGGGTTCAAGAGAAGTGTGCTATTCAAATAAAGCAAACAGCATCACTTAAAATATGGCTGTGCTGACCTTGCTGCATGGTGCTCACATTGGTTTCTACAATTGGGGAAATTCCTTTCATCAAGAATAGACATTCTTTTTAAAAAAAAAAAAAATTCTTTAATAAAATCTGTACTTTCTAAGCTGCTTGTTAATGAAAGATACTGCTCTGCACATAAGTTTGCTCGCAGAGCTGGAAGGTTTGTTTTCAGACGTTTTGTCAACATACTAGGTAACATCATCAGTGAGCCTCTAGTGAGGTACTGGTGTTAGTGACCTGCTTTCTGAGGTAAGATTCCGTGCAGTGTGGAAACAGCCTTTCGGCCCAGCAAGTGCACACTGACCCCCCGAAGAGTAACCCACCCAGATCCATTCCCTCTGACTAATGCACCTAACACTATGGGCAATTTAGCATGGCCAATTCACCTGACCTGCACATCTTTGGATGTGGTAGGAAACTGGAGCACCTGGAGGAAACCCACGCAGACACAGGGAGAATGTGCAAACTCCACGCAGTCAGTCACCCAAGGCTGGAATCAAACTTGGGACCCTGGTGCTGTGAGGCAGCTGTGGTAACCACTGAGCCACCGTGCCGCCCTATTTGTGTTTAGGTTTCCTTGGGTTGGTGATGTCATATCCTGTGGTGGTCATTTCCTGTTCTTTTTCTCAGAGGGTGGTAAATGGGGTCCAAGTATATGTATTTGTTGATGGAGTTCCAGTTGGAATGCCATGTCTGTAGGAATTCTCGTGCATATTTCTGTTTGGCTTGTCCTAGGATGGATGTGTTGTTCCAGTCGAAGTGGTGTTCTTCCTCATCCGTATGTAATGATACAAGTGAGAACGGATCATGTCTTTTTGTCGGCAGTTGATGTTCATGTATTCTAGTGGCTAGTTTTTTGCCTGTTTGTCCAATGAAGTATTTGGACAAACCCAAACAAGTAGACAAAATGTACCCAGAAACCCTAGCCATTCTTCCCTACATCAAAGACATTTCGGAAACGACTGTCTGTCAGACTGTTCAGACCTCTTGGCATCATAGCCCACAAACCCACCAACACACTAAAACAGCAGCTAATGAACTTGAAAGACCCGATACAAACAACGAGCAAAACTAATGTCATCTACAAAATACCTTGCAAGAACTGTAACAAACAGTAAAGTAGACAGACAGGCAGAAAACTAGCCACTGTGAACTTCTACTAACCACAAAAAAAAAGACCCCCTCACTAGTATCCTTACCTACAGATGAGGAAGAACACCACTTTGACTGGAACAATACATCCATCCTCGGACAAGCCAAACAGAGACATGCACAAGAATTCCTAGAAGCATGGCATTCCAACCAGAACACTATCAACAAACACATTGACTTGGACCCCATTTACTACCCTCTGAGAAAAAGAACAAGAAATTACATCACCAACCCAGGTGATGAACACATAAATAGAAAGCGGGTCACTAACACCAGTGCTTCACCAGAGGCTCACTGATGTTACCTAGAATGGTGATGAAACGTCTTAAAAATGAGCCTACCAGCTCAGCGAGCAAACTTTACATCCAGAGCCTCAATCTGAGCTACAAATCTTCTCAAAACTCGAAAGATATTGCTTTTGTTTTGGGAGAGGAGGGAGAATTGTATTCAGGTGAGGCTTTAAGCCATCAGATAATGCTACAACTTCCACTTACCTTGTGTGGATTTGCCTACCTTTGACCATACTGTTGCGGGGCTGTAATTAATGGGTGACTTGAAAATGGTTAGTGGATAGGATAACTCTGTGTCGGCAGCCTGTTCCTGGTAGGAATGAATAGCACCAAAAATGATGATGTCACTCCCACTCTGGGCCAATCTCGTTTGAGTCTAGATTAGAGTGGTGCTGGAAAAGCACAGCAGGTCAGGCAGCATCCGAGGAGCAGGAAAATCAATGTTTCGGGCAAAAGCACTTCAGGAATAGAGCAGTCTAGTTTGAGTACAGGCTTAGTAAAAGTTGTGTCAATTATATAGAACTTTGGTGAGAATTCACCTGAAGATGTGTTTTTTGTAAATGGGATTTGTGAATCTTTGGAATACTGTACGCCAGAGTGCTGTGGCAGCTCAGCAATTGTGTATGTTCCAAACAAGGTTGACGGATTCCTAAATACCAATGACCTAAAGTTAGCATGTGGAATAAAGGCATTGAACTGGATCGTCAGCCGTGATTGATTTGAATGGAGGAGCAAACTTGAATGGCCTATTTTTGTGTTCCCATGTGGTACTGAGGAAGCACTGCACTCTGAGATGACCCATCTTTCATATGAGATGTTAAACTGTAGCCCTATTCAGCTACTTGAGGCATAAAAGATGCTATAAGGCACTTACACAAGAGAGCAGGGAAGTTGTACATGGTGTCCAGACCAACATCTATCCTTCAATCAACATCACAAACAGATTATGTAATTATTATCATATTGCTGATTTGAGGGGTTTGTTAAGCATAAGTTTACTACCATGTTTCACACATTACACAATGACTACACTTCACAGTACTTCGTTGAGTAAAAACCACTTAAAGATGCAAAATTATCATAACTCATGAGCACCAGATATCTTGGAGTACAGCTGCTATTTGGAGCACATGGCATGGAAAATTGGGTTTAAAGCTATGTCCTAATTCTGAGCTGTTGAGAGGATTAAGGTAGCAGGATTTAAACTTGTGTTCCAATTTTTCGCTGCTCAGAGCATTAATGTATTTTTCCTATTATTATACTGGCTAAAAGCATGCGCAGCAAACCTCTGGGAGTTGCCCCTGATTTCTGTTTGTTCCTTTGATGTAGAACAGGTTCTCATAAAGTAACCCATCTCAGGCAAGCATAGAGGTTGCACTGTCTGTGTGCTAAATATAGCAAAAGTCCTGCATTCACAGTGAACTGAAGTCTTCTGCCTTTTGTGCAGATGCTGAGGTGGATTGGGGGGGTTGGGGGAAGGGGTTTGCTGCACTGCCTGACACTGATTATGAATGGTTCATCAGCACTTCCTATTAATAGCCTTGCAGCTGAAAGAAAGCAAGCAGCAGGGTTCTGCTTTTAACACTCTTGTACTCTTGTCTGAGCTTTAGAAATCATTTTCTCAAGCCACTGTTGTTTATTGATCATTGCACGTAATTAGGATATTCCTATGCTAATTATATATATTACTGTCAGATTATTTACCGTTACCATTTGATTTTATGCATGTTAGAGAATTGCTTTACAAATATCCATATCCCCATCCTATCTAATTCTAAATAATAGAATTGGTGGCGAAGACTGAAATTATCATTTCCCAGCCCCTGTACATTTGTCCAAAGCACAACCCAGACAGCCTTATCCTGCTGTCACTAGAATTCAGCACCCTGGTTTGTCAGAGAAAGGAACACTGATTACTAGGTGGGGCTAGCTTTAAAGGTGCAGTTGTCGTTGGGATGCTGCAATTGGCTGAATTACATCTCTGCTTGATTCCCAATGGCATTATTGCATTTGAATCTGAAGGTTGTTGGTTGAGACCCCACCCTAGGACATAGAAGGCTGACTCTGAATACATTGCTGAAGAAGTGCTGGTGATCGATGCAGCATGAATCTGTGATCCCTTCACTGCCCATTCAGAGGGATTTAGAAGAATCTACTGCAATGCCATATGTTATTTTTGGACATTTTATTACATTAAAAGATGCAAGAGATGTGAGTCATTCTATTTGAAAAGGAACACAGGAGTTCATCCAGTGAGTGTCCCAATCAACTTTGCTGCTTAACTTACATTATGCAAAAACAGGGTTACTGTCCATTTACCTTGCTAATCTCTCGTCAAACCTATTGAGTTCAAATTGGTTGCTCCTTTTGCCCACATGATGCAGGCTACTTTTCAAAATGGATTTGTTGAAGTATCTTCCCTGGGTTGGTGGAGTCCAGAGCTAGAGGGCATAGGTTTAGGGTGAGAGGGGAAAGATATAAAAGAGACCTAAGGGGCAACATTTTCACACAGACAGTGGTACGTGTATGGAATGAGCTGCCAGGGGAAGTGGTGGCGGCTGGTACAATTACAACATTTAAAAGGCATCTGAATGGGTATATGAATAGGAAGGGTTTGGAGAGACATGGGGAGAAAGTGAGGTCTGCAGACGCTGGAGATCAAAGCTGAAACTTTATTGCTGGAACAGCACAGCAGGTCAGGCAGCATCCAGGGAACAGAAGATTCGACGTTTCGGGCACATGCTCCTGAAGAAGGGCATGTGCCCGAAACGTCGAATCTTCTGTTCCCTGGATGCTGCCTGACCTGCTGTGCTGTTCCAGCAATAAAGTTTCAGCTTGGAGAGATATGGGCCAGGTGCTGGCAGGTGGGACTAGATTGTGTTGGGATATCTGGTTGGCATGGACAGGTTGGACCAAAGAGTTTGTTTCCGTGCCGTACATCTCTATGTTCTTTTGGATATTCTGTGGTGGCAAAAGGCACAATAAGATTGCAGATATGATTATTCTCCAGACGAATTGGAGTATCTTGTCATAAATACTGTTAGAGATTTGTCTTTAAGGTTTACTTTATTTCATTTAGCAGCAAGATGTTGAATCCCAATATCAATTACTGAATCATTAGACAGATTCCATCAAGTAGACCTGAGAGCCTTTTATGAGGGAATAAGGTGAACAGCCATTCAGAAGTGGGGATGCTGAGGTGGAAAACTGAACAAGATCAAAATAAGGCTAGATTTATCAAAGAAAAGAGATGGATGTAGCAAACAGTTCAAGAGAACATTGCAGAGTAGCTGTCATGAATTAACTGGAATGCAGATAGTTAAACAGAGAACACTGGTAAGACAATACAGAAGGTCATCTGGCAAAGGAGAGCGAGACTGAAAAGATTTAAAAACAAAGATTTTGATATAATTGCATAGCATGGTCACAAGACAGTGTTTTAATAATCAGCTAACTTGTTTGTTATTGACTGAGGAATAAATAGTGGCCAACAGAGCAGCAAACCTCTTTGCACCAACTCTTTCAATATACTGTTGTATCTGTACAATCATTCTGAGAAGGCAGTCTCTCGGTTTAGTCTCATTCAAACAGACCACCCTGATTATATAGCATCCTTTTGGTCCTCCACTCCTATCTCAGCCCAGATTATGTACTCAATTTCCACATATAAGATTTGAACCCCCAGTTTTCTAGCTCTGGTGGAAGTGACATGCTGTCTGAATCTTGGTAAATGCCTTGAAATTTTCTTCAAGGGAAGAAGGCATTTTGAACCAAGTGAATATCATTCTGGATATGACAATTTGTAATTCTGGTAGCTGTCTGGTTATAATTCAGGAGTGACAACAAAGAATGAGCCAGCATAGTGAAATTGTGTGCTACATGGCTCATCCTGGGTGAAGCTGAAGGCATCAGTAGGAATTAGAAAGAATGATTTTGGTTGAGTATCATTGGAAAATGTCAGCTAATCTGTGCCAGTTGGTGAACTGGGCGAGCTGTGGATTAAACTATATGTGCAAGTAACATGATGGGGGAATATGAAATGAGTACTGAAAGAACAGGACGTGTATAGAAATGCAGAAGCCGAAGAATTTGGGAAGATTCCTATGAGGAGCAAGCATAGAAGTTATCATTTGATGTCCTTAAATCCTGGACTGAAGTTTGGACATGAAGTTGCAGGCGACTGAGTTCTCATTAGTTGCTGCCAGGGCTTTGGCTTTAAATGCAGTTTGTAGAGTTGGATTTTGATTGTTTTTGTTCTGTGCTAGGAAAATGTGCCTTGAAGATTTGTGTAGACTTCAAAGAATGAGCATTTTGTGGGCTCAAAGCCTGGCTTCTCTGGACTTCAATTCATAGATGCTGTTGTTTTCTTTCAGGTGCTCATGTGATCAGCACAGGCTCCTGGCGGGAAGGTATAAAGCTGGTGAAGATGGTTCTGGGACCTGCACCTAAACCAGTGAAGGAAAATGAAAAGGCTGCCATTGCAAGAGCTGGGAGAGAGAGGATTGCCAGATCAAGTGAGTAGCTGATCAACCCTCAAACCTTTTGTCTCAGCTGATCTTGAATATTTTGACCCCTGCTTATAAATAGTGAGTGATCTGTTCATGTTCATCAGTTCACCTATTGAAGAGTTAGTGTGTGCACTAATGCTGTGATTGGCTTTGTTGATAATGTATGAACCTATATTGGGGCTGAGAACCTTGTTTAACTGTGTTTTGGTTTTAGGAGTGAGACATGAATGAGCAACATTTGATCTCACCCACATTGTTTACAACGATATGCCTTTCGCATTGTTTATGGGAGAGGTTCTGAAGATTTCTTTGTACAACATATTCTTTCCTTTCTCCCCGCCTACAGCCCCAGTTTCCCCAAACAACACACAGTTCATGATTATTTATAGGCTTTGTTAAAACTTTGAAATTCCAGGTTTCTGGTACTATATTACTGTAATTTTGATGGGCTTGCTTAGTATTTGAGAATTAAGCTGTAAGCAGGTTTGTTCATTTTCATAAAGGCCCAAGGATGCAAATTCTAATGAAGATCATCCTATTTCTAACTCAATCCAGTTACCTGTTGCATTCCACTGACTCAGGTGTTTCTAGAAGTGCACATCATGTGAACTTCTATTATTATTTGTTTCACAAGTTTGAAAACAAATGTCACCTGACTTCTTATTCCTTATTGTTAGCTGTGTCTCCTGATATTTGAACACCTTACCATAGTGAACTGTATCTTTGGGTCAGCTTTAACAATGTAGTGGAAACCAACTCCAAAGATGGTGGGTGCTAAACTTTCATAGTTTGTCCCTCACCACCTGTAATTTCTGTTTGAGTCTTCATAATTTTGTTTTTCTGCAATGTTCTCACAATCACATTCAAGGAAGAATAGCATTTTTATCATCATCATTTGTGGGATCTGGGTGTTGCTGGTGAGGCCACCATTTATTGTCCATCCCTAATTGTTTTGGAGTAAGTAGTCAGGAGCTGTTTTCGTGACCTGCAGTCCTGCAGTCATTGTACTGTTAAGAATGGTGTTCTAGGACTTTAAATCAGCGACAATGAAAGAATGGTGATGTAGTTCCGCGAGGTGAGTAGCTTGGAAAGGAACTTTCAGGGGATATTGTTTCTAGGTATATGTTGTACCTGTCCTTCTAGATAGTAGAGTATGAGAGTTTGGAAGGTTCTTGTAAATGAGCCTTGATTTGTTGCAGTACACCTTATAGGTACCACTGTTTGTCAGTAATGAATGCAAAGCTATCCACCTCATTCCTAAAAGAAGTAATCTTCTCACTCAAATTCTTAAAATTCACTTTCTACAGGAAATACCGCAAGAACAGACTTTGATATCAAACTCGAAGCTTCTAAAACTTTGCGCCCCAGAAGTTCTGAGAGGCAGAGAGCTGAACAGCAGCCAGAGACTGACCAAAGAAAGAAAGAGGGGCAGAATGAATTGGATACGCTGAATACACGTGTCCTGCCAGCGGAAGTACGAGGGATTCTTGATGACCTTCAGCTCAAGACAACCCATCAGGACATCCCAGCAGAAAAGACTAGTTTAGAAGAAGGTAAGCAGCCAGCTGGAGTCCGATTCTCTTCGAGAAGTACGAGCCCTGTTAAGAGGAAGCAGGAGAGGCACAACCTGTGCACAGAAATGCAGCTGAAGCGATTGCGGCACTATGATGCGGAGGAAGTGCGCCAATATATTGCCAGGCAGCAGGTAGAGAGGAAGAAGAGGCAGACAGAGGAGAAGAAAGCCCAGAAAGAAGCAATGGAACAAAAGAACAAACGGCTGCAGGAACTCTACAGAAAGCAAAAAGAAGCTTTCTCCAAACCCAAGCCAGAACCAATGTGTCAGAAACGTTTACAGGAGACATTCTTGAAGTATGTGTCTGAGCCAGCAAAAGTTGAAGAGCCATCACACCATCAATTAGTGCATCAAGAGAGACCGGTAATGATTCGTTTGATATTGAGTTGCACTGTTTTATGTTCTAAGTGAAAATCATCTTGGTGGCAGTCATGAGTGGAAGAGGTTGCGTAGTGACAAAGCAGGGAGAGCAGCACCGTGCAGAGATTCCTGCACTGGTGGAAAGGAGGCGAATGCTGATAGTGATTTGAAATGGTATTTCAGAGCTGCGAGCATATCATGAAACAAGATGTGAGTACACAGTGCCAGATTCTGTTGAAAGCTTCAGTTAAGTGTAAATTTAATGTAGCTTCACTAAATTTGCTGCTATCTGGTAGCAGGTGTGTGAGGTGTTGTTTAGCCAGCTGTGTTGCCAGTGAAGGTGTCGGTTCAGATAACAACTTGCATTTTTACCGCATATTAAGTGCAGAAAACTTATCAAAAGAGGAGACATTAAGGAGGAGACATTAGAAGGGGTGACTAAAAACTTGAAAATAGATATTAAGTAGCCCTCCAAAATAAGAGAAGTAGATGAAAAGATAGAAGTTATCTGCAGAGAAGTCATAGAGGCAGCTACAGTCCCAGAATGTGTCACTTATGATCCTGACTAGGGCAGCTTCAATGTTAGTTAAGGATGCAAACCTGATGAGAGAAAATCAGTGTGGGGGGTGCAGGCAGGGTGGGACTCCTTGATTCTTGTTTGAGATGAAGGTGGAAGGCATGGAGGATAAGAGATTAAGAGGATGTTTGGTAGGAAGCAGACAGACCAGGTTATCTTGATTCTAGGATAATTTTTGATTGGTGAGCAGATTTTGTTAGCTGAGAATTAGAATTAGATCTACAGCACACAAAAAGGGTCTTTGGCCTGCTGAGTCTGCGCCAGTCAAATTCAATCACCTTACGATTCTAATCACATTTCTCAGCTCTTGGCCCATAGCCATCTTATGCCTTGGCATTACAAGTGCACATGTAAATACTATTTCAATGCTATGAGGGTTTCTGCCCTCAACCACTCTGTTATAGTGAGTTCGAGATTCTCACCAGTCTCTGGGTGTAAAATCTTTCCTCACATCCCCTCGAAACCTTCTGCCCCTTAAATCTCTGCTCTCTGGCCATTGATCCCTCATTTGAGGGACAGAGTTTATTCCTGTCTCTTCAATCTATGCCCGTCATAATTTTATACATTTCAATTATGCCTCCCCCACCCCACCAGTCTTCTCAGCTCCAAGGAAAGCAACTCCAGTCTTTCCAAACTCTATTCTTAACTAAAACTCAGCAGCTCGGGCAACATCCTGGTAAATTTTTGTTGCACCCTCTCCAACACAATCACATCTTTCCTATCATGTGAATTCCAAAATTGCACATAATATTCTAGTCATTGCCTCACCAACTTCTTATACATTTCCAGTGAAATCTCCCTGCTATTGAACTCTTTGCCTCTGCTAACAAAGACAAATGTCTCCCATGCCACCTTTACCATTTTATCTGTCCTTTCAGCTACCTTAAGGAAACGGTGTGCATGCACACCATGGTTCCTCTGAACCCTGGTGCTTCCCAAGGTTCTACCATTTATCATGTGTTCCCTTGTCTTGTTTCTCCTAACCAAGTGTATCACCTCACATTTATCTGGATTGAATTCCATCTGCCACTGACCAATCCATTGACCAGCCTCCTCATTATTGACTTCCATCCCACCAATGTTTGTAACATCCATGAACTTGCTGATCAGCCCGAAATAAGAATATACTTAATGTGGTCCAATTACATCTGCTGCTGATCACCTTGCACATCCCATCAACCACAGGGGATCAGTACCGTGCCCCCTCCCCCAAAAAAAACAACCAAGATCCGACCTTCCAACCCAGCGGCACCCTCTTGACCTGTTCTCCCTGTCCATCTTCCTTCTCACCAATCTGTTCCACCCTCTTTTCTCACCTATCACCTTCACCCTCACCTTCATCTAACTATCACATTCTCAGCTACCCCTCCCCCTTATCTCTCAGCCCCTTTAGCCCACAATCCTCATTCCTGAAGTAGAGCTTATGCTTAAAATGTCGATTCCGCCGCTTGTTGGATACTGCCTGACTGGCTGTGCTTTTCCAGCACCACCATGGGTGGCTTGGTGGTTAGCATTGTTGCCTCATAGAGCCAGGGACCCGGGTTCAAATCCAGCCTCTGGTGACTGTCAGAATGGAGTTTGCACATTCTCCCAGTGTGTGCTTGGGTTTCCTCTGGGTGCTCCAGTTTCCTCCCACAGTCCAAAGATGTGCAAGTTAGGTGAATTGGCCATGCCCAAAGTGTTAGGTACATTAGAGGGAAAATGGTCTGGGTGGGTTACTGTTCAGAGGGTTGGTGTGGACTTATGGGGTCAAATGGCTTGTTTCCACATTGTAGGGAATCTAATCTAATCACACTCTTGACTGATGAACACCTAAACTGCTTGTTCACGTCACTTTCAAATTTTAATGATGTGATGCATCACATACTATGAAAAGGTAACCTTTGGTTTGCAAACTGTTTAGGACATTCTAATAAAAAATTTTTTTAATTTTTGTCCAGCAAAAGGCTGTTTACCAACCTTCAGGGGAATCTGACAAAGAGAATAAAGGTCAAGAACGGCCCCTTAGTGCCTCGTCAAGTAGCGACCTATCTCTCTCCGACCCTCTGCAGCCTGTGGGAAGGTAAGGAGATGCTTTAAACTATCTGAGCACATTTCAACCAATGCATGCCGTAGGATCCAAGTTCACCCAGAGCTGAATTCCATGCAGTCTCCTGTCAAATAGATGTTAGCATACAATGGGATGTAGGAACAGCGGTAGGTCATTCAGCCCCTTGAGTCTGCTCCATAATTCAGAGAGATGATTGATGATCTGATCATCTTCAACTGCACTTTTCTGACTTCCCGTAATCTTTGATTGCTTTGCTGATTTAAAAATCTACCCATTTCACTCTTAAATATGCTTAATGAACCCAGCCTTTGGTGGTAAAGGATGCTGTCGATTTACTCTCTTCTGAGAGAAGAAATTGCTTCTAATCTCTGTTTTAAATGCATGACTCCTTCCTCTGAGATTGTCCTCTTCGTCCTGGACTCTCCCACAACAGGGAAACAATTTCTCATACTCTATTCTGACAAGCCCCCGAAGTATTTTGCATGTTTCAGTAAGATCTTCTCTTTCCCTAAATGTTGAGCATAAGCCAAACTTGCTCAGACTCTCCTCATAAGCAAATTCTTCCATGTGCAGAACCAACCAATGAATCTGCTCTGGACTGCTTCCAATGCCAATATGTTTTTCCTTAAAAAGAGTGATCAAAACTGTTAACATATTCTAAGTCTGGTCTGGTTAATGCCTTGTTTACTTTTATATCGATCAAAAATAAAGTTTCTGTGAAATCAAAGACAAATTGACAACAAATCAAAATGTTGAATTGCTAGTTGCTTTGCGAGAACTGTTGATATCTTTAAATTTACAAACCTACATTATCCCTTATCAATCAAATCATGACTGCTTAATTTATTTGTTACAAATAGAAGTTATTGTCCAGGTAGCCAAATGTCTTGTGTTCACTTTCTCTAATTTCACAAGTACTGTTTGGCCTCATACTACTTCCTGTTACAGTAGCTCCCTGTTTATTGAGCCTCTGGTTGTCCTCAACCACCTTTCCCATCAGCCTGCTCTAACCATTGATTAGTCTGTGTCAAAATAAACACAATCTCTCTGGGTTTGTCCTTGATCTTGTGTTCTCTTGCCTTGATGTATTCAAATATTTCAAACCTTCTGACAGGCTGAAGCACCCTACATTGGATCATCCTTCAAAACCTCTACTCTGATTTCAGCAATTTGGTCCATTTTAGTATTCCCTTGGGCTTTAGTGAATAAACTTCTACCTCCGGATGTTTTAGTCTGTATTAAGGTCTCATTGGTAGAGGTTGGCCACATTGGTCCAGCTAAGGTCCCTGTTTAGCAAAGATTATTCTCTGTCTGGAAGTCTGAAGTGGTACTTACAGGTAGATTGCACGTTGTATAAAAGTTGTCAGGCACTTTTGTTTGACCTCAATCCAGATTTGAAGATGTTAGTTTCAAATGTTCCACTCAAGACAGCTGCAGTTCCTATTGCAAAGTGGAAAGAGCTAAGCAACCTACCAACATCTTCAGGAATAACTTGGGAAAAATATATCAACCAGAATGTAAAAACACAGGTTATTCTCAAGTCACAAGTTATTTAATCGCATTAAAAGGTACTACATAAAACAAAAGCTGTTTTTCTTGGCTGAATAATTCTTGCACATGAATTTGCTGAGAAATCTGCACAAGTAAAGGTGCAAAATAAAGTTCCGCTACCCTTAAAACTGGAAAGCAAATCAAAAGAATAAGTGCCCTCACTTCCCCTGGAGTAGTGCCTGATGATTGGAGGTAGGCAAATGTTATTCCCTTCTTCAAGAAAGGGAATAAGAATAATCCTGGGAATTACAGACCAGTCAGTCTTACATCAGTGGTGGCTAAAGTATTGGAGAGGATTCTGAGACAGGATTTATGATTACTTGGAAACCCACAGTTTGATTAGAGATCATCAGCATGGCTTTAAGGGCAGGTCATGCCTCACAAACCTTTGGAATTCTTTGAGGACGTGACAAAACGCATTGAAGGTAGAGCAGTGGATGTTGTGTACATGGACCTTAGCCAGGTGTTTGATATGGTTCCCCATGGTAGGCTCATCAGAAAGTAAGGAGGCATGGGATACAGGAAATCTGGCTATCTGGATACAGAATTGGCTGGCCCATAGCAGACAGAGGACGGTGGTAGATGGAAGGTACTCAGCCTGGAGCTTGGTTACCTGTAATGTTCTGCAGGGATCTGTTTTGGGACCTCTGCTGTTTGTGATTTTATAAATGACTTGGAGAAAGTGGAAGGGTAGGTTGGTAAGTTTGCCGATGACATGAGGGTTTGTGGAGTTGTGGATAATGTGGAGGTTGCAACAGAACATTGACAGGATGCAGAACTGGGCTAAGACGTGGCAGATGGCGTTCAACCTGGAAAAGTGTGAAGTGATTCATTTTTGAAGGTAGAATTTGAATGCAGATTACAGGGTTAAAGGCAGGATTCTTGGCAGTGTGGAGAAACTGGGATCTTGGGGTCCATGTCCATATATCCCTCAAAGTTGCCACCCAAGTTGACAGGGTTGCCAGGAAGGCATATGGTGTGTTGGCTTTGATTAGCAGGGGGATTGAGTTTTAGCTGCGTGGCTATGCTGCAGCCATGGTTATTACACACTAGGAATATTGTGTTCAGCCCTGGTTGCCTCATTATAGGAAAGATGTGGAATGTTCAGAGAGGGTGCAGAGGAGATTTACCAGGATGCTTCCTGCATTTAGAGGGCATCTCTGATGAATAAAGGTTGAGGGAGCCAGGATTTTTCTTCTTGGAGTGAAGAAGGATGAGAGGTGACTTGATAGAGGTGTACAAGATGATGAGAGGCATAGATAGAGTGGATAGCCAGAGATGTTTTCCCATGGCGGAAGTGGATATCATGAGGGGTCATAATTTTAAGGTGATTGGAGGAAGGTTTAGGGGAGATGTCAGAGGCAGGTTCTTTATACGATGGTGGATGTGTAGAATGCACTGCCAGCAGTGGTGGTGGAGTCAGATACATTAGGGACATATAAGTGTCTCTTATGCACATGAAGGGTATGTAGGTTAGTCTGATCTTAAAGTAGGAAAACAAACTGGCACAAAATTTCCAGAGTTGGAAAGCTCTTCAGTCTTGCCTACCTCTGTGAAAATTCAACTGACCGCCATAGCAAGGTAAGACTTGCAGTAATCAAATGACTGCACTGTCAGTGCCCACACTGCACTAGATCTGGGGGCTACTCTCAATCTTCCAATTCTGTAGTCGAGAAAGTCCACCTGTCCTTGAGCATTGCCGAAATAGAACTCGTCAGTGTAGATCTGGTCAGCCAAATAATATTCTACCACCCATAGATCTGGAGCATTTCTGATCCTTTGGCAACCACGTCTTTCGAAAGGCCACTACTGACAAAAAAAAATGCAACACCAGATCAGTTGCATCAACAATATCTATAAAACTGTGGCAGCAACTGTTCAATGACAAAATCCTATGGACCTCAATAAAATTCTTTGCCTTCAGAGCAATTATCACCTCTCACTCTTGTATTGCAGTGAAATTTGAACTGTGTACAAGCGACACAAAAGAACACGAGAATTCCACCAGCAATAATGCAGCTGCATCGTTCTGACTCAGTGAGAGGACATCATCTCCCCTGCTGTGTCCTGTCTTCTCAACCCTCAAATGGCCAAAGTTTAGGGAGGAGAAAGAATATCCTACAGAGACTCTGAAACTCTCATTGAAGCTCAGCAGCATTGACATCAACAAATGGGAGGAGAATGCTGCCATCACTCAAAATGCAACAGCTTGTCCATCAAGCTGTGTTGCGCATTGAATCCATGTGTCCTAATGATGAAGCAGAGTAGCAACAGGGAATGGAAGTATAGGAAGCATATCCTGCACTTTGGATCCCATTGCCCTGTAGGACATCCATTCCCATGTACTCAAAGATCTGCAGATTGCAAATCGTCCTGCTCAGTTTCATGAAAACGTAGGCAGAAGCTCTCACATCTACGTAGACATTCTCTTTGTATCGCAGGTTAACTGAAGGTAACATGGGTCACTAGCTGAGAATCAGAGGTGAGAATCTTGAGTAGTTTGCTGTTTCTCAATAGGTCAGGGTGCTAAGGTCCCCATAGCTTTTGTTTTGTTTGAACTAGCAATTCTAAGTCAGACCATTACTATACTACCACAGCGCTATTTCAAAGGAATTATCGATGATTGACAATACATAGCACCACGAAAGACGTTTTACTCTTTTAACAAATGGTCCTGCAGCTGTATTTATTGGCAAGAATTCAAAGTCAATTGCTTGGCTGCTCTTAAGTTTAATGTTTACTGTATATAAATATATATATAGTAATGTACATAAAAGGACAATTTGAAACTAGGTTTTCTGTTTTTAAAAAAACTTCAGAGATTTTGGTATTACATTCCCTGACTGCCTTTTGTAGGAAGCCTGAGCTGACAAGTAAAAGTTAAAATCTGGGCTGTGTGGTCACTGTTCCACTGTCCTAAGTGCAGAAAGCTGTAATTGTATTCAAAGTTTTAAATGCCCAAAATTAATTTCTTTGTGACAGGATTTTAAGTAATACCATCAGTTTGCTAATATGAATCAGCATCGTGGCTTCCTGCTTCAGGCATTAAATGTTGAGACCTCAGTATAGTAAAGGACCTGACAGTGCAAATGAGAACTCCTGATTCTTGTATTTCACATTTGTTCCAGTATATTTGTTGGCTTTTGAATTTCTGTCATGGCTGTCACACTCATGCCTAGTCTGAGGAACCTATGGCTGCATGATTATCTTAACCTCTGAAACATCTCCTATCTCCCTCCCCACCCCTGCCCCACAGTTCATTTGCTTTTGAAGCTCTAATTTCATGCCTTTGTCACTTCTAGACCTAACCTGTTGCAATGATGCCCTAGACAACTTCGATATTGTGCCTCTAAATAAACTTTAGCTTATCCAAAATTCTGGTGCCCTTGTTGTGACTTGCAGTGTCTGTCACAACTGAATCTATTTGCCCAGACCCAGTGTTTAAGTTACCTCGACTAATAGCCCAGCATTTTAAAAATTCTCATCTCTTTTGCAAATTCTCCCATTGTTCTGCCATTCTGCAGACATCAATAATCTCTAGTCTTAAAGCCAAAGCTGAAATTTGTGTTCCTCTAACTTTGACCTCAATTTTAATTGCATCACAATGTGATTGTGCCTTCAGCTGCCAAAGCCCTCAGCTGAAGTGATCTCTTTCTAAACCCTGCCGTGCTACTTTCCTCCTTTTTAAGACAGAAGTCTCACGACACCGGGTTTTAATCCAACAGGTGTATTTGAAATCACAAGCTTTTAGAGCACTACTCTTTCGTCAGGCGAAGGAGCACCTGACAAAGGAACAACGCTCTGAAAGCTTGTGATTTCAAATCAACTAGTTTGACTATAACTTACTGTCATGCAATTTTTGACTTTGTCCACCCCAGTCCAACACCATCTTCACATCATGGCTCCTTTTTAAGAAGTTGTTTAAGACCTATTTGTTTTTTTGGTTGCCTGTCCTAATATTTCTTTATGGAAGTGTGACAGTTCGTGAACTTTCCTATGAAACACCTTGGGCTTCTTAACTACATTAAAAGCATAACAAAGCTCCAAGCTTATCTTTATCCTTCCTACTTTCTTCTATCTTGGCTCATCAGGTCACAGCTGGTGTCGGTCATGATTTGCTGATTGCATCTAACCCAGGCGGTGGTTTGAGGAACGTTACATTAACCCTTCTGAAAATCTAAATATAACTAAACAGTACTTTTGTCTGGTAATTTTTCAAACTGAATGTACTGTACTATTCCTTTAAGCATGTTCCTCGGCAGGGTTACTGAATGTTTCAGTGAGTTTGCTTTCAGCATTGTGCAACTTGCAGTAGCAAAAGCTTTGCAATATCATACAGTTAAACAGTATCTTTACAAACATTGATACCATTCAGCTCCTAATCACACCACCAGCCTAGAGAATAAATGCAGTCCAACCTGCTTCATTTTGTATTTCCAGCAGCATCCTGTCTTTAAATGCCACTTGTGTTGTGTAATATGCAATAATTGATCTTTCTAAGTGAGGGAATGGTATCACACTTCCCATCTCATAATTGTAGCAGTCACAACAGCATTTGGCTAGCTAGATAAGTGTTTCCAGGATAGTCTATGCTGTTTAAAGCCACAACTAGTAAAAGGTTAGAGTGGTAATGGTAGGAGAATTTCTATTTTATTTCACTTGCATAGAGACAACAAAATCTGAAAGTCTGAAAGATGAAGAATACGTTTTAAAATTAGATAACTTGGTATTTTTAGATAACGTTTATGCAGTTAACTGATTTTGTAGCAAGGCTCCTGCTGGCTTTTAAGACTGGAGATTTACATCTTTTCATAAATTTAATCCAGTGTCGTTAGGGCATAATTGGTATTAATTGGCAATTCGTCGTTTAAACTTTTGCCATTGAAATGATATTAAGTAAATTATTGCTGGCTTCCAGCTGTACCTGTGTATTGAGAGGGCTTAGGTTTACTTATTGCTGGTTTCTCACTCACAGTTACCTGCTGTTAAGTGCAGAATGTGAATCTGAACTGTCATCAGAAGAACCAGATTTGGTAGTGATTTTCTTTGTGGTTTCCAAGTCTTTTCATATAAAAGTGAAACAGCAACTGCTGTCTTCTGACTACTGCTTTTGTTGTATATTGATTGTTTGACACACCCATACTTCCTTTCTTTAATCAGGCTTTCCAAATCTGTTTAACATGCTGAAAGAGTGTTCAGTTTTGACCAGATTTTGAGATTCAGATCTAATAACGAAGTACCTTACTGCTTCAAAACAATGAATAACTTTTTTTTGTAGTCACTGGTTTAATGCAGGAGATGTGGCATTCAGTTTGAAGTTTGCAGCATCTTGCAGTTCTCGATATAATCATCTGTTTTCTAGTCACCATATTATTGATTGAGGGCTGTCTCAGTATTATACTGGTGTGATGCTGTAGATTGTGATCAAGGCTATGGAGTGGAACTGGAGCCCAGAACCACCGAAATCAAGTGCAATTGCTGGAGTTGAGCTTGCACTAACATGACTCGAGGGTATTAAAACCGCTGTAAATTTTGCTTCTGAAGAAGTGTTTCTCTTTTTCAGACATGACCATTTGGACCCTAGCTGGATGCCAGCTCCTTGGCTGAACCCTGCAGTCCAACCAGACCACAGTGTCAGTGGAGCCAACCTCTTGTATCCTCCGAAGGTGGAATCTCAAAATATGCTGCCAAAGGATTTGGAAACAGTAACAGATAAGGAAGATCCATCTAAAGGGCAGGCACCTTCTCTTAATCCATTCTCTGGCTTCTCACCATATGACCACACAGCAGGTATACAAAAGACTACAGCCCCACAAAAGAGTAGACTAGACCGCATTGAGGCATTGAAGGCAATGGCAGCTTCCCTCTCCAGTCGAATTGAGAATGGAGCCAAAAAGCTTGCGGGTGTGGGCATCAACTACGGTGTTGCACAGAGCTCTGAACATGATGTGCTCCAGACTGCATGGGATGATGGGTATTGGGGAAAGCCTGTCAGTCCACCAGTCCGTGATGGTGGTAAGCATAACATCTCACCCAGAATGCATCGAACTAGAGGAGCCAATGTGGGACTCACTACCTATGAGGATTGTTTACCAGGGGTTGGCAATCTTTATGAATTTAAAAAGTTTGGTGAGTCACCCCATTATCAAGCTGCCTCAGCGGTGGCAGATGTAGAGGCCAGGACTTCAGGGACTGACAAGCAGCAGGAAGTGAACTGGGAAAACACATACAAGAGGTCACTTGAGGCCCTGGAGCAAGACTTGCAAAAGCTCAGCAGAGAGAGGAATAAGTTTGATTCTCCCCATTCTAGTGGGGGGTCAATTAGTGAAGGTCCACTACTGAGTGAAGGAAGTCTCTCAGAGGAGGATGGTCTACATAGTTGCAGAGACCCTGTCAATTTAACGGAAAAACTAAAGGATAAGGAATTCTGTGCAGGTGAATTGAGCCCTTCCAGACCAGTTTTAGATTTCCAGAAAGAAGCAGAAAGGTACCAACCACTACAAATACACCCAGAGGGAAGTAAGAGCCGAGCACCTTGGGAAGAGCTGGCCAAAGGAAGTCACCATAGTGTGATTAACATCTTTACGAAGAGTTACCAGTTCATTGGACAAGGTAAGGGTCGACATGCATTTTGCTGTTAATATTTTTTTTGATGTCTATGACACCCAATCTCCTCCAATCCATTGTCCTCCTCAGACATGCTGGAGTGTGGAGCCTGCACTATCTCATCCAGGTACTCCTTGCTCTTGAGCATGTTTAGATAGAGAATGGTGGCAGTTTTTTCTGTCTTATGAATGCTGTCACAGCCATGTAGGATCTTGTTCTCAATTGTTGCCCGCATTGACCGATTCCAGCAGATGTAGCTAGATAATGTGGACCTTGGGGGTCTGCCAGTGGCTGCCTCATTATGGAGGAAGTGCCTGATGTGGGCAGGTTGATAGGTGCCTGGGACCTGATGTGAGTGTTGTTGGGACCTGACAAAAAGTGGGATCTGATCTTTAGTACAGTGGGTAAAGGTGACTGGAGGGGAATGGTTGACATGAGAAGTGGAGGGTGAGGGAAGATCTGTGAATCGGGATTTGTTAGATTGTGACCAAATGGTTTATTGGTTTGAAATATAATAACTATTTCTCCCATTGATGAAAAGAGGATGGTGGGTAAGGGCCTGTGTTTTAGATATCTTTGCAAGAGCTGGTGAAAGCTGTTGCCTGTGACCTTGTGCTATGCTTGCTATTAACAGGAGGTTTAGAGGAAGAATCTGACAAAAGCTCACCAACCTTGCAGCCTCTGATGTCTACAGCAAGTCCTGAAGAAGTAGCTCTGTATGAGGATGATTTCCTCTCCTCCCAGAGCAGCACAGCTTCGAGCAGGAAGGTCCCATCATACCAAAGGTAATGAGCAGGCACTGGTGTGAGTAATCATTCTTTCAGAACAAATAAGAACCTTTGAACTGGTGATTAAAAGAATAAAAGACGTGCTAGGATGGAGCCTCGAGAAATTGAATGGCAACAGTTGGTGCAAAAGCAAAGAGGAGTGGCATTAAGACAAATAAAAATGTTCTAAGAAAATGTTTTTTCCACTCCCAAATTTTTAATTTGAACTTCTAGCACTGTTGTTTCATTTTTTAAATCAGATTTAAGCTAATTGGCAGAAGAAGAAAAAGTGAAATAATGATCTGGAGTACACTGCCTCAAAGGGTGCTGGAAGCAGATTCAAATGTCATTTAACAAGAGTTAGATACATGGGAGAAAATACCTGATGCCTTGGAGAAAAAGGAGAGTAACACAGCCACAGAGTCAGCACAGGCATATTGGATGCTATAAAATTCTGATTCAAAATGGCCAATGATGCTAAAGCGAATGTTTTGGACAGTATAGATTAATATTTTTAATGGAAAAAGCCTGTTGATTTCTCAAAATGCAACTGATTGATTTTTAGCATTATGGTGCCTTGTGTATTATAAGTGATTGCAAATATTTCACTACATATATGTAGTAAGATGTCTGTGAGTGTGACGGGTTATCACAAGGGAAGCTGATCATCTGATCACTGGCTATGATCATAGATGTGTGTATATATAGGTGCTTCCCGTCAGTCACTTGTTGCTATAGTATTTCACCCAGGTAGCTCAATAGTGTCACTGAATGGCAGAAATGCATTCCTGCAGCCTCATAATACTTTGAAATAGTTGATGAGGAAAGCCTCTTTTCAATCCTATTGAGGCAGTGTGGTAATGTCCCTACTGCTGGCCAGGAGGTCTGTATTTACTTCCCATCTGTTCTGGAAGTGTGTCCGATCACATTTATTGAAGATTTTCACTGAGGCGCTGAGACAGATTTTTGATCAGTAAGGGAATTGAGGGTTATGAGAAAATGCAGTCGAGTGGAATTGAGGATTATCAGCCATGATCTGTCGAATGGTGGAGCAGAATCAGTAGGCTAAATGGCCTACCAAAAGTCTTAAGGTCCAGAAGCCTGTCTTCAGACCTTCACCCCAATATTCATTCAAGTGGTGATGATTAAACCCTATCTCTCTGGGATTTCCACTTCTCTCTGGCAGAGCCAGTTTCTACCTGCTGTAATGACAGTGCCAGTTGGTGGGAAAACTAGCAGAGTTGGCCTGACCACTTTTAACTGATATGGAGATTGGTGTATGCCATGAAATGACCTATCTTGCAATCTAATCTTTTATGCGACTTTAGTCTGCCCTCAGCAAGTATCAGCGATCGTTCCCTTCAGTATGTTGCTTTGTACAATTTCTGGTAGGCTTAAAGGTTTTTCTACTGAAATCACCAGAAAGAGTAATTATATTCACTCTGCAGCAGCATGTATGTCTTGTTTGCCCTAATGTAGGCAAATGTGTTATTGAATCCTGAGTGCAGCTGAAGATAACGTTGGAGCCTTTATTAGAGTGTTAGTGAACCATTCCCCCCCCCCCCCCCAGATTTGACTGACCACTTGTTCTAATCTTTAAACGAAAAAGATCTTTCCTGGAAATGTTAACCAGTTATCTTTTTTAGTCCAGACAGGTGTCTCTTTCTGTTGTTTTGAAGATCCTTTTATTGACTTATTCATTTCATCATAATGAACATCTTGTCAATTGTCCTTGCATTGCCCATTAAATGAGTGGAGTATGCTTGTATTGATGAAGCAGTAAATTTGCTGGTTCTGTGATCTTAACTGCTTTCAGGTCATTGCTGCCAGGTTGTCACTCAGATATCAATGACAACGCAGCAGAGAATTTCACCCAAACTTGCTAGTCATGAAGCTGGTGGGAATGGATACAGTGCTACTTTTGTATCCATCCCATATTTTTAGTTCATAGAAGTTGGGTAAAATGTCATTCTATATGATTTTACTGGTTACTTCCTTCCACCCATTTCAGTTCAGCCAACCCCTGTGGTGTCTACTGCTTTGAATTTCTCATGTTAACAGACCAATACCGCCTTCAGATATCACTGACCCACATTGGCTCCTGGTTTGGCTACATCTCCATTTTAAATCATTCATGTATAAAAACTCTCATGGTCCCTTGCCCCGATCTCTCTCCATCCACACTCCTGCAAGATCCGTTTCTTCATCTCGGTTGTCTCCATTACTTCGTTATTAGCTGTTTCTATGGCTGTCTGGGTTTGATTGTCTTCCCAGCCCCCCTCCTTTAAAACAATTGTGATTCACTTGGGATGTTAAAGCAGCCAAGGAAGCCATATAAATGAAAGCTGTTGTGTTCTCTGTGAGCCAGTGCTTGTACATCCAGAGTTCAACCTGTAATTTTTAACTTTTCTGGAGCTGCTTCACTTGCTGCCATTTACTCTTAACATCCCGCCTGATATTGATCCTGGGCAAGATAATATTAGCTTGCTAGATAATAATTGGCTTGCTAGATAATATTTTGTTATTTTGGTTTTGACAATGTGGCCTTACACTGAAACACAAGCATACAGTGTTGTTGTTTTTGTTTTAAAACAAAAGTTTATTCTGCAAACGAAATCAAGGAGAAAATAAAATAAACCAAACTTTTGCATATAATATACGTAAAACACAAGTTGAAAGATTTTGAATGATGTGATAAAATTGAATCCCATTTATCTCAAAAATACGTCTTTGTAGCAGTCTCACTAGAGATAATTCCCTTCACCACATCTTTGAGCTGAATTTAACTGTGGCTTTAATTCCCCATTTTAAGAATCTAATAACCTCTTCCTTGTGTTTTCATGCAACTGAGCTTCGACTTTTGACCTTCGAGTAGCCCTTTCAGGTTTTTAACCAATCTCTCTGGTCTGGAACTTCCGACCTAAATTCCTTATTTCTTAACAGTTCTAGCTATCTCTCTTTTTCAGGAGAACTGTCTTGCACATCCAGCTTTATTCAAGACTTTTACAATGCTGCCCAAACCAAAACAAAATTCCAGAATCTTCTCGCTAAACTTTAGTACACATCACAGTTTATTCCATTTGTTTGTAAAATCTCCACAACGTAAATCAGGTCATATTATTTTCCAAAAGGTATTCTCTCAAGACTTTTTCTTTTTAAAAAAAAAGAAATAGCTGTTTATAGAAATAGTTGCATGTTAATTATTAAGCCTCTTGACCCACACAAATCCCATAGTTCAAAATATGTAAAAATCACACCTTGTATTACAATTTTCAGAAAGACTGGATGTTACTAACTACATTTGATATAGCAGAGTAGATTAATTTCTTTCTGTTCAATGGCAGCAGACCATCCAGTACACAAGGTGAACATCGAAGCAAAAGTTCTATCAATACAAGGTCTGGAGAGGTATCCCCACAGTCCCCGGGACAACATTCTACAGTCTCTTCCCGAACATCTGACTCTTCAGGAAAGAAATTAAAAGTAGACAGTAAGTAATCTGCAGCACTGGTGAAAGACTCCACAAGGATGGTGTGAGTCATGACTATATCTGTCCTATGTAATTCATCCAGTGGTAGTCTGTTTTGGCCATGTTTGATAGTCTTGGCCTTCCTTCTTTAATTATCCTTACTCTCTTCCATGCACCACCATAGTCTCTCTCCCTTTCTCCTCATCTGTACAATTTGTAACTTGGCAGGTGCTGATGCTGCTGGGAGTGTGCAGCATTCTCCTGTGGATGGTGGTACTTGGGCATCTGCCAGTATTTCAGAACGGAGCTCCCCTGAAGGAAGCATGCCACGCCTTGGGCAAGTCTTTGTGGAAGATCTTGAGGAAGTGAAGGACACAAAGGAAGTGCAGGAAGAAACCAGTTTTTATGTCTCAACTAGGTATGGTCTGTTGAAGTGTACTTAAAGCACAGTGGGGTGTAAGGAATATGGACATATAAAGGACTTAGAAGCACTTTTGAGATATAAGGAACTTGATTAATTTTTCCATTATGCTTTCTTTAATACTAATGGGCCTAAAAGCTGACAAATCTAAGGGACCCATGGCCTACATCCTGGAGTGAGATGGCTGCAGAGAAAGTGGTGGAATTGTTTTTGATCTTGCAAGGTTCCCTGGATTCTGGAGCAGTTGGTACAGATTGATATTTAACAAATACGGCCCTGCTGTTTGAGCCAAGAGGTAGAGAGAAAATGGGCAGTTATAGACCAGTTGCCCTGACATCAGTTCAGGGAAATGTTGGAATTCATTGTAGAGGAAATATTAACAGTTAACTTAAAATGATTGACCAGAGTCAACATGATGTTATGAACAGGAAGTCATGGGTTACCAATATAGGTATTTATCAATGCCCTTTTAAAAATATAAGCTATTACACAATGAGGGTTCCATTATATTACATTAACATGGATACAGGATGACTTCAGTGAAAGAACAGAGGGTAATGTGTCCTGCTTTGTTGATATGAGCAGCTAAGCAGGAAATAAGCTGTGAGGGAACTCAAGGAGTCAACAAAGGGTGTAGACATGCTTTCTATTTGGACAGGAAAGTGGAAGAATTGGAAATATGTTAATTTATTGACTTTGGTAGAATAGAAAAGCAATTGATTTTCAATCACGCAGAACTATTGAATGTTGATTGTTCAGAGAGACTGGTATTCTTTGTATGTGTAACATATGGAACAGTAATTAGGGAGGTAAATAACGAATTACTATTTATTGTAAAGGATTTGGAGTGTATAATTAAGAATATCTTCCTACAGTTATTTTTCATGAGACCTCACTTTTTTGTAGTGTTACAGTTTTGGCCTTCATATCTCGGGAAACAAATCTTTGTCTGGGAGGGCATGTAGAGGAGGTTTGTTAGATTGACTCCGAAAATGAGCGTAGTCCTCTGAGAAAGAGACTGAGCAGAGTGAGTCCATGATCTCTGAAGTTTAGAAGAATGGGAGACATCTAATTGAAACCTGTAAGATTTTGAGAGGCTTTGCTGAGATTGATGTTGAGCGGTTTTCTTTATTTCTTGGAAAATTGGTACTAGCAAAGTTGGTCTTTATTGTGGTGAACTGCTTCAGAACTGCAGTCCATGTGGTAGATGCATAACTATAGTGCTTTTCCCCAGACCTCCGAATTACTGGTCATGTAACTTTGCCATTATGCTACTGACTGTTTTCGAATCCCTGCAGTGTGGAAACAGGCCATTTGTCTCAGCAAGTCCACACAGCAAGTTCCTCCAAAGAGTAAACCACCCAGACCCCATTCCCCTACCCTATCACTCTGTTTCCCCTGACTAATGCACACAACCTACACCTGAAAACTATGGGCAATTTAGAACGGTCAATTCACCTAACCTGCACATCTTTAGACTGTGGGAGGAAACCAAGCACCCGGAGGAAGCCCATGCAGACTTGTGGAGAACGTGCAAACTCCACACAATCACCCAAAGCTGGAATCAAACTGTTCCCTGGTGGTGTGAGGCAGCAATGCTAACCACTGAGCTGCGCTGTGGCTGGAGAATGGGGCAGATTCATGACAAGGGGTTGACTATTTAGGACCAAAATTAAGTTTATTTACTCAGTGGTTGTGAATTTATGGAATTCTCTATTCCCAGAGATATATTCCTTGAGTATATTTTAGTAAGCCTACACTGGATAGTCCAACATATATTGAGCTGTGGTGCATTCTCCTTGCTGCTTCTCGAAATTGTGTTCTTGGTGTTTTTTGGACTACTTCATGGGGAAATAGTCATCAGTGAGCATTTGCTTTATGTAGTGTATGTGATTTTTGGAAAGTCTTCAGCTCTTGTATAATTGTGTGCTGTCTGTTGATGTGCATGTGATGTAGTTGTCCTTTATTTTTCCTCTGGCATCCCAGAGAGCTACCGACCATGTGGTGGCTAGTGTGATGGTAGTCACTGATGAATTCTTTTGATTCTTTCAAATGGACTGGTAAACCCAAAGGCCTTGGCAAGTATGTTGAGAGTCTATTGTCTAGGTTGACAAGTTTGGCAGATTCATCAGTCTTTAGGCTGCTGTGTCCAGATAGTGCATTGTTGTTTAAATTTAAACTGGGAATGGTATTGTAGAAGATTGGCTTTTGAGAATAATAGAAGGAACATGGGCCCATCCAGTAAGGATGGCTGTTTATCCTGATGAAGGGCTTGTGCCGGAATCATGGACTCTCCTCTTTGGATGCTGCCTGACGTGCTGTGCTTTTCCAGCGCCACACTTTTTGACTCTGCTTATCCCTAATGCCTACTAAATCCTAGAGATTGTTTAAAGCAGAGCTTCAGCGTACAGATACTTGATGGCATGAAATCTGCAGTGTTAAATGGTTTAAGTGATGTCTCGTCTCGTATTTGGCAGTTGTCAAAATTTGTGATTGTGTAAATTTTATGCTTTCAGTGTTCACAAGGAGTCATCAAAGGCCAAGAAAAGCACAAGCTCTTCATCGTTCCATTCCACTGTGAGTTCCATGTCACAGAGGACTCCTCAGAATGACACAGTGATAACATCCAGAGAGGGGATCAGGCAGCTGCCTGCTACTATCTCCACACCTTCACCAGCCTACAGACCGCAACTTGCTGACGTCAGTGTTACTGCAGCCAGGCCCTCCACATCCTCTGCTGCAGGTTGCAACTCTCGGAATCATGTTTTCTGTAACTGTCATTTGTTTGTCCTAAACATCACCATGGGAGTAGGTTTTTTTTAAATAAAACCCTGAGTAAGTAGACAACCAAGGTGAAGTGAGAGGCATAGTGATGATTGGAAGAAATGATGAGGTGCCACGCGACGTGGAAGCAGGTGCTTTTTCATTCAAGTGGTCGGATCCTGTCTGAGGAACATGAAGCAGAAGTAGCCTATTCAGCCTGTTGAGCCAGCCCCTGTCATTCAGTACGATCATGGCTGATCAGTGCTTCAGTGTCGTTTTAGCCACCCTGTTCCCATGACCCCATACACTGTTGGAAATCAAATCCATCAATTTTTACATAAAACATACTTGATGACTATGCTTTCGCAGCTCTCTGTAGTAGAGAATTCCAAAGGTTCATGACCCTCAAGTAACAATAGAATTATCGTCAGCTCAGACCGAAGTGACATGCTCTCATTTTTAAGTTGTCCCATCGGTCCTAGACTCCCCAACGGGGGAAACGTTACCTACATCTACCCCTTCAAGTATTTTGTAGATTTCAATGAAATCAATTCAAAATGCTGGAGGATGCAGGTTCAGTTTCCCAGTCTCTCTCCATGCGAACGTCCTGGAAACAAGTCTGGTGAACCTTTGTTGTATTCCTGATCATTCACCAGGACCCAAATACAATGATTGGATTTGGATCTTCTGCACCCTTTGCTATTTGTTGTATCTTGTGAATCTCATGAAAATTTCAATGTCTTGTACCTTGCCGTTTTCTAGGAATTACTACGCAGTTCCCGAACTTGCTTTGAATCCTGGAGAGGCATGCAGTTAACCCCATGATCCAAATGCATTATTTAACTACTTGTAAAAGTTGGAATTACATTTTTCATTTTGGTTTATGCAGCCTCGATGCTCAGCTCCCCACTAAGTCTCCAACACCGCATGACTGCTGAACTCACTTACCTGGATGCTATAGAAGAGTCCGTCCGCCAGCTATCGGAGATAGACAGGACCCGGGGAATAGCCCTTGCTCAACAAGAGACTGTATCATTGGCTCAGATCCTAAAGGTACGGGTCTGTGCCTTGTGCTCTTTCAAAAATGGTTTTATAACATTGTCTTAAGTTACAATGGCTGTGCTCGTTATTGTAAGAATTATTCCAAACCAGGCAATATTCTGAGAAATGTTCTTCAGTTAAATCGGGCAAAACAAAGGTTATTCCAAAACTAGAGATTAAGTTTACTTACCCTTGTATTGTGTTGTACCAGGACAATGCCTAATCTTAAATGTACAGATATCAGCATTGAACCTACGCAAGTTGATCTCTCTCTCTCTCTCTCTCACTCTCTCACTCTCTCACTCTCTCACACTCTCACTCTCTCACACTCTCACTCTGAAGGGCCTGTTTCCACACTGTAATGTAATCTAAATCGTAATCTAATCTAAATTATTTCAGAAAGGACAATTGATTTTTATTCATGTAAATGGACTGTATTTGTGATATTCGTTTTCAGGAAAAAGTTGCAAACTTTGAGCAGCTTTTGAGATCACTTGCACTGATTCAGAACTTCTTCAGAACTTTCTCTCTCTCTCTTTCTCTCTCCTTCAGAACTCACTCTCTCTTGCTCACTCTCTCTCTCACTCTCTCTCTCTCTCTCCACTGCAAATTTAAATACCAGTTTTCCGCAGTGCAGTGGAATCTAGTGTGATTGTTCCTATTGAACTTTTCGGATTTTTTGTGTCCAGGCCCAGCAGCAAAGACATGAGCATGACCTAGCCCTGCTGAAGTTGAAGGCCGAACAGGAAGCTGCTGCAAGTCAGAGGCAGCTGGAGGAGGCCAGACAGAAAGCTGTACAGGTACTTGAGCATGTAACAGGTGTCTGGAAATGCAAGTAATTCAGTGTTGACTGCTTCTCACTGTACAATAAGAACAAACAAATTGTATTCATAAAGTGCTTTTAACATTGAAGCCAAACCTCTCCCTCACCCCTGCCCTGCTCTGCTGTACTGATAAACCAAAAGCACATTGTGAAGATATGAAAATCAATGACCAGCCCAAACTATCGGGACAGTAGAAGGTACAGTTTTAGAAGCAAAACCATAGGTTGCTGGTGATACTCAGCAGCATCTGTGGGTAGAAAGAATAGTTAACATTTTTGAGAGTCTAAAGAAAACCCAGACAGATCTTAAGACCTCAAGGACTGATTCTAAAGACTGACACATAAATTGATGGAGTGGGGTTGAACATGATGACATCAGGAATGTCGATGATGAGGGAGGTTATAGAGCTGGAGCAGGTTATGGAAATGGGACAAAGGGAGGCCATGCTGACTTTGATTTGGGTGAGTACGTTTGGAAGGTTGCAGGTTCCTGTGTTTTTACCTCTTGGAATTCTGTGTCTTAAGAGTCAGAAAGCTTAATCAATACAATCCTTGCTTTTGTTTTCAGTTACTTGTGCAAGTTTGCTCCTGTGTTTTAATGCCTTAATGACAAGTCGTGAATTTGCATTCTGTAATTCTGGTGATCTCTAGGTGGACCATAAAGGCCTGCTTGCCAGCATAGTCCTCAACCCAAGAACAATTCAAAAAAAGGCTGGTGAAGGATTCACTGTCAATCATACAACTATTGACCATCTAGGCACTGAAATTTGTTTACTGAACCTGAATGTGTCTCTGTCTTTCTTTTAAAAAGCTCCTTAAAATCTATGTTTTGTCTAAGCACTACTTCTGTGGCTACTTGTCATATTCTGTAATCGTGTTTCTGTGAACTTCAGTGGGATGTTATAATGTAAAGGTGTGATACTGCTGCCTCACAGCGCCAGAGACCCGGGTTCAATTCCTACCTCAGGTGACTGACTGTGTGGAGTTTGCACGTTCTCCCCGTGTCTGCGTGGGTTTCCTCCGGGTGCTCCGGTTTCCTCCCACGGTCCAAAGATGTGCAGGTCAGGTGAATTGGCCATGCTAAATTGCCCATAGTGTTAGGTAAGGGGTAAATGTAGGGGAATGGGTGGGTTGCGCTTCGGCGGGTCGGTGTGGACTTGTTGGGCCGAAGGGCCTGTTTCCACACTGTAAGTAATCTAATCTAATCTAATCTAAAATGTCAGCTTATCTCATTGTGAATGCAGCTGCCTCTGAATGAAAACATTTTGTTTCAAGCCCCATGCTACGACTTGAATATAAGCCGACCATATACACACAGGACTGCTGCATTCTTAGAGATGACACCTTTCAGGCAAGACGTTAAAGCAAGTTTCCATCTTCTATTCCATTGGATGGAGAAGATCCGTGTTAATACTTGAAGAAGACTAGGGGAGTTCTCCTGGTATCCTGACCAATATGAATTCCTCACTATTGTAGATGCTGTCTTTTTAGGAGCTTGTCAAAGGTTCCTTCTTGAACAACGTGACTATATTTTGAAAGTACTCCATTGGCTGAGAAGGACTTTGCAATGACCTGAAGATGTCAATGACACTGTGAAAGCTTTAGATTCTTTAAACAGCAGTTTCTGCTTCACATTGTCCCCATCTGATGAACACAGCACAGAACTGCCTCTAATACTGTATTTGCGATTTCTTTGGTAGAACCCATACAGAGAGAGTAAGAACATAAGGATAAAAAGTATCCACTTAACCAATAAAATAACTAGGATCATGACAATAAAAATGGACTGCAGCTTTTTTTTAAATTGCTCTTCGATTGAGGACTAGCAAGCAAGCATTTGGCGTACCTAGAGATCACCAGAATTGTGGGATGCATATTTACAACTTGTCATTGGGATATAGGAAAAAGAGTAGAACAAATCAGCCTTATAATTCTCCTATGCAATTCAGTTTAGCATTGGTTTATGCCGAAATGTTCTTTAGCTTTTTGTCCCCCGATCTCTCAAAACACATGCAATATCATCGCATTACAGCAATTTCCTGGATAAAAAGCATTTAAAATAATAAAGCATCTCACAGTACTTCAAAAAGGCATCAAACAGAAAAGTTGCTGCTAAGTCATGCAAGATATTCAAAATTCTGTTGAGTTGGATTATTAGGAGTGTTTGAAGGAAGAAATGGAGATTGGAAATGAACAGGTCTAGGAAACCATTATGATGGAATACTCCCCGCTTACCTGGAGGAGTGTAGTTCTAGCAATAGGAGAAAGTGAGGTCTGCAGACGCTGGAGATCAAAGCTGAAACTTTATTGCTGGAACAGCACAGCAGGTCAGGCAGCATCTAGGGAACAGAAGATTCGACGTTTCGGGCACATGCCCTTCCTCAGGAATGAGCAGAGAGTGTTCAGCAGGAGAAGATAAAAGGTAGGGAGGAGGGACTTGGAGGAGGGGCGTTGGAAATGTGATAGGTGGAAAGAGGTCAAGGTGAGGGTGATAGGTCGGAGGAGACTAACTATCCGTGATCCCAGTCTGGTTCACTGTGATCCTGACCTAATTAAATGTGATCCCAGTCTGCTTCACCGTGATCCTGACCTCACTATCCGTGATCC